>NC_138226.1:25995771-26403271 GCF_964197995.2 Scardinius erythrophthalmus | reverse complement strand
TTAGTTTTGTAGTTATTTACTTTAAATTATTTATTTTTATTTGTGTAATTTAATTACATTTCTATTAAATTGTTTATTGGTTTGTTTGTTTTTTCACATTTTTTTTTTTAAATGGTTATTTTATTTCTTAGTCCAGAACAAAAGTTTCAGTGAAGGAAGAAATAATAATAATAATAATAATAATAATAATAATAATAATAAAATAAATAAATAAAATCCACATTTTGGTATAACATCACAAAGTCAAACACCTTTTTCTGAACAATGAACTAACAGAAATGTGCATTGAGAAGTTAAATGTGGTCTATTTTGATTGTGACTTTAAGACTTTGTATGTAAATGATCTGTGTTATCTCTGTGCACCTTCATAGTTCACTGTTCATCCAGGCCACGTTGTTGAATAGGCCTTATACAAATATGGACAGTCACAGTTTATGTGAGTTGATGTGCTGATGTTGTGGACTTCTTTTCTTAAATGCTTGAGTGGGAGAAACAGGTAGCGAGAGTAAGTGAAGAAAGTGTGTTCCTGTGGGAGAGAGCTGGACATCCTGTGGTTATCAGCTGGTATTTCCAGTGGGTCAGCAGTATATAAACCAGCAGCCCTCTTTGAAGACAGGAGCAGGGCTGTGGGGTCAGCATCGACTGCTGCTGGCTCAGGGAAACTCATCACCACGTTTTGTAGGGGTGAATTAGAGGGGTTAAAAGTTAAGTACTTCAGCGGTAAGGGTGGGGGGGAGGTTGGGTGAGACCATTTGCGAAACAGAAGTTTCAGTAAATTTTGATTTAAATGTTACATGTACAACCGCAATGCTTTCTACATTGTTTTACGCCAGCTATAGTTTTTGATGTACAATAGATTGGTGACCATATCAGTATTAGTCAATATTAGTTGTATTTGTAGCTTGTAGTACACAACCGTTCAGAAATTTGTGGTCAGTAATATTTTCTTAATGTTTTTGAAAGAAGTCTCTTATGGTCAAGTCTGCATTGACCAGTAACACAGCACAAATAATACAATTGTGAACTATTTTATATATTGAATACTTTTTAAAATGTAATTTTATTCCTATGATGTCAATGCTGAATTTTCAGCATCATTACTCCAGTCTTATGTGTCAAATGATCCTTCAGAAATCATTCTGACTTGCTGGTTTGATGCTCAAGTAACATTTCTTACTATCAATGTTGACAACAGTTGTGGTACTTAATATTTTTGAGAAGAAATTTCAATGAAATTATATATTGTTAATATAATTATTGTATATTGTAACTAAATTGTATAACTTTTGTATATAAATAGTATATCGGTTATCATATTCTTATAGACAGGCCCACATTAGTGGTTAACTGATATGGATTTTTCAATGACTGTTGGAAAAAAGCAGTTTAGTAATAGGAACTGAAAGTAATTAAAATTTTTAATACAATATTTACTTAGTGGGAAATGTTTTTCATAAAATTAACCTGTCATTATTAAAGTTCTACATACTGTAGCTCCCGCCCCTTGTGTGTTTGCTTAATTACTTAATGAATATAATCTTGCAATCATTATTGACCAGAACGTATTACATTCCTAGCTTCAATAGCGTATAGAGTTTGAAGTTTTTGATCAGAATATAATTATTGAACCAAAAAGCTGTCCTGATTTGTATGTGTTTGATTTGGCTGCCGGAAGACTGGCTATTAGAGATCACATAGTCTTCAAAGTGCAATTTCTGAGTAACTTCAGCTAACATTCACCTCACCTGAACTTATGGCTCATTTAATGACCAGATGTTTTCACGGTCGAGCGCTCTTACTGTCTGCCACGCACTAAATAAGTCTTTCTCTTTCTGACTGAAACTGAGTCATCAGAGAGAGTCACGAGGAACTGAGACAGCACTGGAGTCTTAATAAAGACAGATATCTCTCTGTAGGATTGAACCTTTTTCTCTCCCTCATCCCCCTCACTCATGTCTCCCACAGGCCGTAACCTCCATCTGTTTCCTTTAGACATGCCGTGCCCTCTCTCTCTCTGCGTGTCAAAGGTCACCCCATCTTAAGACTAGACGTAATATTCTCCAAACGAGAGGCTAGCGATAACGTAAACAAGCCTGTTAGCTAATGCAGAGTGACTTCATTGTGGACGGGAAGCCTTTAGCACATCTAATGGAGGGGTGAAGAGATCCTTCCTGAGCATTAGCAGGTCACACTCTCAAGTCTTACACCAACACAAGGCTAATTCGCTCCAGATCATGCGTCTTTCTCTTCATAAGGATTCCATGCCGCTAATCTGACCTCCGGTGTGTTATTGAAGTTTTTCCGCATGCTTGTTTTTGTTATTGATCATTTTGTTTAGTCTGAAGGTGATAATAGGAGACGTTATTAGTTTATATTAGGGCTTGTGTGACTACTCATTTTTACTAGTTGGCCAGTTGAAAATGCTGAATAAGATGCAGTGGAGTTAGGCTGTTTCTTTATCTATAGATACATCTTTATTTGATGGTTTTCATGATTTTATTGTGAATGGTATGGCTGTTTACAATGCTTTTTATATATAAAAAAAGCTGTCACTGGGGCAGTACCCTTTCAAAAGCTACTATATATGTTTGTTTCTTTAAGGTAATAATATGCACTCTTTAGGGTTAAATAAGGTACAAAGGTTCACATTTTGAAAGAGCACAGCCCCAGTAACAGATTTTGTACCTTTTTTCCATCCTGCTTTGGGATGATTTTAAACTGCAGCTGTGGACATGCAAATGTTTTTAGTGATGAGTAGAATCATACACAGACCAGTTATTGTTGCTCCTGCTGTGAGCAGGCTGTCAGCAGCGGACGACAAATATGCTTAGTGTCTTTCATACACTCACCCAAAACTCAACCTTTAACCCTCTCCATTCAAATATCACTTGACTGAAGAAACAATTTCAGTCCAGTGTGTCTCCTCAAATCTCCATATAAATTTCTGCAAAGGTATGTTCTATAATTTTGCAGACACTGCTGCGGCCCACTGTAATGCATGAATGTGTTATTCATCGAATGGTCTCGTGTGAGGTCCCTGCGGATGAAGACTGAGGGATTAATACTCGTCTGCCGTTCTCCTGCTTTATGAGTTTCTCCAGCCTGATAGCCTTTATCACTGCCAGCCATAGCGCTGCTGTCTTGTGTTTTGCCAAGCGGTCTGTGCATGTGAGTTTTGTACGGTGCTCAGGAGGGCAAAAGGAGGACAATAAAGCAAAACATAAAGCCAATGGTTTTCCGTCAGTAAAATAGCGAGAAGGTTTTATTGATATTTTGTACAGTAGCTGGGATGGATGGATGGATGGATGGATGGATGGATGGATGGATGGATAGATAGATAGATAGATAGATAGATAGATAGATAGATAGATAGATAGATAGATAGATAGATAGATAGATAGATAGATAGATAGATAGATAGATAGATAGATAGATAGATAGATAGATAGATAGATAGATAGATAGATAATTGGAAGGAAGGAAGGAAGGAAGGAAGGAAGGAAGGAAGGAAGGAAGGAAGGAAGGAAGGAAGGAAGGAAGGAAGGAAGGAAGGAAGGAAGGAAGGAAGGAAGGAAGGAAGGAAGGAAGGAAGGAAGGAAGGAAGGAAGGAAGGAAGGATGGATGGATGGATGGATGGATGGATGGATAGATAATTGGAAGGAAGGAAGGAAGGAAGGAAGGAAGGAAGGAAGGAAGGAAGGAAGGATGGATGGATGGATGGATGGATGGATGGATAGATAGATAATTGGAAGGAAGGAAGGAAGGAAGGAAGGAAGGAAGGAAGGAAGGAAGGAAGGAAGGAAGGAAGGAAGGAAGGAAGGAAGGATGAATGGATGGATGGATGGATGGATGGATAATTTCCAGGATGGATGTGTAACGGTGGCAGCCTAAATCAAATTTGATTTAATAAATTTAAATTTAAATTGTTTGGGCGGCAGACAAGTAAAACTTGTCAAGTAAAAAAAAAAAAAAAAAAAAATATATATATATATATATATATATATATATATATATATATATATATATATATATATATATATATGTAATGAAGTTCAATTTTCCCGAAGATAACTCAAACCACTGTTACGCAAAAATTTAAAATAAATTCCTTCAAATTGGATGGATGGATGGATGTATGGATGTATGGATGGATGGATGGATGGATGGATGGATGGATGGATGGATAGATAAATAGATAGATAGATAGATCCCCGCTCCGAACAGTGGCATCTCATTAACTATTTCATTGTACGAGCCAGGTACCGTCGTGATGTGAACATCACAAGGGCCATGGTCAATGCCGATGACTGCTGGACAGATCACATATATAATATATCATCAATATGTAAGATGAAACTAGTGCAGCCTGTTATGGCTGTTTGCTGGCTGGCTGGCTGGCTGGTGCTGTGCTGTGCTCTATTTTGTTGATAATTTATGGTTTGTTCTCTTTCAGGTCTCTGGGCCTGCACATTCGAGGCGTGGAGGAGAACAGTCGCTCCAAAAGGGAAGGCATCTTTCAGGACGATGATTGTATCGTTAAAATTAATGATGCTGAATTATTGGACAAATCCTTTTCACAGTGAGTTTCTGAACTGAAGCTTTTCTGCTTCACCTTCTGGTCTGCTTTCTCTGTCTCTACCTCCTGACATTATTTCCTTCCTGTCGTGTTACTTTGTTTTTAGACCTATCTTTTCATGTCATGGTTGTAAAAACAAGCATGGTGTCCATTGTTGTGCTCTGTTTATGGTTGTACACTCTTGGACTGGTTTCAAAAGCAGAAAAACACTCAATTCATGGCTTCAGAGCCCTTTCAGAGCAGTCATGGTCATTTGCTGAGCTCTGTTTGCTATGTGTAGGAGATCTCCTTCTCTTACACTGCATTACTGCACACTGTCATGCTGATTAGAGATCTGCTACCCAAACCAAAGCCGCCAGGACCCGACAAATCATTTGGTTTTGGGTCAGTTTTCAACGTATAATGTTAGATTTGTGTCAGTTTCAGTGAAGCCTGTTACTTCTATATTGCAAGTGTCACCAAAAAGAATCGAGAAATGATTCACAATTTTGGTGTCAGAATTTTATATAAAAAAAAAATACAGAGTGGTGCAGGTATGGCATCAGAACCAGGAATTCTAATTCGCCATTGGTTCCTTTGAGATTTTCCTATGGGGTTTTATAATGTAAAGATTTATTGACTGCTCATTTTTCATAGCAAACTCAAGCTAGAGAGAAACCAGATCAACAAGATTATATATCCATCATATACAGGCATGTGCAAAAGAAAGGACACCCTATTGAATTCTGTGGCTTTACATATCAGAACATAATAAAAAGGAACATAAAATGGCTCATCATATAGACTTATCATAGATTGTGCTTTATTCAAGTTCAGTCTAAAGACCTTGCCTTACCTACTGAAACATTACCCAGTTGTTCCATGGTCATTATGTACATTATGCATACATTGTATATACATATTTCTGCTTAGGAGAATTACTTCTAACCAGTTGAAGGTCACATTAATCTTATTAGGCTCAGGATGGATGGACGGTTTTTAAATTAAATCAGTCGAGCAAAAATGAAGGAGGTGGATTGCTTTGTCATTTGTAATGCGAAGGACTCATTAGTCATAACCCCAATTATGCTGTCAGAATAAATGTCAGAGTGAGTTTTATCTAAACCAAGACTATTCAATATATTACAATTTCCATCCTTTTTAGTTTCCAGGTTCATTTATTTCATCAAATAACCTGCAAATAATTATAAAAAAATTGATTGTCTCTTAATTGCTTTTTTTATAGCCTGTGTCCCTTATCTCTCTCTCCCTTGTCTTTTACCAGAGCACAGGAAATTTTCCGTCAAGCCATGCGTTCACCCATCGTTCGTTTAGAAGTTGTTCCAATTTTTAATAAAGAACGCTTTGAGAAGACCGTGATCGGCCACCTCTTCAACTCGGAAAACCCTGATGCATCCACACGGACCAAAGACCCTCCGCCGCTGAAGGTGAAGCCCATGGTGAGGCCTGTGGAGTCTTCCTCAGGGTGGCAAGCCGAGTTTCAGGAGTCCAGCAGCAGTCCTGAGAGTCGCTCTCTGGGCTCTCCATTACCCCTCAGCCTCTCTCCCACCCCCAGAGGCAAGAGTACCGAAAGCCCCCTCCTAAAAAACAGCTTGGGACCCTCACCTCTACAAATCCAAAACAAAAAGGGTGGAAAGAGACTCAGAATCGACCTTAAGAAAGGTAAACAACTGGGAAAGATACACTAAAAAATGAATTGTTTCTTAAATTCAACACTGCATTCAGATTTTACAGGTCTCCTGTTCATAAAGGATACATACCTCATTCAGCCAATACATTCTAGGCAACTTTATATATTCAATACATTTTGAATTGGTAACAAGAAATTGATCTACAATTTTGGTATCAGTGTACAAGCAAAAAAAGAACTGCTTTTCAAATGCTTTTTTACAGCATTTTTTAACATGCTTAAGTATTTGTGTGAACATAAAAAATTCAACAACTGAGACATAAACTAAACAAATTTCACTGGCATTTGGCGAACAGTAATGAAATAATGAGTCCCTGAGCAAAATCAATATCTGTGTCTGTATCTGGTGTGTCCACCAGCTGCTTTATGTCCTACAGTGGGTCTAATCCTCAAATCTGCAGCAGATTTGCCTGTTCTTGCTTGATATTAACCAAGGCGTTTGCAAGTTCTCGAAAATGTCTGGGGGGACATATGGTAACATGTGGTTTGGCACTGCAAGAACTGTCTTTCCTGTCTCCCTGTAGCGTTTTACGCTACGGACATTGCAGTTTATTGCTCTGAAAAACACTAGGAAAAAGATGTCCAGGGTCCCTGATCACTTGCGTGAACATGCCATAGTCCTGCTGCAGGAGGCATGAGGAATGCAGATGTGAACAGAGTCAGTAGAGAGGCCTGTTTAGTGTCCGAAGATTTTGTAACGCTAACCTTAACGGTCTTAACGGCCTGTAAACTGTTAGCGTCTTAAGGACTGTTCCACAGGTGCATGTGCAATAATGGTTTATGGTTCATTGAACAAGCATGAAAAACCCTTTCCAATTTGGATTTAAGAAAATTATCTTTAAATACATTATCCTGAAAAAGGAACTTTTCTTATTTTTGCTGAGTTTTGTTTAATAAGACACTAAATATGTGAAGTGAACTATGCATTTTTCTTTTTTGAAGACAAAAACACCTTACAATTAGCAAAGATGTCTGCACTCTAAAAAAATGCTGCAAAAAAAACAGGTCAGGGTTATTTGGGAACCCAGCGCTGGTTATATTGACCCAGCTTGTTGGGTTTGTTTGGGTCAGTCAACCTGTTAATGGTGCCAAAGAGAATATGTGGGAAGAAAACTGGTATCCGTAGGCCGTTCCAGTTTATTAAACGACAGTCATATATATTAATGTTTTAAAGTTACTATACATGAAAAACAGCTTTACCATGTGCCATCTCATCTGTTAGACATTTAAGTTTCAACACGTCAAACACGCAACCGCAGCTACGACGCTAAAGCACTAGATCAACAGCGCTCCTATTGTAGTCAGTGGAGTGCATGGCAACTTTGTTACATATGACAGCCATGTCGCAATGTGTTTCAGCCCTGGTCGCGCATTCATTTGGCTGAAGGAGAACAATTTCCATGGTGGCGGCGACGTTCACTTTGAGTGTAGATCTGGTGTAGGCTGGCGTTTCAGGCAGACGTTAGCTGCGACCGTACATGTACAAACAGGTAAAATGTACAATGTACAAACAAAAAAGGTAAAATGTGAGACTGGAGACCCTATTTGTAAAGTAATAATTTGATTGGAATAAAATGTAACACAAACCTTAATTTCATTCAGGAAGAGTTACAGAAAAACTACCTGCTACCCAGGACCTGGGTAAAAATATGACAAATGACTCAACAGGCTGAACCCAGCATTTATTAGAGTTTGGCATATATATATATATATATATATATATATATATATATATATATATATATATATATATATATATATATATATATATATATATATATATATATATATATATATATATATATATATATATATATATATATATATATATATATATATATATATATATATATATATATATATACACACACTACTGGTCAAAAGTTTTAGATCGGTAAGATTTTGTATGTTTTTAAAAGAAGTCTCTTCTGCTCACCAAGGCTGCATTTATTTGATAAAAAAAAACAAAAAAAAAACGTATTATTGTGAAATATTATGAAAATTTAAAATTACATTTTTTATTTTAATATATTTTAAAATGTAATTTATTCCTCAGATCAAAGCTGAATTTTCAACATCATTACTCCAGTCTTCAGTGTCACATGATCCTTCAGAAATCATTCTAATATGCTGATTTTATGCTAAAAAAAATTCTTTATTATTTTCAATGTTGAAAACAGTTGTGTACAATTATTATTTTTTTATTATTTGATGAATAACAAGTTCAAAAGAACAGCATTTATTTAAAATAGAATATTTTCTAACATTATAAATGTCTTTACTGTAACTTTTGATCAGTTTAACTCATCCTTGATGAATAAAAGTATTGATTTATTTTATTTATTTCCCCCAAAAATAAAATTAAAATTCTTACTGACCTCAAACTTTTGAAGGGTAGTGTTTAATGTTACAAAAGCTTTCCATTTCAGATAAATGCTGTTCTTTTGAACTTTCTATTCATCATAGCATCATGAAATAAAAATGTAAAAAACTGTTTTCAACATTGATAATAATCATAAATGTTTCTTGAGCGTCAAATCATCATATCAGAATGATTTCTGAAGGATCATGTGACACTGAAGACTGGAGTAATGATGCTGAAAATTCAGCTTTGCCATCACATGAATAAATTACACTTAACTATTCACATAGAAAACAGCTGTTTTAAATAATATTTCACAATATGACTGTTTTTGATTGTATTTTTAATCAAATAAATGCAGCTTTGGTGAGCAGAAGAGACTTCTTTTAAAAACATAAAAAATCTTACCGATCTAAAACTTTTGACCGGTAGTGTATATATATATATATATATATATATTGATACTTTGCACGTGACGTCAGTTGCACTGGCTGGCGGGCAAGAACTTTATTCTCTAGCAACAAAAAGCAGTAAACTAATCAAGGATCTTGCCAGGACGTTGCCAGTTTTAATATACAAAAGTTGGTGTTTCGAGGTGTACACGACATGCCAGATAGTTGTTGTGCGATTGGGTGCACTAACCGCGTTGGTTGCCCGCCAGATATCACGTGACTGCAAAGTATCAATATATATATTTTATATATATATATATATATATATATATATATATATATATATATATATATATATATATATACAGTAATGACAAAACAATAGTTTAAAATAAATCCAGTAATATTGTTCAATTCAAATTTATTTTGTTCAGACAGCGGGTTGACTAGTTTCTTTAAACATCTTAGTATTTTTGACTCAAAAAAAAAATATGGATGCGCTTTTTTACAGTGTAGTAAGAACTGAGATTACTGATACCTGGGATATTAAAATGTCCTGACCTTTTTTTTGTAACATTAACATTTTTTATAGTTTTTGATCACACTGAATAGTTTTAGTTAATTTAAAAAAAAAAAAAAAATGTTTTTTTTTTTTATCCCCCGAGTATGGAAGCTTGTTTCCGCCACAAAAAAAAAAAAAAGATAGTTGCGACTTTTTATCTCACAATTGCGAGTTTATATCTCAGAATTCTGACTTTATATCACGCAATTGGGGGATATAAAGTCAGAATTGTGAGATATAAACTATTCTAAGGTAAAAAAAAAAAAAGTCCGTCTTTTTTTCCCCCTTAGAATTGGACTTTATATCTCACAATTCTGAGAAAAGATGTCAGAATTGCGAGATATAAACTCGCAATTATGTGTTATAAAGTCAGAATTGTGTGATATAAAGTCAGAATTCTGAGATATAAAGTCAGAATTGCGTGATATAAAGTCGCAATTGCGAGGAAAAAAGGCAGAATTCTGACTTTATAAGACGCAATTGCGACTTTATATCTCGCAATTCTGACTTTATATCTCAGAATTCTGACTTTATATCTCAGAATTCTGACTTTATTTCACGCAATTCTGACTTTATATCTCGCAATTCTGAGAAATAAAGTCAGAATTGCGAGATGTAAACTCGCAATTGTGAGATAAAAAGTCGCAATTATCTTTTAAAATGTTTTATTCAGTGGCGGAAACAAGCTTCCATACCCGAGTGTCCTTGGACCCCAGTTTAAAAAAGAATTCTTACATAGTACATTCAAACTCACATTTTTTTTTGAGCAAGGAAATTCCTGCAACATCTTTTAAATGAATGTACTTTCTTTTAATATGATTCTCTCCCTCACTCCAACATTGGTCAACTTTGTAGTTGGGGGTTTTGGCAGTCTAACCGAATGAATGAAGCTATAATTTCAGGCTGCAAAGTCTATTAAGTTCTTATTGATTCTGCCATTAATGCTGATATAAATTCATTGCTGGAACAAAAAAGTGCTGACCGTAAAACGATTGTGCTAAATGACGAGCATAAAATGCCGTCAATTTTTCCACAAACTGGCTTCGATATGTATTGTCCTCTGAAGTCATAGCGTGTTAAAGAACAACCACTTGCCCTGAGGCCGTCTACTCTTTAGTATCTTCACCCACATGCTCTGTCCATCATTTTATCCCTGAGCTCAGGGACAGGACTGGAAATATCCGCCCTAAAGACGTGCCTCGTGTCACACGGGGGGCTATAGCCCGTTCTCTAATCTACCTATCAGTCACCGTGACAGCATCAAGAACGCCGTAAGAAGCAATATGCACAGGTCAAGGCGGCAGCACGGTTTAAATGGACCACCACCTGTGCTAGACAGCAGCCTCCTCTAATATCTGGGCTGAAAGGAATCACACAAATGATTTCTTGTTAGATGCTTATTTTTTAACCAATAAGGTTTTTATTTATTTTATTTTTTTTTTTACTGTTGAATTTCATCTGAAGAGTGTAAATGTCAGTTTCGGGAGGTCATGGGGTTGTTTGTTTTAAGAAATGCGTATGGTTTTTAACATTATCTCTCCCTCTCGCTTCTCTGTTTGCTTTCATATTCATTCACTCTGTATCTCTTTTTGCTTGTCCTTGTCACTCCGGCTCTTTGAAATGTGCTCATATGTGAAATTAAACTTCAGTTTCTGAAGCCAGGTGACTCTAATCTCAGTCTCGCACAAGGACAGCCTTCATCAGCCCGACTCTCCCTGACAGGCCTCAGACAGACCCACCCCAATGTACAGTGTAGTCTATGAGGAGTTTTATAGAGACAGTCTAATGATTATTTGAGGTTTGAGGTGTTTATAATCCAGGCATGTAGTGTTTGCTACATTTCATTTACTTGAAATACAATTTTGTCACATTGGAAATGTCTTTACTGTCACTTGAGCAATTTGATGCATCTTTGCTGAATAAAAGTATTACATTTCTTTCTTAAAAAAAAAAAAGTACTTGCCTAACACTTTCCCCAGTTTATATACCCATATGACACTTCAAGTATGACGTGAAGCTGGGCTATTTCACAGACTCCTTGCTGACATAAGCGTGCTGACTGCGGAGAGAAAAGGCTTCACACACGATTTAGCGCATTATTGCTGACAAATTGGGTTTCATCTGTCAATCACTTTAAACTCTCTCAATCTCCTCACAGGTCCTGAAGGTCTGGGCTTCACCGTTGTGACCAGAGATTCTTCAGTGCACGGACCCGGCCCCATCCTCGTCAAAAACATCTTACCGAGAGGAGCTGCTGTCAAAGATGGCCGCCTGCAGTCAGGTGACAGGATACTAGAAGTGAGTCTCATTCGAGTGTAAGATGGAGTATTTCTAGTATAGTAATATGTAGGGCTGGGTAAAAAAAATATTGATTTCTCGATTTTAATCGATTCTCATTTTTACGAACCGATATCGATTCTTAAATCCCAAGAATCGATTAGTTATCCTGTTTTCATGTGATGAATGAATATAACATTGTAGCGCGCATCACATCCAATAAATCACAATAATCTTTGTGCTTTGTTACTATTGATATAAAACAAAGTCTCAGATTTCAAATACCGTTTTGGCGCTGTGGCGAGAGATCGCTCTGGCGCAGCTCAGATCAAGAGCGTGTTAGTGTGTTAAAAGATAGAGTACAACTTATCGAATTCTGTATCATGTGACATGGAATCGCTCGATCAGTGTTTCAACCGTGGAAAGACGTCAGTAAAACAGCTTGTAAACAATGTCATGTAACGACACATTACATTTACCTCAGAAAAACCATATCCATTGACCATAAACTCGTTAGTCAGCTAGAAAAATTAACTCTACAGAGGAGCATTTTGCTAAATATATGCACCATATTACATATTCATCATAATTTTTAATGTTCAATTTTGAATGCATGTTTGAATAAATCTGGCAGGTTTTTATGACAGCCACCATTTAAATGTTTATATTTCATATAACTTTATTATTATGAAAATAAATAAGTGTAATTTAAGTGTTTGTATACAAATCAGTAAATTTTTACCTTCAATATTATAGTTGGCTAATGAAGCCTAGTAGGCTACAACTGACTCCCATAGTTTACAGCATTAGTTAAGAGATTTGTTTTTCTTGAGAAAATTTGCCATGTATTGTAACTGATATCCAAAATAATCAATATCGAATCGAATCGAAATTAAATCGAATTGCAAGCTTGTGAATCGAAATCGAATCGAATTGGGAAATTTGTGTCAATACCCAGCCCTAGTAATATGTGACTACTTTAAATGGAAAAACTCTTTCATTTCACATCACTGTGAATTTTCATATGAAATCCATTGAAACCATGTGCATACGTGTGTTCAGGTGAACGGTGTGGACATTACAGGCCGCTCTCAGGAGGAACTGGTGGCCATGTTACGCAGTACTAAGCATGGGGACAGTGTGTGTCTGGTTGTGGCCAGACAGGAAGACATGTTCCTTCCACGTGAGCTGGTAAGAGTCTTCTCTGTCTAACTACAATAAATCTAATGCAGCGCTACAGTCATCAGTTCTTCAGTCATCTACACCTCTTCCTATTCATTGCTAATAAACCTTTCTTAAAGTCTTTTCCTCTCTTGGTCTTTTTTTCCCTTTCCAGTGCATGAATTGCACACAACACAATGCTTGAATATACAAAACAAACACCCTGTTCATGAACACTGCAAGCGGCTTGGGTTGCTTGTGCAAGATGGTGCAGTGTTTCCTATAGAATTTGTTTGTGAGTTGGATTGCACTGGTTGCTGTGTTGTTTGATTGTTTTTTGTGTGTATGTGTGTGTACAGCCTGCAAAGACATTACGATGCGGTTTCAGCATGACGCTGTAGATTCAAAGTGACGTTGCAGGAAACACTGACAAGAGTTTTGAGCTCTAAACAAGAAATCTCAAAGCATCTACATTCACAAACCACTGTTCATTTTAACAGAAAAGCAAGTGTGATTTGGCAAGGCAGAAAGCATGCGAAGAGCGCTCCCTTTATAATCTCAAAAAAAGCTCACTCATTTTAGTTAATCGTGATCTCACACAGTTTCCGTTATAATCAATGAAGCTGTTTACACTGCACAGTTAATCATTTATTTACGTTGCGTCTAGAATTTCATTTGATACAATTAGAGGATTCACAAGCCTTCAGAACTAAAACTGGCGTTTTGACCAATGAGTGGATTCTAAATTAAACGCCTCTGATTGGCCAATTTGTTCAAGAAAACAACAGATGTGTTTGGGATTGGTTACATTGCTCAATGCAGCAAAACGTTGTAAATAAAAACCTTTTGACGCTCTTCAAAGTGCAAACACAAATACGCATGGGTTTGTTTGCCAAATCTGTTTCACCAATAAGCCATTATTACAGAGAAAATTGATCCTAGACCAGCAGTTACGGGCAGCTTTTCCCTCTAAAAGCAGTCAGAAGCAGCTTTCCCCACATTAGTAGAATTTTGCTGACATTTTTGTTTAGACACTTTTTATAGTGACAGCCCTGCTAGAGAAATCATGTTAAAGTGACAGTTCGTCCAAAAATTAAGATTCTTCTATCAAAAATTAAAACTCACCCTCACCTCGTTCCACACCTGTATAATTTTAGTTCATCTTTGGAAGACAAATTCAGATATTTTGAAGAGAAAGAAAACCAATTGGTTCTCACGTCAAGCAAGTTCAGTTGAGCTTCTGTGTTTACTATATTTTATGTGTATATGTATGTGCATTGATCAGTGTTGAAAGTGAATAAAAGCCTGAATTAAAACTTCAGATAAATAAATTATCTCTTTGGAGAACTTGGATTAAACAGCTTGATTTATGTAGATTACTTTTCGGATGCCTTTTTGTACTTTTTGAAGCTTAAAAAATTAGTTTGCTTGGACTTTCAATGGATGGACAAAAATGATGAAAGGATATTTAAAAAAAAATTCCATTTGTGTTTCCGAGAAACGGATGAGTTATCGATTTAAGTGTCTTGCATCACTGCAGGTTCGAACCCACAGCCTTTAATTTACCATTTCAGATGTTTAATCACTGAATCAAACAACCCCACATAGTAGGGGTGGTTAATCTGTCTGATTTCCCGATTCGATTCGATTACGATTATTGAAGTCCCGATTCGATTACAGTCGATTTTCGATTATTAACGATTTTCGATTAGCGATTATTGATTTTCCAGTTCACAACAGTAAACAAAAATACACTAAGTGATTGCAGTATTAAAAAAAGTCAGCTGCTGAATTACTTAACTCTTTTATTGAGTAACAACTCAAAGCACTTTCTGTGTCGTGTAGTTATAACTTCAGAATTATTTGTATGTAGCTTATGTTCTGTAGAACACAGAAATGAATACATCACATTGTGTTGTGACTCATCAAGTTGAACCAAACTAGCTTTTAATACAATGTTGGTATGAGCCACCACAGTATTTTACAAATATAAAAAATAACACAAAGTGAAAATAAAGTGGCATTTTGGCGTTAATATTGAAACGACAGTTACCATGGTGAATACACAATACTAACAAGAACTGTTAATGAAACATGGAAACTGCTCCTGGTGAATAGAATGAAAATCATGCCTGCATGCAAATCCTTCTCAGCTAACACACGACGTAGCCTACCAGTAACGTGATTTATTGGTATTTTACTTTTATTTCATGACTTACTAATTTACAACGAACAACGTTGCATGCTCGTAGTTTCCTTTGCACTTTGCACTATACAGTGAAGCGATACACGGCGCGCCCCTCCGCATTTGCGCGTGCAATTGAAGAGTGTGCGCTACGAGTACAGTATAACGGCTGACAGGACAGGAACGTCCGTTTTTCTGAGGTGAAATACTTTTTATTTCAGCGTACACATACGTCACTGCCTGGTAGTTCCTATACTGTGCTGGGTTTTCTGAAGTAGTTGTGATTCGCCTCTCATAACATAACATGCTCTAAATGCACGCAGAGTGGATTTTTTTTTTTTTTTTTTTTTATAAAAAATCGATTTTTGAAAATTTGATAATCGATTCATACTCGTCCATAACATACTCGCGATTAATCAATAATCGATTTTTTTCACCACCCCTACCACATAGATAATGGAGCTTTAAGACTGCATAGAGGACTGTAAGGTCCGACAGGAAATGTAGTGGCATGTTATTTGGGTCATCTGCAGTGATATCATGTGTCTCTGAGGACACATTTCTCTGCACAGTCATGTCTGTCTCTAAAGCCCAACGGGGCTCTGTTTGCTGTCTTAGCCGTGGAAGGTCATAGTCACGCTGTAGTTCCTCAAGCCTTGAGGACGGGAAGTCCTGAGCTTCCTGCCTTTGTTTCAACCCTCGTAGGACGTGTAAGTATGCTAGCTTTTGTCTGTTTGGATGTTCAGACGTCTTCACCTGTCACTCTCTCTCCCCTCAACTTTCCCTCCCTTTGTTTTTGTCTGTTTGATATCTTTCCTGATGAACCTGGCAACCCACGCACCCGTCGCCGGAGCGCTGGCCTCTTTACACACACCCTTCTGCCCACCTTGTAGACTGGTTTCCTGCTCTTATCGATGCTTGTTGATTCAGTGCTGGGCGGGAAGTGGCGCATGAGGTCAGGGCGCTCCTACGGGAAGTGCTGGAGCATGCAGGCCTGTGTGAAGTCAGGCACTGCAACTGTGCAGCTGTGTGTTGGCTCTTCCTGTATCTCCCTCAGCTTAGTGCCCGTCGATCCACAATCATCCAAATTCTGCCCCACTCAGCACTTTCTGTAAATAACCAAATGCTGAGAACCCCGCACACTTGGCTGGAACCATAGCAGTGCCACTCAAACTTTGGCCCCTCGCAGGAAATGAGCTACAGCCTCCATTGTCAACTTATTTCATGTATTTATTTAGATAAATTCACAGCAGCATGAGAGGAATTTCGACTCAATAGTTGGGGTTAAACAAACTATTACCTTTTTGCCCTGTAACAGGCAAGTCTTTGGGATTTGGAGCACACAATTTACAGTAAAATTAAGTAGTTATGCATTACATTTGTATTTTTTAAATGTATGTTAATGTACAGTATGTGCACTACAATTCAAAAATGTTTTTGAAAGAAGGCTTTCATGCTGACCAAAGCTGCATTTATTTATACAAAATATATAGTAATACCATGATTGTGAAATATTATTACAATTTAAAATATACATATTTTAACATAATTTTACATGTGCACTTTTTCATTTTATAATTAAAATATTAGTGCTGGGCAACGATTAATCGCAATTAATCACATCCAAAATAAAAGTTTGTTTACATAATATGTGTGTGTACTGTGTATAATTATTTTGTATATATACATGCACACATATGTATATATTTAAGAAATATTTGCATGTATATACTGTATATATATTTATACATAATTTATTTTTAAAATATATCCATGATTATGTGTGTATTTATATATACAAAATGTATATGTACGTTTATAAGTATGTTTACATGAGTAAAGTATGTTTACCATCTTATTCTTGCATGTTAAATGCATGTAAACACACTTACTGTCCAAATTAAGGTTAGACCTATGACACATTTGAAACGTTTAGTTTTTTTTTTCCCCAATAATTTATATATAATTGGACACACATTTATCAAAAATAATGTAAAAAAAAAAAAAACAAACAAAAAACAATGCAAACCATGTTAGTGATCATCATTTCTCTGTATAACTGCACTGTTAATCCAGATTATATTTAGTACTTTGTGAGCATGTTTCACTAAATGTAATTGCTGTCCTCTCCATGTTTGCTGGTATTCTCCAAGTAGAATATCACCCACATTTCCCAAAGTAGGCTACTTTATTGTCTCTAATGTGTGTGAAGTGGTAAATTATTACGTCAACTTTTCACCATATTAAAGACAATTCACACTTGTTTACACATTGTTCTAGTAAATTTATCTAGTGAATTAGTCCTCTCACTGTTCAATTATGACTCTCATGCATGCTGTGTTGAACGCACCCTTCACTGCATCATTCTCACTGATTAGTTAGTATGCAGTGGTCTGAAGCATGACTGCGACTCATTACCCACAAACCACTAGTTCTGCTTGCACACAGGAGATTAATTCCCTTCAGTGGATTGAAATAAATGCATAAGGTCTCCAAATGTACAAAATTGGGCACCTTATGTGTGGTGACAGTAAAGATTTTATTTGGTTAGTGAGCAATTGCTGGATTTTGCAGGCGACACACATTGAGCTTTGCATTTCTAAACTGTTTGCTTGACTCTGTGACTGATGGAATGACGTCTCTGTGTGTGACTGGACTGTCTGGACTGAGATACGGTAGTCAGGGAGATTAATGTATGGGAAGAATAGCTAACAGACAGTGAAAGATGACTGTAGATACATTTTAAGAGCAAAAGCTGAAAGAGCGAGTGATTGAAATGTAAAAAAAAAAGGCAAAGGAGATGGAAACCCTGATAGAGGAGTGACAGATGATGAGACAATGGGAAAAAAGGTAGATGGAGAAAAGGAAAGGGCTGAGGGAAGAAAAAAGATGGTGACAGAAGGTAGAGAAAGCTGTCATTGTCAATCTTAAAAACAAAGCTGCAAAGAGAGGAATGTGAGAGCATTACGAGCAGAAACAATACAAGGTAAAGGTTGCAAATTTTATTAAGATTTTTATATATATATATATATATATATATGCGTGTGTGTAAGAAATTCAGTACATTAAAAAGTATGTAAATAAGAAAATAAATACTTCTGGTATCATCCACCACCTGTACATTTTATCTGTACAAAACAGCTTGTTGTGCGGCTAGATTTTGCAAACTGGTATTTCTTACCATATTATTTAAATGTAATGACGTAATTATAAATGCACTGGTTTGTAGCGCAAATAGTTTTAAATTTTACTGCACTGTTATTCTTCCAGTTATTTACCCATAACAGCTAAGGAATCGGATAGTCTTGCATCAGCATTGCAAACTAAGGTGAATAGAATAGAATGAAATAATTTCTAGTTTGCTGCTCAATAAACATTTCTTATTATTATCAATGATGAAAACAGTTGTGCCTAATACTTTTGTGGAAACTGAAATGCGTTTCATTTTAGGATTCTTTGATTCGTCCTTGCTGAATAAAACTATTGAAGTTTAAATAAAACAATTGTCTTTTCTTTCTTATCGTGATGTATATCCGAGTGAAACGGCCTCTCGAAAAGAGAAAACAAGGCAGGTCGAGATTTGATTTTGTCCATCAGGAATTGATTGGATCGTTGAATGTGCAATAAAATAAAAACTGCAATATTTCATAAAAAAACAAACAAGAAATGTCCATTTTGATTTCATGGTGACTTTAATTTCTTTAAACATTTGAACAGTAGTGTATATCTACATTTTATTGGTTACCCTGCACTCTAGATTTCTGCGTTGGCCAATGAATAGAGCGTATCAGTCTGCAGATGAAGGACAGGCTTCAGACAGTCAGGAGATAGAATAGTTTGATAGAGATGATGCCATTTGAATGGAATGACGGGATGAGATTGCTTGAGAGAGATGAAGACTTGCTTTGCGGCACCATGTGCAGTGATGTCTCACTGAAGACACACGCGGCGGTAGTTTGGCCCATGTGAAGAGGGGAAAGGAGAATCGGCAGGTGGGTTTGACGCTCTACATCTGTCTGACTACCTGACGTATTTCCACCTGCCAGGTGAGCTGTTGCAGAAAAGAGTCTTACGACCTTCCTCCGCTCTTCAAAAGCCACACACCGAGGACCTCACGCACCCCTCGCACAGTCAGCCCTAATCTCTCTCTCCAATAGCACGGCCGCCCGGTGGGGGATAGAGCTTTGTCTGGATGAAATAGTAATAGTGATATTAGATATGACTCCATGAACAAAAGAGAAAGAATGAGGACTCATTTCCTGTTCGGTTTGTGGTGTTTTTGCACGACAGAAGCAGATTAAAAATGAAGTGCGGAGCATGTAACAAAAGACCCTCGCACCCCTTCAAACAGGCGGCTTTGTGTACTTCAAAACAGCCTGCTAACAATGGCACCAGGCTGGGTAATAAGGGTCCCGACAAAGCCTTATCTCTCCCAGAACTCCAGCTGTGAAGACGAGCGGTTAGCACATGCGATAATGTTGTTGTGACAGCGTTCCCCTCTTTGGCTCGTCCTACACAAACCGAGGAAGTCGAACCAGCCGGGACGCTGGCCTCTCCGCTACTTAATCTCACATCCAGACCTTCTTGTTACTACCTGCATTACTTCCTCAATAAACCTTTGATGTTGGTATCAGCAGCCCTCTGAAGTCTCGGGGCCCACGAGGCCTGGTTTCCAGTCTTGGCCTCTTTAAGAGTAAATAAAGCTGCTTCCTGAGCGGCGAGGTTATGGACGTCAATCCAGACCCCTTAGTCTTTTACAGCGTCCTCGTCTCAATGGGTTGCTTTCATCTCCACTTAAACAGAATCCATTTACTCGTGGATAAACTTTACTCTTAGCCTTTCTGCCTTAGCTGGCCATCGGCTTCCATCGGAGTGGTCATAGAAATGCCTCTGTTTAAGAGGTTATGTGAGTGTTTGTGCTTTTACCCCTGTGCTGCCTTTAATGATGCTGCGGTCTGCAAGGTGAATGGTCCTTTCCATATGCATGCATGGGGTAAAAAGTGCACTTTAGCATGTGTGCCGTAAGCCGAGAGGTTGATCAGACTCCACATGAGGCTCTCGCCATCGTACACGTGGCTCTTGGAGACCTCATATTAAAAGGGGAAATGTATTCGGCTCCTAGTGAAGAGGTAATTTGGCCTGATGATGAAAGGCAGTGGGTATTTGTTGATGCTGAAACCTGATTATGATCAGGGTATGTTCTCCTTTTGGCGAAATGAAGTCCATGCTGATGGCTTTAAGTAAAAGCCGGAAAGAGAGGGCCAAATGTTGCATATCCAATGCTAGGGATGTTGAATGTTTAACATAGGAGTATAATGATTTTGTAGGTGATAAATTTAAGCAACATTCTCATCATTCCTGTTTTAATACATAATTTAGTTTCTAAGTGTCACACAGTTGATGTACCCCGCATAGACTGTAAAAAATATGGACAAAGCGTCTGTGACGTCACCCATAGACTTTCTGAAGAACGGTTTTGAAGCCGTTTATGGGGGGTATGGGCGGCGCCATCTTGGGAAATCCTAACCCCGCCCACCTTCTGGCCAATCCATATATGGGTAAAGGACGCGAGTCCGGTTATTCCAAGTACAGAACAGCGAGCGTCACTCAGCTCGCTCTGCTACTCTGGTTATCTCTGTATGTATATTTTAGGCAACGAAAAATGTTATAAAACACCATACTAACTCTTTTTGTTTTCATTTAAAGAAATCTTAAACATTATAGCCACACAAATGTGGTTCAGGCAACGCGTATTGATTATATTCACTGCATAATATTTGCCTATTACCTGCCTCTTTTCATTTAAATATAATATAAAAATATTAAACATTTTAATATGGTCCAGGCAATATGTGCATTTGTACTAAACAACAGATGTTGCAGTCAACAACATTACATCATCTTCGTTGTATTAAAATTTAAAATGACAAAACTCAACCCAGTCTCTTTTTGTTAAATTTCAGTTTTATCAATATTAGCCATTATAAAAGTATAAGTAAATGGTACAAGAAGCTATACAAATAAAGCAAACAATTCAGTCAAACATACAAAGTCAGCGCTCTAGTCTAACCATACAACGGTAAAGTTAAATAGCTTATAAAGTTATGAAACTTCCCCTCAGCCAAAACGATTGGCCAGGGAACAAATTATAGATACATGAGACCAAAAATGACCCGTTAGATATACACAAGACGAATTATATCTCATGTTTAACCACTACAGAGACGCCAGAGTCAGCGGCAAACGTCAGAACAACTAGCCGAGGAAAGGCTGTTCCAGGCGGGGTACATGAGCGTTGGGCGTCCGCTGATCACCTGGATCTCACAACCTAGATAAAATTTTCATAAATCTTTATAAATAAACCACAGATTTGAGCTTTAAACAACTACATTCTCGCCTGAAAAACTCTTAAAACTACATTTCATGATACAGAAACAGTAGTATTATATTTCAACTGTATATTAAAAAATGGTGCTTCTTATGTTGTCATTCTCCTTGGCGCAGCCTATGCTCGTTATCAGCTGTTAATCAAGCTGTCAATCAAAGTTAACCACGCCCTTATTTGTCATACATTTTATATCTAAATACGATCTAAAGTAATGAGTTAGAAAAAAATTCACCCCTCTCACAGTTGTAAGTCACTCGGAACCTATCGAAAAATACAATAAAAGTCCATGGGACCAACCTGTAAAAACATGAATTTATGCTGTGAAAACGGACATTTTAACATGGGGTCTATGGACATTTGCTCCCTTTTTGTGACCTCCCTCTAGCAGATTTTCGATGTATTGCAGTTTTTCGCACTTCCGGGTAGGCATCATTTTTCAGATTAGAATGTTGCCCCTTGGTACCCCATTGACTTCCATAGTATTTTTTTTTTTCTACTATGGAAGTCAATGGGGTCCATCAACTGTCTGGTTACCGACATTCTTCAAAATATCTTACTTATATAATAAATTCATACAGGTTTGAAACAACTTGACGGTGAGTAAATTATGACATAATTTTAATTTTAGGTGAACTATTCCTTTCAGACTTTTTAATAGTATCTCTTATTTAAATTTCAGTAGCAAAACTGCAATTAGAGTTAAATTTGATTCTACTTAATGAACAAAGAATGCATTTGTGCTTAAAAAAATAAATAAATAAAAAACATGGAAAAGAGTGCAGGGTCTCGAGACATGGTTTTAAAAGTTAATCTTCTTTAAAAAAAAAAAAAAAAAAACTGGGTGTGAGGTGCTGTAAAAGCAGATGCGGCAAACGGTCAAAGTGATTTAGTCAAGTCAGCTTTATTTTTATAGCGCTTTATACAATACAGATTGTTTCAACGCTGCTTTACAGTGATCAACAGGAAACCAATGATTCACTGATGCAAACAGAGTTCAGTTCGACTGTAAAGCAGCTCTAAAAATAAAATAGTGTCATTGTTCAGCTGAAATCAGCTCAGTGTTGATTCAGTTCCGTTGTAAGATCAAGCCCCATCCTGCCACCAACACTGGAGATGCTGTGGTGTGGGTGATAGTGGGTATGAATGTAATGGTGGTATGACTCTATCCCAAACCTTCCTCTACCATCTGCTGCTCTCTCTTAATGCATGTACAGAATGTACTACAAAGACATCTCATCACCACAAACACACACTTTACCGCTCAATTCCCCACCTGCTCACTGCTGAAAGGTGGTAGAGTGTGAAATAATCATTTTAGAAACATGCTGGAGATGTAGAGCACAATGACCTGAGCTCTCTCTTGCAAGATATTTTTTCCCCATCAGAACTGGGCCTTTGATCCACACTCAATAAAAGCCACCATGAGCTGGAGTCATGTGCTTTTTGAGTGGGGTTTGATTATCAGTGAAAGCGAATCAGCATTACAGAGGATCCGCTAAGCTCCACACAAAAACCCAACCAAGCTTTTATAGTGCTTTCGCACCAGTTTGTGGTTCATGTTGAGTTCGTTTAGTTGATGTGGAAGAGGTTTTTCTGACTTGGTTTCTCTTGAAATGGTTGATCTGGTGTGCAGTGTGCAGTGTTTATGATCAGTTCATTCTAAATCATGGAAGTGAACTCCTATTGATGATATAATTTGCATCTTTGCATGCTTCACACAAAAAATGCATTTTTCGTAGCTGTTTGTCTCTGAATAAATTACCTTTGCAGAGCAGCTTGCATTTTTTTTTTCCCCCACAATTCTCTGAACACATCCGCGGCAGACAAACGCAAGTGCTGTTATGTGTGTAAAGTTGCTATGGTTAATCCAGTAGGACAAAAACATGAATATATCAGTGTAGCTTGCGTCACAGTTTTACATTTTTACAAGCAGTTTATAAAGTTTTCTGTTTGATTCATAGTTTTTAAATGTCTAGTATCTGATATCTTAAATATCTAATATATCATAGTATTTAAATATCTTAAATTTTTTCTGTTAAAATATCTTTTAAATTGAATTCATATTTTGCCATGCCTGATCTCCTGAAATAACATTATGATTTCACTATTGCAACATGATGTTGTGAATTATTTACTTATTATCTGTGTTTTAGACGCGTTTTAATATGTCGTTACAGAAAGAGCACATTTGAGTCATATTGTTTAGTTTATTTTATAATATATCTGATTACTATAATATAGGATCTGCTTAGGTGAGATAATTAACCTGCAAGCAAAGTGCTTCAATTCCCAGACTTTATCTATTATTCGATTATTTTCAACAGTAATATTCTTTCTCGTTTTTTTTTTCTTTGCTAATATAGCCGTGCATTTATTTATTTTTTGGCATATTTTTATCAACACTGTGCTTCGTTAAACTAGTTAAAGTATTGTCAGGATGCACGCTGGCATGATTCTGCCATCAGTATGACCTCACCGGCTCAGGACGAGCAGATACCCATCTGGCCGTGTGTCTCAGTGAGTTCATGTCTGACCAGTGCAGCTTGCCTACACTCCCTCACATTAAATCCTGCTTTTCCCTCAAGATCCTCAGCATGCCGGCAGGCCGGTCGGCTCTCAGCTCTGTTTATCCAGGCTTTTGCAGTGCTTACAGACCTGCCGCAACTAATACCAGCCCAGCTGCACTCACTTATGTAGTTGGATTGTGTTTTGCATACTGTGTCGATTATGAAGAGACAGTAATAAGACTCGGGGTGATACAATATTTCTTATTTTTCCAGTTTTTGTGTGAATGACAGCACTATACTTCTTGCTGGTGGTTAATGTAATTAGTCTCAGTTGAATGTACATCTTTGTCGGATTGGAACAGAAATGCCCTCAGGCAGAGAAGACCACTAGAATTTTCTTCCGCCTTATGAAAGCGAAGTGATACAGATGCATTTGTTGTTTGTGTGGGGAAAGTACATGATTTCTTCTTTTTTTTTTTTATGTTTGATAAAGCAATTTAAAATTCCCTAGAATGTGCCATAATGCATTGCAGAGATGAGATCATTCAGCATGAATTTTGAATAAAAAATAATACAGTAGCTGTATGAGAAGTTTCTTTATGAGTAGAGACCAAAGTAGAGGTTTTTAGATAAACCAAAACATTATTTTTTTTAGATGGAAGATATGCCGAACTGACCAAATCCAGAACATTAGAATAATGCTCCTTTCTCTCTTTGAGTAGTAAAATATGACCTGTAATTGCTTTTTCTAAGAATTTATTTTGAAGTTAAAATAAAGTTTATTAGATTTTACTTGAATTAAACGATTAAATAATAATAATACATTTTATTATTACATTTAGTAATACCATCTACTTAACAAGCTTACTGTACACTGAGTTTGTAAATTGAAATTCAAGTCAAATCTTGTTTACAAGTCAAGTCTCAAGTTAAATTTGAAAGGGGACCTATTATGCACCTTTTTTCAAAATGTAATAAAAGTTTCAGTTGTCTCCAGAATGTGTCTATGAATTTTCAGCTCAAAATACCCAACAGATAATTGATTATACCATTTTTGAGTGAAAGTAAAAACATGCTTTTTTCGTTTATGTATCTTTAAAAGCAAATGAGCTGCTGCTCCCCACTCAGCTTTCCAGAAGAGGGCTGTGCAAAAAACAACAAGTAAAGAAATCGCATGTGTATATTAGATCTGTGTATTAAACTGAAAGCAGCGTAATATACAGTACCTAACGCTATATATGCTGTTAATATTAATAAAACAACAAAAGAAAAACAGAAAATCACTCACTGCTCTTGATTGAATAACTTTAGTAGCTTTAATAAGAATACATTTCTTACTTGAATGCTGCAGTTAAGAGCTCTGGCGAGGTGATAAACATGGCGAACTGTGAACAGCTCACTGAGGTGCTAATATGGCAGAGACCATCAGGAGTCGTGCCATTTTTGTGCCATCACAAAAGCTAGAATCTGAAAACGGCTTATTCTGAGACACTGCTTATGATTTATGGGGATTAAAAAAGAAGAGTGGGTGGATTTTTACCATTATAGGTTGGTTGTGTACACACACTGTCGACACATTTATGTTCAAACATCATGTAAAAGTGAATTTTGCATAATAGTTGCATTTGTGCAACTTGAAACGATTCTTACTATGACTGTGTGTTATGTGCCAAAGCTACAGACCCTCAGGACTGTCAGAACTAAAAATGTTTACTGTGTTTTTTTTTTTACATGCCAAGCACAAGTGAATCAATTCAGCTCTTGTTTAACATCGCATCATTGATTGTCTAGGAGTCTTTCACTCCCTCTTTAACAGTCTCTCTTTGTTCTGTGCTGTTACCAGACTCTGATAAAACTTCTGTTTTTTTGTCTTTTCAGTCTGTTTAACACTAAAGAAGCTAAAGTGACCATTAAAGCTCTGTGTGTTTGCTGTCTCACTACATGCTGCATTTACTCTCTGACACAGACTCTCTCTCTCTCTCTCTCTCTCTCTGGCCTTGAGTCTGGATTTGCTGAGACCCTATGGGCAAACAAAAGGAGGGAGTTTTGAGCAAATCAATGACAGATAGACTAACAGTGAAGGATGATGGCTTTGCTACCATGTTTCCTCTTCCTCATCCTTCCTTCCCCTTTTCATGGGTTGAATCACCCTCTGCAGAACACTATTGAGAGGAAATGGATGGGACAATCTAGCACCGTGACCCTTATGTTTCCTTTTCCTGAATTTCCCCCATTTTAAGGAGGTGCAAATTAGCTATTTGGCACAGTTACAATGATATCTCTTACACAGATACACAAGTGTTGTAGTATTTGTTACAAATCCTAGAGAGCTGTCTACAAAGCATTTTTTGGGATCATTGGCACACTCCAGGTGTTATGGTTTGCCAAAGAGTAGAGGCCGAATGAATGCCAAAATATGCCAGGAAATTACTCAACAAAAATGTTTTTGCTAAATTCTAAGACAACATTGGGTGTTCTGTATGCTGAATGCCAGAATACATTGTGATGGTTTTATCATAGATGGTTGTTGAAGGTAAATTACTGTATGTAAATATATATATATTTTTTGTAGGTGACGGGCTACACTTATTAGAGCTCTGTTTCTCAAGTGTTCACTATTATCGACACCAAAGAAAGAAAGATACATTTTAGAATTATAATGAATATTGCTAGAGGGGTCATTATTCTTGCAATTAATTTTTCACCTAAACTCATTTGATACTGTGGGTGTAAAACTGACTCTGAGACAGACTTTAATGAGACACCTGAGCTTGTTTGTCTTTCACAAGTTTTGACAGTTGTGGGGCAATCATGCAGAAACGTTCCGCAAGAAAAAAAAAAAGAATGGCAAATTTATTCAGAAATGGAATCCAGAAAGGACGTTTAACAGGAGTGAGATTGAAATATGATCGAAGCTCAACAAGTGCAAACTATCACCCATAAGCAAAACGTGTTGTCATTTGTACAAGACATACATGAGTGGCTGATGCAATGGCAAAATCATCATTGTAAGATTAAAACCATAAAGTGTTGACGTTGTTTTACGAATTTCAGCATTTAGACTGTCTGTGTGTTTGTGCATCTATTTCCCTTGATCTCAAAGCCTAGATAAGCCTGTGGGACAGTATCTCACTCTCACTTGGTCATTAACAGCAGCTCTCAGCTCAGACTGATGAATTTGGTCATACCAGTGGTCCTGTGACTGGCTGAGGACGACGACTGCTGAGTCTTGTAGCCCATTAAGGGGACTGACACATAGACATTCTCATTAGGAAGTGGCGAGATTGGCTAACCCTACAGGTGCACTGGTGTGAGCTGAGTTGGAGCATGAGCAAGTGTTTTCAATGAATTCTGTATGGGAATAGCAAGCTTGCGCAAGGCATTGTGCAATTGACAGAAGTGTATCCAAATGTGGGTAATGCTGAACTATATTACATACCATAGGTGAATAAAACGTTGCGAGTATTTCAATCTGTCAGATAGCGCTGGTTTTTCTAAATACATATTTGTGTCAGTGACATAAGAATGATGTCTAGCATAAAGCAGTATTATTTTAGCGTTATTGATATACTGTTATAGTTTTTAATTCATATTTTGAATTTTTTTAATATATATTTTGCTTTTTCATTTAAATTTTAGTTCAGTCTGTCATTTTGTTTTGTTTTTGGCATTTTATTAGTTTCATTTATTTTTTAAATGTTGATGTAGTTTTTATTTTTTCAGCTTTAGTTATTTCATCCATCAAGTTAAACTAAATGAAAATGATAAATGTTGCCTTTGCAACTAGCTGAAATAAAATAAGTTTAATTATATTACTTTATTGCAGTATTTTTATATAAAAATTTATTTTACAAAAATGTTATTCTTTTATGCCTTTAGTTTTAGTTTACTATAATAACTGTAATAGAAAATCTGTTTAAAGCACTTGTACCAAGTTCTTATAAATGTTCTCTATATTTTCATTATGGTTTAAAATGGTTTTATGGAAGAAAAAAAAATGAAAAAATGATCAAAATAAATGTTTATTCAGCAATTATTGCATTTTAATAAGTGTATACATTTAATAAACAAATATAAATGTATACATTTGGTAAATTTTATAAATGTAATAAACTTAATGCATTTTCATAGATTAATAGATGCAAGAAAAGTAATGCAAAAAAATAAGATAGAATTTTGTAATCTGAATCTTCTGTTGATCAGATGATCGGAGAGACATTTCCTTCATATTTTGCAACATGTTCCCACAATCCTCCCATGTCTGCATTTTCAGAAATTTTGTGGTCAAACACAACCAAGTCCTTGGCTGTAATTTCATGGTTCCTTGATGAATATATCCCTTCCAAGCCACCGCTTTGGTTTGGCGTGAGTTTCTTTTGAAAAGAACATCCGTCTGGCCTCTGTTTTAAACCTTATTGCGCTTCCTGCAAAACCAACCAATGAGTATCAGGAAAAAATATTACTCCCCAGGTTGGGTAAGTTATACATCACATGTATCTGACAGTTTTCCACAGAAGGTCTTTTTGTGGCCTTACAAGCTTTGTTTACTGTAGCCATTGTAAAGCGCTCACTCACAGAGCCCGCAGAGGTCTGATGGCATCCCTGTTCCCTAGAGAACCTCCCCACTTCCTGTCCCTGTCTCCCTGGAGCACAATAATTCTGAGGAACCTGTCTGTTCACCCTCAAACAATAGAGACAGAAGTCTACATGTGTTTGTGAGTGACTGACACAGAGAGAGCGAGAGGTTATGAGAGACAGTGTGATTTCCTGAACGAACAGATGCATATCTGCTCATCTTTAAGCCCTCAGAATATCATTCGCCTCTGTACCTTTAGATGACGGTGATCCATCTGCTTCGGCTGATGACATCATATGTCTTGTTCATCATTAAGACGCTTTTCACGGCGGAGGAACAGATGTTGCATATGCAGATTAGACAACGCAAGCCTAAGACATATAGATGGTGCTTATTCAAACACTTGCGCCCTTTGTCAGAATTGCAGTTTGAATGACTTTGCTTGTCATGATGATTAAAACAATAAAGCTCATTGAAGAAAGACTTGTTCTGGAAACACATGTTTCACACTAGGGTACATGCTGACTGATAAACCTTTTCTAGCCGGGGAAAATGGCTGAAGGAAATGTGATGTGGCATTTCGATTCAGAGCAGGGTCCTGGCAGGGGGCTCGGCTGTGAAATATCACGACTGTTAGCATACAGGAGCGCTGCTAGTTGTTCACACAGCAGGCTTTAGCCCTATGATTTCCCCAGCTGATAGACTTGCTGTGATCCCAGAGCTTTGTCTTCATTCTGATCCTCACATGGATGGTCTTGCTGTCTTTCATTTGGGTTTAGTTACTCAAACACATGTGTTGATGAACAAATGAGAGGGTGGTTATTCACACGTGTATTCAGGTCATTTGAAAATGGCTTTGGTACATACATTTCTTTTTATAGTTTGATGTGTGTTGGCCACTCTGGCATTTGGTTAGTTAGTTTGAGGGCATTTAGGGCATCTTCTCAGGGTTAAATTCCTTAAACCCCATCGCCTTTTCCTCTGTTCCCAATGACACACAATCAGCTGTATTTTTCACAGAAATTCAGAGTCGCTGAGTCGTGTGTTTGTGTGTTTGTGTTTGTGTGTGCGTGTGTGTGTTTGTGTGCGTGTACGTGTGCGTGTTTGTGAGTGTGTTTCACTAATACTTTCAAAACCTGCAATCCCACAGCAAACCGAGATAAACCAAGCCTTGCTGACCCACACATACTCCGTCTTAGCTGGTCTTCTCAAACCTGTTCATTCTTGCAATAATGTTTCGTAATATTTACAGTCCTCACAGTTCCTGTAAGTTATAGGGATACTGTACACTACTGGTTGTGCATCATGTGTCTTGTAGTGTCTGGTGGGATAAGGGACTATTTTCTAGGTTTTTGAAGTCATTAGCCAAAATTGATCACACATTTAGTTTTACATGACCATTTTCGATTTTCTCACTGACTCTCTGAATCAAACAAGGCTCTTTTTGCTACTGTACCTTTAAGACTTATATTTGTTTTCATTGTAAACATTATACATCCATATAGTCAAGTAAGTTTAATTTCTATCTTGCTTTTCACAATATCCAAAGCAGCTTTTTATATAATATCGCAAGGTTTATGTTTATCTTCGTACCTTATAGTTGCATTGCAGATTAGAGCTGGGAAATAATATAGTTTACATTTTGAGATGATATAAACAATCAATCAAGCAGTTGAGATTTGCTATATACTATAAATCGTTTTATTTGAGTGCACTGGACGTATGCGACTAAAGTTGGATGAAGACTTGCAAACTACTACCCATGTTCTGACAATGGTGCAACTACATGAAGTACTGAGTTAGGTATAAACTTCGCAGGAAGGCTGAGATCTGTTCAGCTTATAGTTGCTATAAATGGCCTTTTGGACTGTGGAGAGTTTTTATGTTGTTAGTTACTGTTATAGTATGTTTACATGGTACATAAAACTATACAGTCATGTGAAAAAGAAAGGACAGCCTTTTGAATTCTATGGTTTTACGTATCAGGACAAAAAAATAAATAATCTGGTCATTAGCAGGTCTTAAAAATAGGGTAAATACAACCTTGGATGAACAACAACACATGAAAAACAGTATTACATTGTGTCATTATTTATTTAACAAAAGTAAAGCCGAAATGGAGAAGTTATGGGTGGCAAACTAAATACACCCTGTGACTTAGTTGCTTGTAGAGCCACTTTTAGCCACAATAACTTGAAGTCATAATTTTCTGTATGACTTTATCAGTCTCTCACATTGTTCTGGAGGAATTTTTGCCCCACTCTTCTCAACAACATAGCATCAGTTCATTAAGGTTTGTGGGCATGTGCTTATGCACAGTGGGTTGATGTGTGGACTTTGACTGGGCCAATGCAACACCTTGATTCTTTTCTTTTTCAGGAATTCTGGTGTAGATTTGCTGGTGTTAGGATCATTGTTTAATGGCCCAATTTCGGCCAAGCTTTAGCTGTCGAACAGATGGCTTCACTTTTAGACTCTAGAATACTTTGGTATACAGAGGAGTTCGTGGTCGACTCAATGACTGCAAGGTGCTCAGTTCCTGGGGCTTCAAAACAAGCCCAACTCACCACCCCTCCACCACGTGCTTGACCGTTGGTATGAGGTGTTTGTGCTTATTTTCTGTGTTTGGTTTTCACCAAACGTGGAGCTGTGCATTATGGCCAAACATCTCCACTGTCCATAGGACATTGTTCAGATGCAACTGTGCAAACTAAGCCATGCTGCCATGTTCTTTTTAGAGAGAAGAGGCTTTTTCCTGGCAACCCTTCCAATCAAACCATACTTGTTCAGAAAACTTTCATGAACTTCAACATTGAACATGTTAATTGAGGCCTGTAGAGTCCGAGATGTAGCTCTAGGGTTTTTAGCTGTTTCTCTGAGCAGTGCACAGTCTGACCTTGGGTTGGATCTGCTGGGCCGTTCACTCCTGGGTAGATTGGCAACTGTCTTGAATGTGTGAATAATCTTCAAAATGGCTGTATAACCCTTCCCAGATGGCAGGAACAATTGCTTCTCTAAGATCATTGCTGATGTCTTTCCTCCTTGGCATTGTGCTAACACACAACTGAAGGCTCTAGAGCAGCAAACTGCCCAAACTTCTGCTTTTATAGAGGTGATCACACTTGCTGATGATCAGTTAATCAAAGACTTTTAATCAGCAGCGCCTGACTGCTACTTACCCTCTTTATTCCTATGGAAGCAGTAAGGGTGTACTTAGCTTGTCAGCCATTGGTTCTCTATTTTGGCCTAGTTTTTGTTAAATAAGTAATGACACAGTGTAATTTGTCATGTGTTATTGTTCATCTGAGGTTGTATTTACCTCATTTTAGGACCTACCAAGAACCAGATGATTTTTTTTTATTATGTCCTGATACGTGAAACCATATAATTTAATAGTGTCCTTTCTTTTTACATGACTGATCTTTTCAAGATCTGTCCCATTGAACATGCTCATTGGGACCAGGACTATTTGAGATGCCCAGAGAAAGAGTTGGATGTTTTACTTGCACCATTAAAACACTGTTAGGCACTTTGGCGTCAACATCTCTTTCCCTCTTTCTCTCTCTTATTATGTGTTTCTAACAGACACTGCTATGCCATTATATAGATCAAACACAAACTACTTTCAGACCTTTTTCAAAACCATTTTCTCCTTCATTTGCTCTTCTTCATTCTTCTCTGCAAAGAAAGCCTGTTCCCGTGGTGACATAATATTATTTTTACCACATAGATATAATAATGACATTTTTTCCCTCCCTTTTTATTAACATTCATTTTAAAACAAACTTTCGCTGAAGAGATGTACAGGTAATTTTAGCATCATTATGGCAAGAGAACAGACAAAGAAAAAAGAAAGGAAATGGGGAAAAGCGGGAGGGAGAATGCAGCGGGGAGCTGAGAGTGTGGACTACATAATGGAGAATGGATTATGTTTCTAAATGACCCCATTGCCATCACAGGCAGAAAAGAGGCATGAAAAGGTTGAGCTATTCTCTACTGAAAAAGTGGGCATTTTATGTTTGAATGGAATGACCTGTCTTCTTCCTCGTCTCATTCTCTTCCGTCACTGTTGTTTTCTTCTCAGAAAGAGGAGCAGGCCCGCTTGCTGCTGTCTGAGGAAGGAAAGGAGCAGCTGATGTTTGAGGTCCCCCTCAATGACTCGGGCTCAGCTGGGTTAGGGGTCAGCCTGAAAGGTAATAAGTCCCGTGAGACCGGCGAGGACCTGGGCATCTTTATCAAGTCCATAATCCATGGAGGAGCAGCTTTTAAGGTAAAACGGCACATTTACATTTGGCAGATGCTTTAGGGAATATGTCAAAACAGGAAAGAAAATGGCACTTGTTTTTTTCATGGGGCTATTAGCTCATGTACACAGTGGTAGCTCATGAATTGTCCCTTTAGGGGTTTAAACCTACCTTCTATCCACTCAGACCTTTAATCACTAAGCCATATGCATAATGTACAGTGGCCCCAAACACTTAAATTGTATGAATTTCATCACATACATAAGAACCATCTAGTCCCAATCTCATTTTCATTAACACTGAACATGTTCAACAAGTGAGAGCCAGAAAGTATCCAAATATACCACTCTTCAAAAGTTGGGGGTTAGTAAAAAAAAAAACAAAAAAACAAAAAAAAAAAACGTACTAACCCCCAACTTACGAACCCAACCAAAAAATAAATAAATGCTGTTCTTTATTCATCATTACAAATTATTCATCATCACTGTTTCCACAAACATAACAGTTTCCACAAAAAAAAAAAAATATATATATATATTTTAAGCAGCACAACTTTTTTTCAATATTGCTAATAATAAAGAATGTTACTGAAAGATCATATGACACTGAAGACAAGAGTAATGGCTGCTTAAAGTTTTGTTTGCCATCACAAGGATACATTAAAAAAACAAATAAATGTTCTATTTGAATATAATTTTATTGTTATTTTAAATTCTAATAATTTTCACAATATTACTGTTTTTATTGTATTTTTGTTCAAATGAATGCAGCCTTTGTGAGCATAAGAGACTTCTTTTAAAAAAATCTTACCGACCCCAAAACTTTGAACAGTTGTGTACTTTTTTGTCTTAATTTTGAGCACAACTGTTGTTTTATAACTATAAAGCAAGCAAACCACTTATTTCTTTGCCATTTTAAGAGTTCAAAACAGTTTCTTAAGTGCAAATTACTTTTTGGGGCCACCATAGATTAGGAAGCCAGAGGAATAGGATCACTCATAAAATGAGAGAAATAATGTAAGTATAGTAAAATATGCTCTCCCCCCAATATGACAGGAGACACTGATGGAGACCTAATAGATGTCCTCACAGTGTTAAACATGGCTTCAGGGTTGTGAGTTGAGACTGTAAATAGGTCATGATCCCTGTTAGCTACTCTTGGCATGTGTTTTGGTTCCCTTGACCTCTGACCTCTGTCCCTTCCACTTAATGGGGTTTCATTTGACCTTAACAGACGGGATCAGGACTGTCAGCAGGGTGCTGAGTATTTCTATAGGCTCATCTTTCTGTCTTTACTAACATGTTTTTTTTTTTTAGCTGCACCTGTTCATTTTCCAGTTTCACATTCAGTCCCATAGTATTGACGACAGATTGGTTGTGTTTGCCCATTTGGTTAAATAACAATCTCAAATATATGTTTTTTTTTTTTTTTTTTGTGCAGGGGTTCAAATGATTGGAAATATGCACACTCTGTTTTTCTTTTTCCTTTACCACAGAATAAGTGACAGGATGTTTATACCTGAATGACTCAGATTTTCTTTAAACCTGTCTCTATAAAATTCTTCCAGCTACTGCTTAACTCAGCCATGTGAAAATGTGCTTGTCAGACATGTGGATTTGTGTGTATGTGTGCCCAAAGCATTCACATTTATGTGTGTGAGAGTGTGAAGTTTACTTGTGAAGATAAGGGTTTGAATTGTACCTGACTGAAGCATCTTCTCACTCTGCTTTGTCAGGCCTTTAGGTTGAAAAAAGCCGCTTTTGGATTCCGGGGGTTGTGTAAAAAGAAAATAACTTCTTAAATCTATCATTCTGAAGCTTTAGAGTCAGATCATCCCGTTCAGACGGGGGTAGAGAGAGCCACTGCAAGGTGATGCACGTGAGTTTTCATACTTGAGTCCCAGCACAGTGGAACACTTCTAATTGTAATTCCCTATCCAGTCCCCAGTGAGAGAGTTCAGAAACGCTGCTTGTGTTAGCTCCAGCACATTAATGCTAATTAAAAACTCTCCAAGCCCATGTTAATGAGTTGGAAGCGTCCCGAGTCTGTGGGTGGGATGCGTTTTCTCCCCAGAGCCGAAGTGGGAAGGCAAGAGGAGGTTGGGGTGAACAGCAGCGTCTACTTGCAAATTTATTGTTGGCTTGCACTTACAAAACTGAGGGAAACGCAGTGTAAGACTAGCCTAGAAATCTAGACGCACACCCTAGCAGCAGCTAATTTTATTTTGCAGCCAGGGTCATCTAGCAACTCTCCATTGGCTTGCGAGGTGGAAAAACCAAACTCTAGTCAGGCCAATCACATCGTGTCTAGAGTCGGTGGGCGGGCTTAACATAATGACGGCAGAGTTGTGATGGTTCCGCGTGAATTCCCTGCTACTTGAAAACAAAGAAGATGGCTGGAGCTGCTGGCTAACAGCGGTCTTTCGAATCAGCTTTGGCCGTGACTAGAAGACTTGGAGTTAAGCTTTTCTTTGAGAAAAGAACAACGAATGGCTCTGAAGTCATTCTTAAAAAAAAAAAAAGATGTGTTTGGAGTTTTGCCGACCGGATACGGCAAAAGTTTAATCTATCAACTAGCTCCGTTGGAGGGAAAGCGCTCTGGTTGGTTGTAGCGCTATCCTATTGCGTGCAGAGGGAATTTGAAAGACAACCGTTTATCCCGCCCCTCGGATTGAGCCCTTCCAATGGTGTGTTCCCAGACTGAATGTGGGTCTGGCTTGTCAGGCTAGTGTAAAACAGCAGTTAGATTATGTACTGAACATGTCCTTGAGCGTTTCATTCTCTTGTCCTTCTGTCCTTCAGCACTATTGATTTGGCCCTGAGCTCATTTCAGCAGATATAGGTTTCAAGTCTGGGTAGCTTTCAGTTTCAGATTAGTTAGAAATCAGAATTTTGTTTTGATAATATATATATATATCCTCATTTGATGAAGCACATTCATTCATTCATTCATTCATTTTCTGACATGATGCATTTTATCTGGAGTTTTTGTACTGTATGAAAAGTGCCATACAAATAAGATGTAGTAAAATTGTTTTAGTACAAAGTGAAGAGGTGAAACTGCATACCATATGAACAAAATATGAACAGGCAGTGTAAACATAAAAAGGTTAGAGAGTTAAACACTTCTTGTATACTGTAAATGCAGTGAGCAGTTGTTGCACTTGATCATTAATATTTGCTTGAAGTGAATATTTTGTGTAGTAATACTTGACAATTGCAGCAATTTTGTGGCCCCAAATTGGTAATTTCGGACTTTTTGGCCAATATTCCCTAATGCCTGGTTCAGATTACACGATTTTTTTGTCTGTTACGATTGTCACTGTGTCAGATTACACGATTTTGACTCCTAAAAATCTTGTCATGTCGTTGTTTTCCGACCAGTCATCGCGAGCCGTCTCACACACTCATTCACTCGCACATATACACACGCTCACTCACTCGCACATACACACTCACTCACTCGCACATACACACTCACTCACTCGCACACACACACACACACTCACTCGCACATACACACTCACTCACATAAACGCACTCTCTCTCTCTCTCTCTCTCTCTCTCTCTCTCTCTCTCACTCACTCGCGCGCCGTTGTCGTGGAGGACCGTTAAAAAATTAAACATGCAAATCTTTCTGTCGTGATGTCGTAAAGCATCGCAGATGCGACGTAGGTTGTCGCCCACTATGACACACTATACGAGATGAAACGATTGAATCTTGCGTCCCGACGCCCGTTGTCGTTTGCGAATCCCCACGACACCCTACGTCAAACGGATCGTGCCAAAATCGGGCTAAAATCGTGTAATCTGAACCAGGCATAAGAAGTCCAGTGCGATCTGAATCAATACCCCATTTTCTGATCTTTATTCACCACCATTAGTTTCATGTCTGTTTCTCAAAATAACCATCAACTATTATGTCTGAACACAAGTAGATAAACGTGATTTCACCAGGTATGTTGTTCCATCTTTGTTGATCCTGGAACAACATCCCAATCAACCAATCGGATTTGAGGGCCAAGTTTAAAGTTTGTCAAGTTTAGGCTTTACAACCAGGGTTAGGTGTTTCTACGTCGATGTTATTCACCTATCAATTCCCTCTGATTTTAGGGATGAGTTATGGGTATAGTTTAGGGGTAGGAATAAGGTTAGGACTCATTTTTCGCATATCTGTCTTGACAAAATCTCTGTGACCCTTGGAGGCGAAAATGTCTCTCCCATGTTCAGAATACTGGTTAACTTTCTTTATTCTTTACTTTAACATAACAAATTAATAGAACAGTGACCACAGATCACAACAGGTACATTCCAAAAACCTACCATCATCAAAAAGAAAGAAAGAAAGAATAAAGAAAGGGTCCATGTTGACCTGCCAAGGATTTGCAAAAAGGTACGTGATATCTTGGGACCTAAATATGTAAAAAGAGGGTCCATGTCTGATAAAACACATCCATTTTTCCTTTTGACCAATAAGTAATATATTCCAGTGAAGAAAATCTGATATCACTTTATGCCACTCAGAGATCCATTTAATAAAAATGTGCTTACGGGCAGTTTAAGTTAGGAGATTAAACGACTTTCAGTTTGAAGCACTCTTTATATTATTATCAGCAATACCTAACAAAAAAAAATAAATTGGATTGAGGTCACATCATGTATTGAATATAAGACTTAGTCTTCTACAAATCTGTATCCAGTAGGCTTTAATATGTATACATTTCTAAGTACAGTGAACAGAGTCTCCCTCTTCTACTTTGCACTTTAGATAATGCGGAGAATAATTTGAGTTAAACTTAAACTCATTGTCTGCATAATGAGGTAATTTGGAGACGATGTAAAAGTTTGAACTGTAACTCTTTATTTATATTACAAATGGATATATTGCCACCATACTACCAAATTGGTCTCCAAGTATCTGCATCAATTGAGAGCCTAATGAGGTTTTATTTATTTAAATTGTTAAATTTTTCCCTTCAGTCCTGAATTGGTGGTTACTATTGTGCTCCAATCTTCTAAAACATCCAACTCTACCATTGATGAGTATAGTACAGACATTCAGTATTGAGTATAATAGATAAGCAAAATGAACTATAGGGTTGCATTTCCTGAATGAACCCGTGTAAGGCTGATTTTTGTTGTTTGCATGCATCTGTATGTTAAGAAATTCTGGATGAATTATTTGTAGAAGTATGATAGGTTTATAACAAACCCTAAGCAAAATGTTTGAGGAATATCAGTACAGCGCTGCCTCTATTAAATAATTATATATGTAAGTGGTGAAAGAATGTAAGAGAGATGCACTCATATCAAAACAGCACAGCACAGCAAACTGCAGACAGATTGTGTGATTTGACAGAATCAAGTTTGAAAATTAGATCATGGCTTTAATAAGGATCCCTAATTCTCTGTGACTCCAATATCATGAGGACAGGACATCTTTTCACCCAAAGGCCTCTGTAATGAAAGCATATCTCCTTCATTTACAGAGAGCAAGGGCACAAAGTGCACACTGCCAAGGCTCAGAGAGTTTGTGGGAGGGTGTTATTTCTGTAAATTGTGATTAACCGTTTGGTACTCTGATACCTCTATAGGGCACAACAGTCAGGAAAATTAATACCATTCATTTTTTTCCATAGAAAAATTGTGATGACATGTACTATAAAGATTTCAAGACCTACCTCCAGCTCCAAGGGTTTTAATCTGCGATATATCCTATGTATTGCATAATCAATGATTTTAAGTTAAAGGGGAAATATCATGAAAATCTGACTTTTTCCGTGTTTAAGCGCTATAATCGGGTCCCCTGTGCATCTGCCAAGCCTGAAAAGTGACAACCCAGAAACTTTGTTTTGGTAAGCCTTTCTCTGCAAGCATTTCAAAAATGAAGCTGATCTGATATCGCTCCCCTTCTGCACTGTAAACCCAAATAAGTTGACAAAACTCAATACATTTAAGGCAATCAGTTGCCTCAAAATATTTAAGTTTCAAATATTCAAAGTTTAAGTAAGCAGAACTTGCAGATTTTTATTTTGTACTTAAACATTTTACTTGGTCTTAACGTGAAATGTTTGAGTACATTAATCCATAGATTTAACTTAATTTAATGTAACCCCAATGTGAAAATTTTTGTTATTATAAACTTTTATATTTATATTTTATATTAACATTTGCATTTAAAGGGACACACACGAAAATGGCATGATTTTAGTCACACCCAAAAAGGGGCAACTTTGACAAGCTATAATAAATGATCTGGGGGGTATTTTGAGCTGAAATTTCACAGACACAATAGATTGATATTACATCTTTGAAAAGGGGAATAATATGTCACCTTTACAGCTTATTGTACTGAATTTTTTTATTCAATTACGCAATGTTTCATAGGATTAGATAAATGGGGAACCTAAACAAAACCAAAAGAATCTATTGTGTGTGTACAAATTGTGCGTTTTGCTGTATTAAAGGTATCATTAAAGGGTTAGTTCAAATGAAAATTCTGTCAGAACGTATGCTCACTATTGGCCGACGCTGGTCATGTGTGTGATGCGTCTGATGCTGGCCAATAGGTTCTGCCTACGTTCTGATGTACAACCCAGAAGCGCTGCGCCGTTACAGTACGTGATCTCACTCAGAGGTCCACACAGAAGAAAATGAATAGTTGAATAAAGTCAACTATTCATTGACTATATATATTAAAATAAATTTTGCACAAAAAGTATCGCTTGATAAACTTAAGGTTGAGCCACTGTAGTCATTTGGACTATTTTAAACATTGTCTTTACTAACTTTCTAGGCCGGCAATTTTCAATTAAAAGAAGCATATGGAGGAGTGAGCCAGCTCTCAGATTTAATCAAAAATATCTTAATTTGTGTTCTGAAGATGAAGGAAAGTCTTATGGGGTTGGAACAATATGGGGGTGAGTAATTACTGACAGAATTTTCATTTTTGGGTGAACTAACTCTTTAAGTCTTAGTGTGGATGGAGTCACAGCAAAACATTCTGATTTACTTGACATCAAGCATTGTTACTTCATCTTTAGTTTGCAGAGTTCACTAATGATCAGCATCTTTGTCTGTACATCTGAGGCATTTTGCAAGTTCTTGCGTTAACCCTCATGTGACTCTCAGCTCTCTCCCTCACCCGGAGACAGAGGAAGCAGATCAGAGGCCTCTGCAGTGAAAACACTAATTAATATTAATTGTAATGAACTTTAGGGCTTTTTATATGCCATGTAATATGCATGCCTTATAATGTGCTTATACTGTACCAGAGAGACAGAGCTTCTGAATTGAGGGAAATGTACTCCTTGACAGCATGCCCCTATAGCCTCAACCGAGGATAATATGCCTTTGGAAAGCAGAGAGTTCTTGCAGAATGTGAGGAAATACATCAGAGATGTGATGAAAGTAGGACATTGTCAAGGTCTTCTGATGGACAAAAAAGCCCCAAATCCAGTTGTACATTAGCGCTGGTCTTGGTGTAGTGTAATGGTTAAAGAGGTAGTGTCTGAGGATGGTAAACACATTAAGATAGAGGCTGTGGGAAGTTCTCTTTCATGTACTCACCCTTATGTTTTTGAAACCTCTTATTTTTTCTTATTGGATAAAAAATGTATCCTACTCAAACTCAGTTTTTGATGCTAATTTTTGGAATGTATGTGCATCTTGCCGTTTCCATCCAGCAGTTTTTTTATGTGATATCCCAAAATCCATATAAAAGTAGATGGATGGAAACATAGCTATGACTGACTTTATGTAAAAAAAAAAAAAAAAAAAAACATTGGACCCCATTGACTTCCATTGTACTGTATAGTCATATCGACACATGTCTCAAAATATGTTCCACTCATACAGGTTTGGAATGACATGAGGAAAATGATGACATGATTTTAATTTTTGGGGTTGAACTGTCCCTTTAAGGCTTAAAGGTGGTATCAGCGATTTCAGGCCCAAACAAAAATGATCACATTCATCTAATATTTCGCTAGCTGCACGCCCCATAAGCATGCTGTCAAAAAAAACGCGTCTCTCTAGGTAGCCTAGGCTCAGAGATCTGCACACATAAACAGTTGGTATCAACATCACTCAAAACCAAAATAAATAGTGTTCCAACCAATCACCGACAGGGGCGGGTGTTGTGAGGTTTTGTGCTCGTGCACGGCTGCCTATGACGACTGCACGCGAAAATCTCACAACACCCGCCCCTGTCGGTGATTGGTTGGAACACTATCTGTTTGGGTTTTGATTGTTTGGCCAAACAGACTGAAAACAGCTGTTTTTGTGTGCAGATCTCTGAGCCTAGGCTACCTAGAGAGACGCGTTTTTTTGACAGCATGCTTATGGGGCGTGCAGCTAGCGAAATATTAGATGAATGTGATCATTTATGTTTGGGCCTGAAATCGCTGATACCACCTTTAAGGCTGGTAAATGGAAGCTTGCTGGTTTGATTCACTGATGTGGAAGTTGCTGAAAGAAGTCAAAGCTCAAACCAATAAAAGCAATAGTCATGTGACACTAAATAAAGATTCTGACTTTTGATTCTGTCTTTTTTGCTTAGGATGGGCGTCTGCATATCAATGACCAACTGATTGCTGTCAATGGTGAACCGCTCTTGGGGAAGTCTAACCATGAAGCCATGGAGACCCTGCGGAGATCCATGTCCATGGAGGGGAACCTGAGAGGAATGATCCAGTTGGTGGTGCTCCGTGCTTTAGTACAACCTAACCAGGTATGTATGTACTTCTAGAACACATTTAGCTTTGATCGTAGCACTCTTCTTTCTTCTCCTGCCAAAAACCTGCTTTTTACTGATTTTGTATGTTCCTATCTGGTCCAAGCTGGTTTAGGCAGTTGATCAGGTGGACTCCCAGTTGGTGGGGCCAAGACTGACCTTGTAAAGCTCCTTAGCCAAACTGGTGGGAAACTGGTTGAACTGTTACACAGTGTGAGAAATTATTGTTTTGTTTTTTCTCACAGGTGTTCAGTAAATGCACATATGTAATTTTTTTCGAGCAAGATGACTGATATTCTCCTTGAATTTACACAGCAGCATAATGCATTTGACAGTCTTGTTTTTATAGTGCTAAATACAAAGTTTGGTTTAGAACCAGAGTGACAACTACATTTGTTTCAAATCTTCTAACCACATTTTGAGAGTGAATTTGGATAATCTGTAATGTGTAAATGCAACAACAGTGAACGACTAGTCTGTCACATCAAGCAGTGTTGTGATAGTGTTCACTGTGCATGTGTGTGTTGTGATTTTTCATGTTGGTTATTTGAAGTCAAGCCAATATGGATTAAGTGTGTCAGTTGTGTTCAGGCCCCTCATAATAAATACATAAACAACGTTTCCCCATGTTTTGATGTAGTACACCAGTGGTTCTCAAACTTTTTTGGTCACATCCCCTTTTAAACTTTTAATAAATCTGTGCTTTTACTTTGGTTATGTATTCATACAGATAGTATTCAAACTGCTACCATAAGCTTTTGTTTGGACAGGACAGTTTGAGAGACCTGTTAGTAAATATGATTGTCGAACCCAATCACTGACTTTGTGCATGAAGCCTCTTTGGAATTGTATAATACTGCATTACAACACAATGGTGTTTCTTGTTTTTATTGCCATGTGGTGCATTTATCTGTGAATTGATAGTTAAGTGATGGATAGGGTTAGGCTGTGCTCCTTTTTTCAGACTTGTAAATGCTTACTAGCATCAGATGATCTCGCAGGGCCACAGTTTAACACATTCACAATAATAAGTTGAAATGTCCATGTCATTCTACCTCACTGGCACATTGATACTATCATGCTAATATCACCATAAAGCAGCTTCCAGTCATTCAAACAATTGTGATACGTCAGTCTAGACAAAAATAATGCGTGATTGTGTTTTAATGACTTGACAAGCGTTTGTCGGTTTAAGACCGAGTGCAGACATATGCTCACCATGTCATAAAAGCTAGTCAGAATGGCTGGTAATTGCCATTCGTTCTCCACATCCTTTAACTTTCTCCATCATTTCCTCTGTGCTGGTGGAATTCGCCTCCAGCAGGATGTTTTAGCCTTTTCTCCTCCCCTGCACCTGGGTTCGAGAGCGGCCATATGCTCACCCCAGGATTCCCTCTATATCTCACACATGCACACACACACGTGCTGACACACTCCACCCCAAGGCCTCCAACTGCTCTAAAGTGGTGTGTAATTAGGCTACACAAAGGAGCTGCCCCTCTGGCCGCATGGATTGATGGTTACTGGGGGCTCTTTGTTCAGACTGACAGGCTGGGAGGAATGGGCATGGGTGTTATTGTTCTCATAAAATAAAGATTCATGTTTATTATGCTTTATGGGCTGTGGACGCCCCCGTCATGGCTGCCAATGGGACGCAGAATCGAGTCAGGGGCGATGGGATGCCATTGACCCTAGTGTGTAGAGGTGGGATGAGATGCTAGTTGGTGGATGGAAGAAAGAAAAAAAAACCCTGAATGGATGGGGGACAGATTGTGACTTTGTATAGGACCAGAGAGCTTGTTGCTGGGTTCAGATCAATAGATCATGGAAGCCAGATGCAGGAGAATGAAAGTTTGGTCCTGAGGTGAAATTAACATTGGACTGACGGTGAAATATTGCTCAGCATGCTTTTTGTACCACAAATAAGAGCTTTATCCTGTAATAAATGGGAGATTAGTTTCTACACCCACAAGGCACTAAGAGAATATATTGTCGAAGCTTTTATTTCTTTATATTATGCGGTTTGTACTATCTTAATAAATTTCGGCCTGTTGTAGCATTTTGATTCTTTCTAGCTCTAATAAATAAAGTCCAAAAAGTTATCTTCAAGCCTGGAGCCAGTTTTAATTCTTTACAGAATTCTTTTTGTTAGTCTTTTCTCCAGAGTCTCTGTGAGCTTCTGGGAATAAACATGCTGATGTGTTCTAGCTTGAATCTGCTGTGTGTCCATGTCTCCTGACCTAACTTAGCTAATTATGGGCACTTTTTTAGAGACATCAAAGACAAGCTTCACACGCATACTCAGAATCCCAGTCCAGGTTTGGCTAATTCTCTGAAAAGTCATGAAAAAGCAGGCAAACTGTTAAAGAGGAAGAGAGGAGGAGGAAAGCAACGGAGATACAAACCAGATATTGCCTTGTTTGAAATCTCCTAGAACAGCTTTTGAGTCTTTCTTCTTAAAAAAAAAAAAGGTACCTAAAAGCTTTTTTGGATGTGGTACCATGTAGAGTTGGGCGATGAATTTTCACGCTATTTTTGAGACAATTCTGTTGGTAATTTAAAAATAAGTGACATGGTGAAAATAGCAATAATTTTAATGACTTTTTATTTGGCCATTACATAGTTTTGTGATCCCTCATGAGCATTTTAAGAGCTTTAACACGACATTTTAATAGCATCTCTCATTTAAACCTCAGTTTTCGTAGAGTTAGGGTTGGTAAGTGCATTTTCATGTCTGTAAATCAGTTCAATGAAATGATTCAAATAGAAATTCTGATTCAAATAAACAAACATTTGCATGTTAATACTGGTGCATAAAAAATGCAATATATTACATTTAGTAAATAATATTTATTTAAAATTGTGGTTATATACAGTATATATATATATATATATATATTTTTTTTTTTTTCAGATATTTTAAATCTGAAAAAAAAAAAAAAAAAAAAAAAATATATATATATATATATATATATATATATATATATATATATATATATATATATATATATATATATATATATATATATATATATATATAATACTGGAAATAATGTTTTTATGGAATTGTGCCATGGCAGTGTCATCTCTCTTCTGTCTTCAGACTAAACACTATTATACCACAGTCTGATCTAATCAATCCTTCTCACTGTTTCTCTCAGAGAGCCATCTAAACAACTCTGTCATAATCTCATTACAGCGTGGGCATTAATAATGAAAAGTAGCCCAGGGAGAGCCCACATGATCTGTGCCCTAGAGACTGTGCCAGAGGATCGCTCTGTAGTTTGCTGGTGCTGCAGGCGGTCGCTCAGACCTGCCAAGCCACTTTTGTCTTTAACAGCATGTTGAACTGTACGCTTTGTGATGCTGATTAAGACGTAAGTGGAGTCTGAGGAGTTTTTGTGAATGGGACCTCGAGCAGAGAGGTGTAGATGAGGCTAACAGACAGAGAGACCAGTGTCTGAGGATGGTGAACACATTAAGATAGAGGCTGTGGGAAATGACGTACCTTTCATCCCTCTGACCAGTGTCGTCTTGTGTCATTCTCAGCCTGTCTATAAATGAAATACTGATTGACCTCTCGTCACAAAAAGCTTACTGGACCATAAACACAGACCGAATGTTACCCAAATTGTGCTGGTTCATTCAGTTTAACACGGTCCTAACCAGTAGGGTTGTGCAGAATTATGAATATAAAGTGACGTCAATTGGAAATACTATGATGATAACATTTTAATAATTGTTGTAATTCTAGGAGAAAATGGAAGTCCACACCACAGCTTTGTTGGAATAAATTTCAGATTTTTGATGAACGAGAAATACAGCCAATCAGAATCCACCCGACGTCAAGCATTAAAAGCAGCAGACGACAAAACTGCAGCGCACTTATAGTAAATGGAACGTAAACAGAACCGTTGCTGTGTATGCTGATATTGTTATAGTTTTTTTTTTTTCTATTTATTGTTCTTGGTGTGTGCTATGAGTGTGAATATGAATTGAACTGGCCACACCTAATAGGAAGCTGAATTGGAATGACAAAGTTAGGAAAATAATTTACTAAGAAACAACAAATTAATTTCATTAGTCAGGAACACTAAGGTTTGCTCAAAAATGTTAACAAATTATGCTTTTTTATTATGATTGTTAAATGGAATACAGCCACAAATAATTTAGGTTGCACAGCATCACAAAATGTTCACAAATTTTCAGTTTATAAGATAGATATTGACATAATTTTATTACATTATATACAAATTGTAAAAGTATATCAGAAAATTCCCTAGTTCTATATTTACAGTGGTTTTATTCATTTGAAATTTAAATTTGAAGTTTGGTTCCTGATTGTTGCCTTAATTTAGTTTACAAGGCATTCTCAATTCAATTCTGAATTAAGCTACGAATTTCAAGACTTTGTTTGCTTTGCTTTGTTTTTGTTTCATCACAGTGCAATTTCATTGGTCCAAAATCCCACTCCAAATAGCTGTATGTTAAGCAATAAATATGTTATTTTGGGCTGTGTTTGTCACACCACACATTGACAATTGTCCCAACTAGGTGCATTCTGGCCTTAACTAAAGGACTGTGGTCTTGTCCGGATGAGGTAGGAAACAACATTTCCATCCCAACATCCCTCCATCCACAGCATGAACCTCCTAAAACACTCTACACTACAATTTTTACACTCCCTCTTCTCAACCCCAACATTTCCTGTTAATTTTTATTGATTCAACAGCATTTTCAGAATCTCATCCTCGCAAAATTGCAAGCTCTGTGTCCTCCTTTTTTTATTCTGATAAATATTATAAGGGAAATGGAAAAGTTGGCTGGGGAATCCTCATTGATCCCCTTCTGTAATCTCATTTAGTCCCCATCACTGTTTCCTATCCTGGCAGCCTGCGTTCTGTTCCCCACAGGCCACCTCCTCCACAGACCTGCTCTTACTGGCGCTGACATTAAAAGGGCCACATTATACACTTCTCTACCATTTGATTTTCCCCCAAAGTTACGTTTAAGATGACACTTAAGATGTTAGTCAAGCTGTCTTGCACCAAAGACATTACTAATTTAGTTCTAAACAACAGTTGTCCAGTATCTCTCTTCAGTATTACAGCCGTTTGGTTTCCTCAACGGTCTGCGCACTGTCCGTGTGATGTCATTTTTGTCACCGGGAGGGTCCGCGCAACACCGTCCATGTGCAGACCAATTTTTGTGACCGTATGCGGTGAATGTTGAGACAGAAAAGTCCACTTGGTGGCAGTATGCACAGTGGTGTACTGGTGCAGTAGTCGAAGAAGAGTTTGTCAAAGAATTTGTCAAAACAACATGCTTTTCCAAGACCAGTAAACAAAGCAGCATATTCGTCATCCATTGTTCAAGCTTCCATTGTTTTTGTTTTGGTTCTTGTTCTAAACTTTGCATGCAATGGTGGATCTGTTTCTTTTCTTCCTCTATCTTTCCAAGCGAATGTCCTGTAAATGATACGACTCAGTGCTGCCCTCTGACGATTGGTAGAATATGAAAAAGCAATTGCACTGCACTTGTCGAACGCATCCGTCTGCGGTTGAGTGGACTTTGAAAGCTGTGCAGACACGACTACGCGCAGAACGTGGAAAATGAAAGATACCCGGGCTTTTAGCGTTCAATTTAAACAGGCTGTTTTTGCTACTGTTCCTTTTAAGGCTGGAATATGATACACAACTTTTACACAGATTTTTGCCCTGATTTGCAGTCTGGATGTATTGGTGCTAGTTTCCAAAAGTCAGAGCCAGTGTACAGATTTTGGGCAGTCGCGGTTGACAGATTTCACAGAAAATCATGTAGTGTATGATGGACGTGGATTCTGAATTTTTTGCTTCACAGACTGACGTGTTTGAACAATTAATTCGTCATGCATCTCATAACAGCGAAGTCCATGTTTCTGCGCGAGTTTGTGTTCAGAACGACTTGAAAGCCTGGTGTGATCCACACTTGTTTAGTGTATGATGCCCAGTTTTATAGCCATTTTAAAAGTTGGCAAGTGCATGATGCCTAGTGTTTTAAAATCTGTTTAGATTTTGAAAGTCATGTAGTATATTCCAGCCTTTAGTCTTCTACATATTGCCCGGTCACCTCAGCCAATTCCTAACATTAAAACATGAATGTTTAAACATAACAGTGCTGAACAGGTGCCCTCTATTCCAGTGGAGACATGACTTCTTGGCCTTCTCCATAATTGCTGTTTTCAGACCTTCATACCCTCAGGTCCTAAAAAAAAAAAAAAAATCGTACACACACACACACTTTTATTTACAATATTTTATGCGAGCGGTTTGCTTTCCTAATGATCCACAGTTAGCCAAATGCCGGCAACGTGCAGTATCGGAACAGGCCATTAGAAGACCCATCTGATGCACTGCACCCTGCCTCTCTCCAGCATTCCAAATCTGCCAATCGAATTAACATATTTCATAGTGGCGCTTCAGGCCTGGGGGCAAGATAATGAAATGAATTACCATTCTGTTTTTTTTTCTTCTCTCTTGGGGAAAGAGACAGAAAATCTGTAACATCTGTGCGAGTGGCTTAAATCCTTCATGCCACTGACATCTAGACTAATCAGATGAATTAAGAGCTCTTCCAGGAGCAGATTCTTGCGCCGTTTTCATCTCTTTGTTCTCCTCCTTCCTCCAAAACCTGAGTCTCAATGTGGTATTTGTTTTGTGATGAATACCGAAGCCGGCGTAACGATCGGCCCGCTATTTGAAAGTCTACCTATGCCGGCGCTCAGATTTGCCTCTTCTGTTTCCATAATTCACAAGCAAAATCGATACGGTGACACGGCTTCTCTCATTTTCTCTCGCAGGAGTTCCAGGAAGCACGGCGAATTCTCAATCGATCCTTTGATAGCTGCGTGGGACAGGCAGGGCACCTCGGCCAATCAGACGGCAGCGCTCAGCCCCCCATGGTGATGAACAGCATCTATGAGCGATGCGCGGGTGAGTGATGGGCTCGCTGTGTCTTTATCTCACAGTCGCTCCGTGCGGGAATGAGACTTTCAAGGAGAAGGCCACCCAGATATCTAGTGTTAATATATATTCTGTCGTCTGCAGCGCATTTGCTTGCAGATTGCCTGTTCATCAGCTAGACTGATAAAGTTGGACTTTTCATTTGGACTTAAATGTGGTCAAAACAAATAGTACTTTTGATATCTGAAAACACAAAATGGCATGTACTGAATGAAAAGCAAAACATGGTCGTGCTAATGTGGGACTTGACAGAAGGATTAAATTGATCAAAAGTTAGAGTAAAGATGTGTATTGTTACAAAATATTTCTATTTGATTTGTATTCATCAAAGAATCACAGTTTCCACAAAAATATTAAGCAGCACAACTGTTTTCAACATTGGTAATAATCAGAAATGATTTTTGAGCATTAAATCAGCATATTAGAATGATTTCTGAAGAATAATGTGACACTGAAGACTGGAGTAATGATGCTGAAACATCACAGGAATAAATTGCATTTTAAAACATATTCAAATAGAAAACTGTTATTTTAAATTGTAATAATTTTTCTCAATATTAGTTTTACTGTATTTTTGATCAAATAAATGTAGCCTTGGTGAGCATGGGGAGCTTCTTTCAAAAACATAAAAAAAAAAAGTTTTCAATTTTTATTTTTTGAAATGTATATTTCTGGCAATTTTGGATAAATAGTAGGCAATAATAGATATTTACTTGAACATGATTATTTCTACTGATTACATTTATATTACCTTTGTCATCATCTAATGCTCTCTTAAAGTTAATCTTTAAGACATTCATAATTTAATAAGTTAAATGTGATCTAGCAAATTTGAAAATGAATATCTATTATTCCCTAATATTGAATAATGAATATCTAATTTTCATACTGTATATTACACTGTAATGTTGTGAATCCAAAATTCACTTATAGCATTTAAAATGACTGATTTTAAATGTTAGTGTTTTATTTTTTATATATTTAGGCAACATTTTATAAAATTGTTATATTATTGGTCATTTATCGATTATCAAACATAACATGGACATAATTATTAGCTTATCAGTGTCTTATCAGCGCAGGCATAATATTAATAATAGTATTTAATATCAGTTTTATTCTATGGATTGAGTTGCCTCATGAGGGCTGAAATATAGTGAGGCCTTTTTAAATACCGATAACTAGGTTTTGTAACAGAGCAATTGTCTGAGTCTGTCCATGTGCCGTACTGGAAATATGTTTGTACATGAATGTCTGTCACTATCGATACAGTGTGCTTGTCATACATGCGCTATCTTTCTTTGTCTTTCTTTCGCTCTCTTTCATGCCTGGAAAGACTCTTTTATCACAGCTGTATTAAGAACTGGAAGTTTAACTCGTCTGAGAATTGGGGCACATTTGCAATTCTTTTCATGTGAAATGCCTATGTGCATAGCCTGTCGTTTGGACCATCCCTTTAACCGAACATGAAAGAGTAACACTCCTCCTGCAGGATTTCAACACAACTAAAGACAGGCAGATCGAGAGAGAAAGAGAGGGGCTTAAAATGGAGCTGCCTGCTTTACTCGTCTGCTGCTTTTTCCAGAGGAGCGCATTTCGCACACACTGTACTCATTGGGATTCCCAGTGAGCACAATGCTAGGAAATAAAACAAATAGTCCAATATCAGCTGCATCAGCTTCATATCTCCCCTTCCCTGACACCTCACGCTTTTTGCACCGTTGTTTATTTCCTTGATAGACCGATGCTCTCACGTTCATAAATATATGCAGTTCAAAAAATATTCCTTTCTGACAGGAAGTGGTTCTAGGTACGGTTGTCTCCTAAGCAAAGAAAATATGACAGCAAGGAGAGCGAGAAAAAAGGAAACTGTGATTGCGTGTTTGCGTTGGTTTCTCTCGCCCCTGACCTTGAAATCATTAAGTTGATGCGTGCTTTATCTAGGCCATGTTTCCACAGGAGCAACAGTAATGCGGGCCGCTCGCATCATAGCGTAACAAACAATTTAAAATGCATAATGCCCTCATCAAGTGCGTGCTGATTTTTTCTTTTCTTTTTTAGCGTGGCATATCCATTTGGGCTGAGGGAAGTAATTTACTGGTAGTTGTTTGAGCTGTAAATAAAAGCTAATGATTTCGTACATATGTATGTGTATTGCGTTTGCTTTTGAAGTGGTGCTTCTCGGGAGAATCGCTCTAATTATAACCCTGGATAACAGTGGGCCGGGAGCTGAGGAGAGGGCGGAAGTGTGGGATGATATGAATATTACTGTTTCTGAACTCTGTCCATCTCTGGTGTGGGACGAGTTTATCTATGCCCTCTAACGCCTTCATGAGAAGATGAACTTTGAGTTTATGGAGTTTAAATTAGGAATATTTTTGTTTATTTGCTTTATCTCTGCCCTTTTTTGTTATCCTTAGCAAAAAGCACTGTACTTGCAGTGATGTATCAGATGATAATACTTTGTATTTTATGCATGGTACCGATTGATTGCCCTATCCATATATACATTCTGAGGAAACAGAGAGAAAACAAGAAGTAAGAGGTAGAAAGACGATACGTTGCGTGTCTGATTGGAATGCATGGACAGATAATTGTTTGAAAGGTTCACTTATCTCTAGTTCCTTGTATGCCTTCTGTTGAAAACTATAGCTATTTTTGTGGTGACATATGTCAAAGTATTGGATCTCACTCGGCGGCCATCTTGACTACTCCCCTCATCAGTAGTTTCTAGCCATGCTAGTCCAATTCCTATCTACTTGAATGGGAAAGAAAATGGGAAATATCTAAATTTTTTGGTACCATTCCTAACTGCACATGTACATCTATTTTTAATTAAATAGACATTTCGCTTTTTAGAGATAATTATCTGATGTTTGGACACAATTGATGTTTTCCAGGTGATCTTCCTAGTGATCTTTAAAAGTATGTGTTTAACAAAATTTAGCTTTTTGCTGTAGCTCCAATCCTGTTAAAACTAAATGCAACTTAAATTCAAATCATGCAAAAAATAAATAAATACATTTTCATTAGTATTAGGTTCATCTAATGCACATGTGTTTTGTAGAGTAATTTAGAAGAGGAATTGGATGACTATGCCAAGGCAATTGTCTTTTAACTAAAAAATAATCTAAAAGATGTGACTTCAATTACCACATCTGCTCTACTGAGAAATATATATTTTACACAAAATATTTGTATAGCTGTAAATGCCTCATGTTGTCAAACTGTAGTAATACTCATGCAGCAAAGCCTCCCCTGTTCCGCTTACTGTCATTATGAATATTGTACGGAGATGTGAAATATTAAATCTGTCCAGTGTCTGTTGTAATAGATTCATACCCAGCCTTCTCAGAGAGAAACATGGCTTTTATTTCAGTTAATGTTTTACATAAGAAGGTGTTTTGCTATTGCAGGCTAGAGGTCTGGTAGCCCACTCCGTTTAGGATTAATAACCCTGTTTTAGCTGGAAGAGCCATTGATCCATCATCTTCTGAAGGAACAACTTATTTCATTTCGGCTACGCCACACTTTAGCAGATAAATAATCGTGAGTGTGTATGGCTGCAAATGTGTGTTCGTGCGCAATACACATCCATTTTTTCCATTCACTCCAACATCAGTTCATCTCTCAAGTGCGTGCATGTTCATGTGTGTGTGCAAGCGTGCACGCATGCATCTGTGCGCATGATGTATTATGGCAGTTGTGCAGCACACAAACAGATGAGATATATAATACTAATAAGCAGTCATCCCAGTGCAGTCTGATGAGTAATGATGAAGTTCTGCTGGGTGGGGCGCTCTGATCTATGTGATTGTCAGGACCGATATCCAGCTCCACTTCGCCAAAACACAGACACTCCATCAAGGAGACAGAGAACAACGTGCTATCCATATCCCAGCAACCTACAGGAAGAAGTTAAAAATCTTACATTTTTGTGTTATTGAACTTTATTGAATATTTTTTATATATATATATTTTTTTTTATTTAAAGTTCACCAAAATTAACAATTGGCATGTTTTTGTTTGTTCTAAATACTTCATATATGGGTTTTTTTTTTTTTTTTTTTTTTTTTTTACAGCCAGCATACTCTCTGTTAGCTGCCATATGCAGTTGACTGTACGAAAGGAAAGTATGTAGGAAATGATTACAAGAGGTCAGTCTATCTCTGGAACTGTTCATGAGTGTGTTCACACTGTAGATTGTCTATAAAATGCGTCTGGGAATCTGAGGCATTTGTTTTGAATTCTACATGGTTGGCTCTCAGACAAAGACCTCCAGCCTTTGTTTCGGTTCTGCACTATTTGGCCTAACAGACATTAACAAGGTATTTGTGTCTTTGTCATGTGGGGCTTTAGATTCAGTAGTTGAAACCATCATCAACTAGATAATGAAAATTCTGGGTAATTCTCATATACTGTCCTTGAGTGATACACACACACACTCAGAAACAGCTCATTGTGTCTTTTTCTGCAGCAGGTGGTTTTAGAGAGCCAGGCAACAGTAGTGTGTAGTCTGTTTAGGCAAATGAGACATGAACCGAGTGCACACTCACTGCATCATCCTGCTAACTGCACTTCCTGTTTCATTCATCTCATCTACACATTCTGTTGTGCTATTTGTTTCATCATTTGAAGCTGCTAACACTGTATATATCACACAAACAAATATATAGACTCATTAACAATCACTATTTAACTCGCTTCTTCCATTAGTGGATTTCATTTTCAGTTTAGTAGGTTTGATTAGCATTGAATAAATGGACTTACATATAGTGAAAATAGGGATATACGCATTTTACACTTTTTTATTTACAATACCGTTCAAAGTTTTGTGATCATTTTTTGAAAGAAAATCAATTAAAAATTGATAGAAATTAATACTTTTATTCAGCAAGGATACAATAAATTGAACAAAAGTGACAAAAGGAATGTATAATGTTACAAAATGTTTATTTTCTAAATAAATGCTGTTCTTTTCCATTTTCTAATGCTGTTTTCTAAGTTTTTATTCATCAAAGAATCATGATAACAACCATTTTTAATAATTGCATTTAATTATTATAATATAATTTATTTCTTTGATGCAAAGCTGATTTTTTTTTTGAGGATCTTGTGACCCTGAGTAATAGCTGATGAAAATTTAGCTTTGCAATGTCACAGAACTAAATTATATAATTTAAAGTGTATTAAATTGGAAAAACATTATTTTGAATTATAATAATATTTCACAATATTATGTTTTTTTGTCAGTGTATTGTATTTTTGCTGTATTTTTGATCAAATAAATGCAGGCTTGATGAACTTAAGAGACTTCTTTCAAATACAGTAAAAATAGTAATGTTTCCGATTGTTTGACCGGAACTGTATACAGTGCATCCGGAAAGTATTCACAGCGCTTCACTTTTTCCACATTTTATTATGTTACAGCTTTATTCCAAAATGGATTAAATTCATTATTTTCCTCAAAATTCTACAAACTATTCCCCATAATGACAACGTGACAGAAGTTTGTTTGAAATCTTTGCCAATTTATTAAAAAAAAAAAACGAAAAAAATCACATGTACATAAGTATTCACAGCCTTTGCTCAATAATTTGTTGAAGCACCTTTGGCACCAATTGCAACCTCAAGTTCTTTTGAGTATGATGCTAAAATCTTGGCACATCTATTTTTGGGGCAGTTTCTCCCATTCTTCTTTGCAGAACCTCTCAAGCTCCATCAGGTTGGATGGGTTCACAACATCGGTGCACAGCCATTTTCAGATCTCTCCAGAGATGTTCAATCGGGTTCAAGTCTGGGCAGTGGCTGGGCCACTCAAGGACATTCACAGAGTTGTTCCTTAGCCACTCCTTTGTTATCTTGGCTTTGTGCTTAGGGTCGTTGTTCTGTTGGAAGATGAACCGTCGCCCCAGTCTGAGGCCCAGAGCTCTCTGGAGCAGGTTTTCATCAAGGATATCCCTGTACATTGCTGCATTCATCCTGACTAGTCTCCCATTTCCTGCCTCTGAAAAACATCCCCACATCATAATGCTGCCACCACCATGCTTCACTGTAGGGATGGTGTTGGCGAGGTGATGAGCGGTGCCTGGTTTCCTTCAGACATGACGCTTGCCATTCAGACCAAAGAGTTCAATTTTTGTTTGTCATGGTCTGAGAGTCCTTCAGGTGCCTTTTGGCAAACTCCAGGACAGCTGTCATGTGCCTTTTACTGAGGAGTGGCTTCCGTCTGGCCACTCTACCATACAGGCCTGATTCCGCAGAGATTCTTCTGGAAGGTTTTGTTCTCTCCACAGAGAAATGCTGGAGCTCTTGTCAGAAGGTGCGTTTCCATTACAGAGTTGCGCAAAACATTTGCGATTTTTTTTTCTTTCTAAATGTCGACAAAAAGTATTGCGAAATGACGGCATTTCCATTAACCGATGTTATGCGACTAAAACAAAATTTTTTTCCTCTAGCGATAAGTAAAATCATTCCAAAAACCATGGCAACGGACGTTGGTAGGTTTATGTACTATATCCCAGTCACTGCACTAGCCATTATTATTAATTGAAGGAGACGTATGTGTGGTTTCCAAGTATTAATGGTAAGGAACGACCCTTATTATACTTGTGAGCGGCACATACAGTATGAGGTGTTTCTGGGTGTTTCTCCCTCATATCTGCTTCGAGGTCTTGATTGTGGCATTTATTTGAGGTTTAGAATCCAGTATTCCTTTATTTTCTTTTGTCTTATATGAATTTAATAAAGAACTCTGTCTCGTATTCTGTCCAAACATACCACGTCATCTATGTCAGGTGACCTGTAAATGCGCAAAAACTGTTTCCATTGCAGTTTTGCGAAATATTTCTTTTTCGAATTGCCTGAAAAACCACCTCATGAGAGCGTAAAAACTTTTTTGCGATAAATGGGAGTTTTTGAGAAATTGACGTGTTTCCATTGGGCGTATTTTCAATTCGCAATTTCAATTTGCGCAATTTGAAGGGTAATGGAAATGCGTCTAGAGTGACCATCAGGTTCTCGGTCACCTCCCTGACTAAGGCCCTTCTCCCCCGATCGCTCAGTTTGGCCGGGCGGCCAGCTCTAGGAAGAGTCCTGGGCTCACCTGGAAAAGTGAAGGGCTGTGAATACTTTCCGGATGCACTGTATATACTGTAAAATGGATCACTGTAGAATAAATCACAAAAGAAATTTATTTTTCAAATAGATAAACTAATACATAACAGTAATAGTAACATTAGACAAGACTAATTAAGAAGGATAAAGATGAAAAATAGGAATAAATGTGCCAGTAATAGTAATTATATACATATGTTTAGTTATAGAACCACAGTCTTTGTCTGTCAGGCACACACACACATTCTTACAAGCTTAACCAAGCTTAGAGAAAAATCAAGTCAATCCAAAGCCCCAGTCCCATTATCATAGGAGTGTAAGATCATTAAAGGTGAGTAGAGATTGTAGTGTGTTGGAGCTGATAATGGTCTCCATCTCTGTCTGTCTGTGTCAGCGCTGGAGCCAGACTGTCACCTCTCTCCACCGCTGGCCTGACCCCAGCAGACCCCTCTTAAATGAGCCTGCATAATATTTCCACTGAGCTCTAATGATTGCTTTTCTCTCTCTGTGGTTTGCTCATTCTCTCACAGTTTCAAATGGGGGATATGGTCACATGGAAGAGGGGGATGATGAAGGCTTCGCCGCTAATCCTCATAGACAGGACAGCCTGAAGCTCCAGCAGAGGTAACATGGATTTGCCTTGGACCAAATTTGACAAACACGTCTCTTTTTCCTTGTAGGGATTGTCGATTAGTCGATTCATTTGGACACCACTTGGTCACGTGGCTTGAGTTTTTGTCAATACATGGCAAAAGCAGGAGGATACTTCCTCTGTCAACAAACTGTATCCCAGTATAGCTATGTAAACATTAGTTTTGAATTATACGCCAAAATACTGTTTGTGGCGTGAGATGGCGTAAGATGAGTTCATTTTTAGTGTTCACAATCCATAATTCTTTCAAACCATCCTGAAACTAATCAAGTGTTATAAGCAGTGACTCGATACTGTTGAACAGAGATACTGAAGAAATGCATATATGTCCTGTGTGCGTGTGTGTGTGTGTGTGTGTGTGTGTGTGTGTGTGTGTGTGTGTGTGTGTGTGTGTGTGTTCTAGTCTGAGTTCAGGTCTTCATTCAGCTGACACTTCTTTGACTGACGGAGTTCAGCAGAATCATGTGAAGTCTTCTAAGAGCATGGATCAGGGTAAGACATTCAAGTTATTATGCAATTTTTCCGTATGTTTTTTTTTTTTCTGTCTGCGTTCTCTCCGTCATTTCCTGACATTTCTATACTGCCCTATCAATATAAATGACAAAAAGTATAACATTTTTGAAAAACTCTAAATACACTCACCAAAAAACGTAAGGTAACCAATATGTTAACGAATAAGTTAACACGTATAGCAGTGTACACTGCCATTAAAAATGTTGAGGTCAGTAATTTATTTTTGAAATAAATTAAAACTTTTATTCAGCTTTGTCATCACAGGAATAAAATAAACACATTTTAAAATAAATTTTATTTTATTTTTATTTTATTTAAATTTTATTTATGCATTTTAAAATAAATTTTAAAATGCATTCAAATAGAAAATAGTTATTGTGATATTTCACAGAATTACTATTTTTACTGTTTTTTATTTATTTATTTTTTATTATTAAATAAATGCAGTGACCCCAAACTTTTGAACTGTTTTGTCAAAGAGATCTTTTAGCTTTCCTGTTTTTGCTGATAATTATCTGTTCCAACTTAAACCCTCTGCCGAATTTAATTTACTCTAAAGCTAATCTCGACTTCCATTGATGCTTGGTGAGTGCAAATTTTGGACCCCGTGTGATAATGAGCATTTAATCGATGGTGTGTGTGTTTGATGTCTTACGGTCCATTCACACCAAGAACGAGAACTATACAGATAACTATAATGATAACGTTATTAGCATCCACACCAGCAGACAATACAGTTCTGTTTATTCTATGCAGTGTTGCCAAGTCCTCAGTTTTTTTTTGCGGAATTGTTCTACTTTTACACTGTTGCCATGGGTTGTTTCTTTAGTCCACGGGTTGAAGCGATTGGGATAGTTTTGGCCGTGATGGGACTGGTTTTGTCATGCAAACCTGGCAAGCCTGATTCTAAGCGTGCACTGCAGTTTTGTCGTCAGCCATTTTTAATGCTTGAGCTCTTAAAGCAGGATGGATTCTGATTGGCTGTCAGTGTTTTAATGGTTCATCGTTCTGAAAGTGTTTCCAAAAATATCGTTTCACTGTGCCGTCATCGTTATAATTGTGGTGTGGACTCTGCTATTCTTTTATATTTAGAAAGATGTTTAGAACTATATATTTATTGTTATCATTACAGTTATCATACCTCTGAGTGGGCCGTCTCTTTGGGCCTCCAGTTCCTCATAGACTGGAGCTGCTTCCTCTCTGCAAGCCTGAATAAATCACATTTTAAAACATATTCAAAAAAGATAGCAGTCATTTTAAATTGTAACAATATTTCACAATATTACTGGTTTCTACAGAATTTTTTATCAAATAAATGGAGCCTTGGTGAGCATAAGAGACGTCTTTGAAAGAAATGAAAAGGTCTTACTGACCCCAAACTTTCAAATGGTATATTCTATATTTTTGACACAAATAGAATTCCATAATGTACCGTTGAGTGGATTCCATATATATAAAACAGTATATATTCAAAATGTATCATATTAAGGTGAGGGGAAAACATCCATGTGCTACCAATCTCTTCAATGTGAAATGTGGACTGACTGGTCTAAGTGCATGCTGGGGGATGAATCAATGCTCCTCCTCACTGTAACACAATTAATCTCTCGTGTTCCAACATTACCTTGAAAATCTAATCAGCGGCGCTCTATATCTGATACATCAGCCACAGCTACAGACCAAATTTGTGTCACATGATGGCTTAAAAAACAAAAAAAACAATAGTGAAAGTATTGAAGAGCTCAATATGATGAGGGCGGACTGCTCTTAGGTGACCGTGGCAACTGTAACTATGGTGGGCAGCACAATGGCCAGCCTGAGCGAGACCTGCGGTCCAATTCAACTATGAATAAAAAGCCCACTGTAATTTGGTTCCAAGTGCTGGATATGAAATTGGATCGTCTTTGATACGAGCGCTAGGGTATTAATAATACATAACCAATAAAGAGAGTCCCCTTTAGTTCATGAATAATAGAAAGTTTGAATAGTTTTTTTAATTGAAATTTTTTGGTGTACGCTCATATTCACCTGAGTGTAGGCACATTAAAAGGAAAAAAAATCGAGTGAATTATGCCACCGGCTTTCTCTCTGGATTCCCTTGGAAGCATGAATAGCCGTGAGGATATAAACCTGTAGGTTAGATTTAGGTTTACAGCTGCGGTAATGGCTTTGTTTTGATTACGGTGCATGCGCTGATATGACTGCTTTAGTGGCGATTTGTTTTCCTGACCGGTTGGCAGGCCAGTCACTTCATTAATGAAGAGTGTAGAAAGTACACCAGTGTTCTTTTGTAAGTGTTGATGGGGGTTATAAAGTAAATTGTCCCGGTTTACATCGTCCATTGAAGATTCAATAACTGTTTGGTTGGATGACTCTCATGAAACAAATCAATTTAGAATAAAAACTAAACTGTGTGTGTGTGTGTGTGTGTGTGTGTGTGTGTGTGCGTGCGTGTGCATATGTGTGTGTGTGTGTGTGTGTGTGTGTGTGTTTGTGTATACTTAAATTTTTCCATGAAAATGATCAATACAGAAAATAATCAATTCAATTTTTAATAAGAAAACATTTTATTACTCTATTTCCTTAATTGTAATACTAAAATATGTGTACTAAAGCAATGTGAATGTAATAAGAATCATCACTGATAATTGAACTTCTTTTATTTAAATTTTAGTTTATTTATTTATTTATTTATTTTATTTTTTCCAGAGAATTATGACCCAGACATGCTTTTTGAGAAACGTGTGTGCATCATACGTCCATTTTTTTTTTTATGTGTGACCATAACTTCTTGTGGGTGACCATAACTTTGATTCAAACACCACTTTGTAAAATTTCCAGATCATGTCCCAACCCTTATTCTTCTCTCTATTCTGCCTAAAATAATGTTGGCTGAAAAGATGAGAGACTAGCTTTATGACACCCATACCTGCAGCAGATATTCAGACGGGGGCTCTGCAGCGCTCCGCAGAGCAGTTTAATGGAGTCCATTGGTTTGTGTCTTAGCAAGGGGATTTTTTTTTTTTTTTTTTTTTTTTTTTTGCAAAGAGCCGCAGGGGAGAACGATGACAGACTTCTCCCACCTTTCCTCCCTCAGGATGGAGACAGGAAAGAAAAGGAATAATGAGAGCGAGAGAGGAGATTATAGAGGTGCTGGAGGTGCAGATGAGAAGAGAGAGAGACGTTGTGAGAGAGGAAAGAGGGTCCACTGGATGACTGCCTCTGAGGAATGGAGGATCACTAAAACAGAAATGAGACGGCCGCTTTTGCAAGTCATTTTCTGTACTGGCGTGATGGGTGCGACGGCTCTAAAAATTGAACGCTCACCATGAGAATTGAACAGTGCAGCACATTTCCACACATTAGCTAAGGATGACCCTATTAGCTCGACTTTTTCCCATAACACACTGAATGAGAAATATTTCACATTCGTAAAATGCTGGATGCAGCAGAATTTCAATTACACTTCATTAGTTTTCCATATTTGGTTCTCACAAAGTAATGTTTCGATGGCGGCAGTCGACTATGCCAACAATTGATTGACTTTCATTATCGGGATGGTGTAAGTATGTGTGTTTCGTCTTTTCTCCAATATACACATGGCAAAAGACTTTCCTCATTCAAAACAACTCTTTTAGCTAGTTTCTATGTGACTTCATGGAAGAACAGTGGATGTAGAGCTATTTGTTATCTCTCTGACCTCATCTCAACACTCATCTGGAACTACAGTATAGGTGTTCATTACGGTGGTCAGTGGTCATGGCTGACTTTGTCACCACCACCTTATAAAATTAAGCATTTCTAAATAAGGCTGGGTAAAGATATTTATGTCATGCTCTGATATTGATTCCTAAAATCCCAAGATCTTTCCAAGATCCCAGGATCACATTTTAGTTTTTTATGTATGCTTTGCTTTGGTGGATGTTTGAGCTTTTTTGTTAAAAATTATTTGTATAGTTCCCGCCTTGCAGTAAAATCTACATCGAAACAAATTGAACCAAGAACGTATGAGTATGAATCAAATCAGGAACCCACTTCTGATTCCCAACCCTATTACCTAAATGCTTATATATTTGATCGTTCAATAGACAAAAACACAAAGAAATAGCTCAGTCTGAATAACCGCTGCAGTGAGCGAACTGTGTAAATTAGGTACTAGCATAACTGCGTTTCTCGCATAAACCTAATGCCAGCCTCTCCAGAGAAAATGCTTCATCCCCATGTTCGCGTACAATTGCACTTCAAGATGAATACTTCCACTCAGAGTCCTTTATTCCCGGCTTCTTTTGATCAGAAACTGTCCTAAATGCTTGCCTTTCATCTTCGTGTGGAGGTCCAAGGCCAAAGTGTGTTATTCTCCTGAGCTTTTGTTCTCACCAGCAGAGTAGGAATACATTTTGCTCGATCAGTGAGTGTCTTTCCTGAGAAGCATTTTTCATTGACCTATTTTGTATTGTTTTACCCCTCTCTCTGGAATCAGAATTAGATTTGTAAAGCTGGAAAACACTATTATCCTCATTCTGTTTTAGGAATGAGCCGAATAGAAAAACAGGAAATAATTGTTTAAGGGATGGACGTTGTACAATGCACTTCAGACGGTACAGTTCTCAATCATAATTCAGGCGTTTCGCTTGTTTTATACACTTTGGCTAGACAACAGGCAGTCTTTATTTTCACCTTCATACTTTATCAGTGGCATTTGCTGCATTTTGTTGATGGCTCAGGTTCTGCTGTTGTGCTCGGTAGCTCCACCCACTGAAATCCTATTGGTCTAAAATCACACTTGACATATGTCGTCCCACACCATTTGTGCTTCGGACATGAATGATAGTTCACCCAAAAATAAAAATTATGTCATCATTTACTCACCCTTATGACATTTTTCTAATTATTTTGTTATTTTCTGCAGAAGAAACAGTCATACAGGTTTGGAACAACATGAAGTTGAGTAAATGAAGATTTTTTGGTGAACTATACCTTCAGGCTTACTATTGTGACCTGGTTGATGACATATTGGTATAACCAATCCTTTTGACTCTTGTGACTATTATCATATGGTGTATAAAACCAGAATATCAGGATCTTTTGACTTGGGTAAGTCCTTTTATTTTATTTATTTTTTTCACTAGGCATTTATTGTAAATGTATCTGAATGCTTCTGAAACAATATCCTTTCCAAACAATATCTCTCTCAGAGAGAGAGAAACGTTTCAGTCAAAAATTGTATTTGTGTGAAAACTTACATTTTGTGGGACGTGACATTGGTTTCTGTAAGCTGATTGGCTAAAGCTCCCTGCACATCATTGTAGTCAGGACAAAAGATAAGCCAATTTTTCCACACAATAGCACATTGTTTCAAACCCAGAATCGCTGGTGCCAGCAAACACACACAACATCTTCAAGTTATAGTTGCTGCTGAGTCAATAAGCTTTCACACATTTGAAACAGAAAATTAAGAAATAATTATCCCTCCACCCCTTTTCTGATTGATTTGCCACAATTTGCTTTTGTTCTTCTTAAATGTCTAAATCCTTTCCTTTCACTGAGACCCCGATGCATCCAAATCTCTGAGCGCATCTAGTATGTGAAGTTTGTGTTTGTCTGTTTGTTTGTGTGTCTACACAAGCAGTTTTTAAGCTAGCTTTTTTAAGCTTGTGCAATCTGTCATCACATGACGGATCACAGCCCGCTGAGAGCCGTATTTGGCCTTCTATCTCTCGTCTGCTGGGAAAAATTGACCTCATGAAAAATGAATAGGATTATTTAAAAGAGATTGCAATGTAATGAAAACCTATTACTGTGTGCTAGGCCTCTGCTAGCTCGTCTGCGTTTGCCTCTCTCCCTTCAAATCCTTTTTCTGTGGATTACCCGTGCCTCTGCCGCTATCGCTTGCCTCAATTTAACATCATATCATATTTGTCACAGGGCCCAAACCCCTATAGCCCAGCTCTCAATAATTACTGTAAATCTCTGCCAATTTCCTGCCCCAGTATTTGTATTTGGACGCGTACACAAGTCACTTCTGGGGTAGCAGGGTTGGAACAGAAACTAGTCGGCTAATGTAAACCATACATGCTCTCCAAAGCCATCGTGTCTCTTTCTCTCTCTCTTTTAGTGATTTGGATGGATTTTTAGGGTGTTGGAGTTTCATTTATGATTTATTTTCAATATCATTTATGATTTATTTTCAATATAATGTAAATTTGAATGAATGCTGAATGTGTGGAGTTTTATGTTAGCTCTAAAGTTGGCCGCATGCAGCGGCTATGCGAACAGTGCTAATGCTAGATTGACTGCACCGATTATCTGTCTTGGCTTTAAATGGGGATTGTGGTTAGAACTTGAGAGCAAAAGTTATTACTGACACAGTCTCTCTCTCTCTCTCTCTCTCTCTCTCTCTCTCTCTCTCTCTCTCTCTCTCTCTCTCTCTCTCTCTCTCTCTCTCTCTCTCTCTGCCCTGTGGTAATACTTGAAATGAATAGCATGCCCTGTGGTTGTGTGGTTTTACTTTGTTTACAAGTGTATGGAAATAAAGAGGGTGCAGTGTTTTTTTTTTTCCTGATGTAAGCAATCTTCACTCCCGCCAGGTGTGGTAAGAGCATATGCTGCCCACACGCATGCACACGTATGCATGAACCCCCCACACACATACATAGATTCATATACCACAGCTGTAGCAGTCAAAGCAGACATATCAGTAGAGCATATTTTATTTTGCGCTCAGTGGAATCACGAAGACATTTTAAGAACATCATCTTGTCTTAAATGTTATAAATCATGTTCCAAAAATAGGAACTGCTCTTAATAAGATCTGTTCCCAGCCCTAATTATCAGTAGCGATTAAAATGTAACTTGAGTGAGGAGGCCACTTATTCCCAGAGTGCGTCTGTCTCCCGCCATGGTAGATGAAAGCAGCATGTATGCTTTGTCAGAAGTCAGGTAATGAATGCACTCTCACTTGCTTTGAATCAGAGTGGACTTACACACTCATGCCCACAGCTGTGTCCGGTCTGACTCCAGTGCCCTGCTGATGGACTTGTTCCCTTTGTGCTTGTATCTGATGGATTGGCCCCTGAGGGCCACATGTAGACCCCTGTAGAGAGCATGCAGGCCATGTGGGTCTGGAAAGCAGAGAGAGTGATGTGCATAGGGAGAGACCGAAGGGTTTCATACATAACATCTTGATTCTTTCACTCCACCATGTGTACTGCCCGAAGCTCCGTTTGAATGGTGGTAAAACATCACAAACACTGCCTCTCCTTTAAAGAAAATCCATTACAATCTTTGTCCAGGAGGTCTTGCTGACATAGTGAAACTTATTGTAAACCAGTGAACATTAGTTTGTTATAGTGTGTTTTTTAATGAGACCACGGAGGCCTCAAAACCAAGTGAAACTTTCTAGGCAGCATTTTCCGGTCTCATAGTGCTATTTAGGAGTGAGTGGTATGCCCAACATGCTTTCTATGTTGGCAGCTCACTAGATGGAGACAGTCCAGTAAGTGGACCATACGTGTGTGTGTGTGTGTGTGTGTGTGTGTGGCCCATGAGACGATGGAACATGTTTCCACCAGATGCTCACTACCTCCTGATGTCTACTCCCTTCATCCCTCACTGCTCTTTTCCACACCCTCCCACTCTTCCTCCATTGTGTGACCTTCACCTCTGGGCTGAGCACTGTTACAGTGAAATGAGTGAGATGATATTGAGCCTGGGGACTTTCCGCTCTCATCTTTCTTTCTCAATCTATCCTCATTCAGACTGTATTTTGGGAGAGCATCATTCTCATATAAGTCTCCCACAGAGGACACATGTGACCTCTGACCTGTTAAGAGGCTATAAGCTGTTTCATTCAAAGTCGGATGTGGGACATTCCTACTTGATATCTTCAGCTTCCGTCTGTAAAATGTCCCACCGTCTGAAGTAAATAATAATTGAAAAAAAAATACACAACAATCGCAGAACTTCAACATCACTACCACTAAACTTTCTGTCTTTATTTAAAATTTGAAAGTTGGAAAGTTTGAGTTAGAGTAATTTGCATGATTTCGAGTACCGTATAAATGCAACCAGGGGTTACATAACGGACCGTTATGTAAAACGGTCACTGGCTATAAAAGCGGACTAGTGAGTAGATGAGTTAACCTGTTTGCTGTGATGTTTAATGTCCCAGACAACCCATGTAGTCTCATTTAGCCACTTGTTAGCAACCAACTTTTTTAAGACATACAAACTTAAAAGAAAATCAAGAGTTTTTTTTTTTGGCGGTTTAAAGTACGTTAGCAGTAGATTATGGGAAAAGTTTTAAATAGTATTAAATAGAGTACATGTACAACACAGCACATGCTCTTTTTGGGTGTGTTCACACTTGGCATGTTTGGTTCGATTAAAACAAACCCTGGTGCGATTGCTATGTTAGTGCGGTTTATTTGAGTAAGCGTGAACACTGCCATCTGAACCCTGGTGCGCACCAAACAAGCTGACAGAGACCGCAAAAAAGATGGGTCTCGGTCCGCTTTCAAATGAACTCTGGTGTGGTTCAAATGATGTATGAATGCAACTCGGACCAAAGAAAGGTAAACGAACCAAAAACGGGAAGATGAGACCCTAAAAAAAGACAGAATGCTCGTGCATACCTGTTTTTTCTCGTCATATTCACGATATTGCCCATCACAGTTCAATACAGGCATCAGAACCGCGTCTCGTCGCAGCACATCTTCATGTGTGTGTGACGGAGGGATTCCTGCTGCTGTTTTGAGTCCTTCCCACATTTTATAATCACTTCACTAGTTATCAGCTGGTCAAAATACAATCATACTGTATGCAGGCTACTCACATCCAACGAACACATTTATTTTAAAAGCCAACAAGTCAGGTTGTGAATGTGTCCCTATGCCTTTAGGTTCTGTATCTTTAGATTCGCTGTTAAAAATGCCAGTCTGAACGCTAAGCGGACCAGGACTAAATGTTTTGTTTTTTTGGTCCGGACCAAAGAAACCAAGCGAACCGAACAAGAAGTGTATTTTTTATCAAGTCAGATTTCGGCCTGAGCATCCAAGTTGGAATTGGGACATCAAGTGATGTTCTATTACTTTCCAAGTAGTGTTCAGACTTTCCGAGTTGAATTCAATACAGCTTGCATGCCTGCCAGTTGAATATGTCACCACAGTCTACAATGGCCTCTTGTTTTGCGGATTTCTCTGGGTTCCTTGCTCTATCGATGTGTGTATGTGCTGTTGTCTTGCGGTGTGAGTTTCCCCTGTAGTTTTTAGTATTGACTCTCTTTTGGCATGTGCAATTTTTCTGTAGAGAGACTGTAGTAAAAAAGGGATTGGTAATACGTTTAATAAACCAATCCATTTTGTGGATGTTTTACTGATGCCCAGACTAATGTTTATTGACAAGATGTGAAGGCTTTGCTGACTAGGTGGGTTTGGTAAAGCTTGGCTCTGGGAAAAGGCCCCAATGCGTCTTTATGAGCTTTGACATATTTAATTAGCAGGATGGTCTTAAGAGCCCCTCGCTCTGGGCTTTTAATCTCCCTAAAACCTTCTCGGCGCTGGGTTCCCATTCTCCTTCCTGCTTTCTCTCACGTTGTGCTCTCTCCCCATCACTCCTCATATTCCCTCCCTCTTTTTGTGCCCCAGCCTCTCTTGGCAGCCGTGGTCCCACCCACACGTGATTCCTAGCCTCAGAATCCAATTCCCATCAAAATTGTGTTACACCTCCTGCTCCGAGAGCTCCCATAATTCTCTCTGGCCAAGCAGCTCAAGGCAATAATCTGCATCCAGCCACCAGATGCGGGACACAGTCCAACACAATAAGGAGAACGTTTTCTCTTCACAAGTTTTGATTCCCTGTGCTTATTCAGTGCCAAAATTCTATAATAACATATAGGATGGTAGCCAATATGATCCCGTATCCATTACGGTGGTCCAGCAATAACCAAACTTGAACTGGTTACATTCCAGTGAATCTAGAGCGTACTGCTACAGAATGTCATTTTGACCAAATTCTAAAGGTGCAGTCATATATACCATTTTTCAACCTTTTTTTTTTTTTTTTTTTTTTTTTTCGGGCGAAATCCAGTTGTTTCAATAGCAATCCACGCAATCGGGAATATCTTGTAAGAGCGAAAGATTTCCCCACACAGATTTCGCATTGAGTTCAAGTTCAAATTCGAAATTGGGTCAATCAGTGCCTCAAACATTGTTGCATAATTTACAACGGACCTTTTTGCCTGCAAAATTTCGCCATTTGTTTACTGATAAATGCATTTTGTTGCTGTGTCTGTTTTGATGTTTATTACGGAATCTGACTATTAGCATAGCAAATTCTGAGTTGAGTCTGTTGTGCAATTGTTGTATGTTATGTTTGTGCCAATGAAGAGAATCCCGAATCAGTCACTTTTGAGGTAAATTTTCACATATTTTAAAGTCCATATCATCAGAGATAAGTCCATATATACAAGACTGGCAGGTTTTTGTATATTTCCCTAGACACCAGCTCTCCTTTTCTCCCTCAAACACAGTTTCTCTCCCCATCTCTCTCTGTCTGTATGAGTGTATGAGGGTAGTTGAATCCACTTCCTTTGAGTAGCCTCTTCATTCCTCCTTCTCCTTCCTCCTTAATTGCACTGAAGTGCAGATGAAAGAGTGAGGAGAAGGAGCATGAGATTTCTTTCTCTTTAAAGCCTCAGCTCTTGAGCGCCGTAGCAGAGTCTTGCTTTCTATTAGCAGACTATGCATGTGTGTGTGTGTGTGTGTGTGTGTGTGTGTGTGTGTGTGTGTGTGTGTGTGTGTGTGTGTGTGTGTGTGTGTGTGTGTGTGTGTGTGTGTGTGTGTGTGTGTGTGTGTGTGTGTGTGTGTGTGTGTGTGTGTGTGTGTGTGTGTGTGTGTGTGTGTGTGTGTGTGTGTGTGATGATGATGAAGTCTTTTTCCAGAAGTACAGGGAGAACATAATGTAAGAGCAAAGTACCCTGGGAAACCTATTCTCCTTCTACTTTGGCCTGAATACAGAAACCACAGGTCCCTCCACACCCCAATACCACAGCAGCCTTTGGCCCAGAACAAACACTCCAACTTTCCTTTCCAGTCATGGAAAACTCCTCCTTTGCCAAAACCAGGGAACACTTTGTTTAGAAAATTTGAATGTCAGATACTGTTCACTTTCTTATGATTTTTTAATATGCTGGAGAAATGAAGCCAAGGCATGATGTGTCTCACGCAGAGTTTGCAAAATGTATGCCATCTGAAGCAGTTGTGATGAAAGACAAGTTTATACTTCTGCAAACCAAGAAATTGTTGTTATTCAGCATGAAATGAATCTTGAAAGAATCTGTAAGAATGACTTGAAACTACTAAGTGTGTTTCTAAATTTATGGAATGACACTATAACTGTATAATTTCCAACTTGTTGCAATTTTTCATAAATATTTTAAGAAAAAAAAAAAAAAAAAAAAAAAAAATATATATATATATATATATATATATATATATATATATATATATATGCAAGTCTAAAATTGACCATTCATATGTAGGGGAAAAAAAATCCTACCTAAAGGACAAGCACAAAATATTCTCACTGTGTATTTGAGGAATAGACTAAAATTTTAGTTTTTATTTATTGATAGTCTTCAACGTCTTAGCAATCAGATGTCATTTGCATTGCGCGTGTTCAAACTTGCGTTCGTTTACGAAACACGAGCCAATGCCGTTTGGCGTCAAACCTCAAACCTGGCATGGCGGATAGATACAGTAAATGAAGAGTTTTCATTTTTGGATAAACTACTCCTTTAAAGAAGATATGTGGCTCATTAAAAATTAAAATATAATTCAATCTCTCTCTCTGTCTCTCTGAGAAATAAAAAAAAAAGTGTAAATGTTCAGGACTAGGCCTGAGACCAGGAGTTTTTATTGCACAGCGGTGTGTATCAAAATAATATCCAGCACCTGCTCAAGGCAACACTAAACAGAATATTTGCGCCTGTGAATTTGACTCCTCATCCATCTCTGTCTGAAGAGCTTAGGGCTAAACCACTCAAAACTCCCCACTCATCCAGACCCTCGCTGAGACGTGGAAGGTCACACACCGTACCAGTCAGAAACCAGTGAAAATATGATTCCACTCTCTCTAAACAAATGGTATGGAGTTTTAACATCTTATATATTTTTGAACTCCACTGTTTTGTGTCCCTGCATTGCAGATGGAGTCTTAACGAACAGTTGCCCTTGTCTTCTGATCATATTCAGATGTGTAAAATGCAACTGGTGTCAAGCAATAGTGTGCAGTAAGGCCCAAATGAGGCTGTCAGACAGACAATAGAAATTAAAACCAGACGTCCTGTGTTTTCGCTTACTGAATCTGCTTTCTCTTTCTGCTAATGATTTACATACTGTACGCAGAAAGTGCTGTCATGCTCAAATAACACAGGCTGTTGTGCCAAACCTCCATCCTTCAGGAGTAAATGTTGATTCTAATTTGATGAATTCTAGGCATCCAACATCAAACAAAGTAAATATTGGTTGCAATTTGATAAGTTTGTGTGTAGTTTTGGGAAAACCCAACATTGAGAAGAGCGATATGATTGGACAAATCATTTTTCTAAACCGTGATTGGTCAGTTTGTCAATATTTATGCAGCTATCAGCGTCTTTGAACCTGTAGCACTAAGTGTGTTTGAGAGGTTTGTCGTAAATCATGTAGCATTAAACAGCTTGTTTTATGCAGTCATTCATCTCACAGCAAACTGAAAATCGCTGACAAGACCCGAGAAGCTCGCAGATGCGTTTCCTTGCTTTTGTTTTTCTTTGCAGATCCACTGGAAAAACACTGGATATCTGTCTGAGGTTTTACCCGTTATGCCAAGAACATAAGCAGAAACAGACCAGGAAATTTACTGGAATTAAATTGGCAAAAATGAAAGCTTGACGCAGGCTGTGTGCACAAGTGTGTCATCATTTGTATCGCAGATGGAGGAGATAGTTTCAGATGTTGTCTCTGCTGATATATCTACGTGTGGAAGATTGCATTCGTTTTTCATATTTTGGTTTTGGTTTGATTTTTGAGAGCAGTGGTTCTCAAGTTGGCCATGACCCAAAATAATTTGTCAAGAAGGTCTGTGGACAGCTGAGAGATTTAAAGAATGCTGAATATACATAATATAAAGCAATTATTTATATGTGTAACATTTATACCAGGGTAAAGATGATTTGTCTGGCATTCTTAGGAATTATCTACATTTTACAGCACACATAGATCCTAAAAGTATAAGTTTGAGTCAGAAGATCTTTATAAAATACATAAAAATACATTGTTTTTAGTTTTTCTTGCCGCTAAATGACCAATAATGTCAGAAAATCCGGTTGAGAACCACTGAATACAATTACACAGTATTGTAAATGGATTTAAGGCATGTGTGCTGAAAAAGCGCTTTCAAACTGTGTGTGTTTGTGTCTTCTCACCTCCAAATGCTTAAAGACTGAGTCAGGAGTTTTCTTTCTTTCACTCACTCACAGACACACACACACACACACACACACACACACACACACACACACACACACACACACACACACACACACACACACACACACATAGAAAAGCATGTGTTGTTTGAGAGACAGATAAATGCTTACTGACAAACAAATCTCTCTCTCTCTCTCTCTCTCTCTCTCTCTCCTCTCTCTCTCTCCTCTCTCTCTCTCTCTCTCTCTCCTCTCTCTCTCTCTCTCTCTCTCTCTCTCTCTCTCTCTCTCTCTCTCTCTCTCTCTCGGTTTCCCTCTCTCTCTCTCTCTCTCTCTCTCGGTTTCCCTCTCTCCATATATCACTGTCAGGAGCTGGGATGGTTCCAGAACCCCCTCTTTAACAAACATCAGGCTTTTAAATCTCTCTGTTTCTTTCCAGCAGGTATATTCTTCCAGAGCAGATCTTCTCTGTCTGTGTGTGTGTGTGTTTCAACTGGAGTGATGCATTTTAGTGTGTTTCAGAACCCAATGCAAGCAATTCAAGTCAAAGCATTACAAACTGTAAAACACTTGTCTATTTTCTAACAGCCCTTTGCTCGATCGAATAAATACAAAACCTGACAAATCTCCATGTTTTCGAGAGAGCGAGAGAGATACGGTCTCATCTCATATACACTATCGTTCAAAAGTTTAGGGTTGGTACGCATGTTTTAATGTTTTTGCAAGAAGTCCCTTATGCTCACCAAGTCTTTATGCTCGCATTTGATCAAAAATACAGTAAAAACACAGTGAAAATAGATATATTCTGAAATTTTCTATTCAAAAATATATTAAAATGTAATTTATTCCTGTAATGGCAAAGCTGAATTTTCAGTCTTCAGTGTCACATGATCCTTCAGAAATCATTCTAATATGCTGATTTGCTGCTTAATAGTTTTGTGAAAACCATGATACTTTTTCAGGATTCCTTGATTAGTCTAAAGTTCAAAAGAACAGAATTTATTTGAAATGGAAATCTTTTGTATCATAAATATATATATATATATATATATATACATACAAATAAATACATCTTAGTCACCAAACTTTTAAATGGTTGTGTATGATGATGCGAGGGACATATTGACCTACACTATCAGAAATAAGCAATAAAAAGGACAGACCTACATTTTCATAAAAATAGTTCTTTCCAAAAAAATGCTTGCAGGAAGCCTTGAGAAAATGTGGCTAAATGTGAGCGTTGTACCCTGTTTGTGCATAAATCCTCTGAAGTTTGGCTGTGGTGAGTGCAGACTGTGCTGCTCATTGTCTCTTGTGTAATTTTGACTTTGAAAACATACAAGTGACTGCCAAGCGCTGGCCTGTTGAGAGCCCTGATGCCACACTGTTCTCTCTCTCTGTCTCATTTGAGTGTGCCCGCACGCTAATCTCTGTACACGATTGAGAGGGAGTTTGTTGTTGATTCAAGTTGAAAGCTGCCATATTTCACTGATTGGAATTGATAGATTAATTTACGCTGTAGAAAGCCATCTGTTTGTTTCTCTGTGTGTGTTAGTGTATTTTCCCAGGTGTACTTGGATGAATTTAGACGCATCCAGATAAACAATGAAGTCACCTCTTCCGGTGTGTAACTTTTATTCATTTGTCTTTGTTAGTCTCAGTTGATTGTAAAGGTGCTGCAGTGTTGTGTGTATGTGATTGTTAATCTAGACTTTGACTGAAAAGATCGCAAATAGACCAGCAACAATTTGTTAGTCACTATAAGAGTCAGACACTTAAACTTAATTTTGAATCTGGATGTGTCTGCTGGTGAATCATTGATTAATGGCATATTTAGAGTTTCAAGCAAAGAATTTGTATTTAGTAAACTGAAATGTGTATCTCGTTTTAATTAATATTTTACTTTAAAACTTTAAAAGGCCCCCTATTGTCCACAACAATATTCAAAGGCCAATATTCAATATTCATCTTTTTTTTTTTTTTTTTTTTTTTAGGATTCTGTTATTCGGAAAATTAAAAGAACAATTTTTTCCGAATTTTGTAACATTACTTTTGTACATTACATTTCATAACATTTACTGTCACTTTTAATCAATGTGTCCTTACTGAGTAAAATCATTTATTTCAAAAACAAAATGCAGTCTCAAAAAGGTCGGTTTAAAATTCGCTCTTTTAGATGGCTCTTAAATGGCTAACGGGAACATGGTTTGTGTAACATTAGCAACACATTTGTGTTTGATAACATAGTCAAGGCTAATCACATTTATTACCCTTAAGTGTCCGATGTTGTAAAGAGCAATACCATTGTGCAGCGTTTACCTCAGTAAGTTGGCCGAGTGGATCTCTGAGCTGGTGTGAGTGAGTGGAGGCGGGGCTAAGTAGCATATTCATGGTCCACGTATACTAAATAGCATATTCATGGATCTGCGTATACTAAATGAAGCAGGGTGTAGAGTTACATTCAAGCTATTTTAAGGCATGAAGAAAAAATGTTCACAAGATAACAAATATTTCAATATGTAATTTTGGTGATCAAAGATGAGTTTGAAGCGATACAATTATTGACTACAGGGGGACTTTAAATCATTTAATGATGAATTTAAGTCATCTTTTATTTTTAGGCCCCCTATTGGGTCCCGCTCCTGTTCGTGAAACATTCAGTCTGCTCAGCTCACACTCTCAGATCTGTGGGGCCCGACATTCACGCTCACACATTCAAAACCAGCCCTGCCTTCAGTGATCGAGCTCATAATGAGTTTCTGATTGATCGATACAATCTTTATTACATCAAAATAAGATGAAAGCTCTGGCTGGGAGGGTTTCTCTGTCTCGTGCTGGTATGAGGGCGAGGTTTAATGGTGTGTGCTGGTTACCAGTGCAAGTGACCATCCATCACCCTGCACTCAAAAAGTGACAGACCCCTCCGCCCACAACCATCAGTCTCCGAGAGCCAGCGACCCCTGCTACACCCCCTTACACACGCTAACCCAATAAAGGTGATCCGTAATTATGAGATGCCTTTAAAGGTCTGCCGTAGGCAATTATCAAAGCCATACATCTCTCGCTGCGAAAATATCATAACAGCCCAGGATTACAGGTTTTTAATATCTGCGCTGTAGTGATTAATGCCATCCGGTGGGGAGGAGAACGGGGTTTACATTCTGTGTAGAATGTCCGAGTGTGTCTGAACTGTAACTGGCATATGTGTCTCTATCCTCTCTTCCTGCTTGAATACACCATTGAGTTTGATTGACAGACTCGGTACATGAGGTATATACTGTAGGAGTATAACTCACAAAAAGCTGCTTCCTGAACACTGCACTTATGAACCGAGAGTAAGTGTTTCTGAGTGTGACAGGAGAACACGCATGACACTAAGACGGCTGACCTATCAAATGATTCGCTCCACATATCTCTCTTTATAGTGTCTGTTAAATATGTTTTGAAACACAGGCTGTATCCAAAAGCTGGAAAAATGCTGCATACGGAGGTAGGAAGGCGACAAGGCACGTCCTAATCCAATGATTGTGTCACATCCTGTCTACTGGCATACCCTCATCGGATCGTTTTTTTGATTAGCAGCTTTAAGCCGCTTTTCCACCGTCAGGCCGAACAGTTCTTAGGATGTCAAGGGGCGGTTCCAGTTGTGTTTCCACTTGAGCCTGGTATGGCACGGTTGCAAACCGTTCTCGGCCCAGAATTCTCTGCACTGTTGTCTAAACATGTTCTGGTAGAATCTGTGTAGTGATGTCGCATCTCAGAATTAGTCACTTGTCTGTTGCCTGGCTACTAGATTCTCTGTAGCTTGCTAATCGCTCTGTTTAAGTGACGTAAACCCCAAATAATAATATAATTAAAAGAAATATCTGATCATCCTCCATAACGTGGTCGCTATACATCTCATTTAATCTGTAAACTCTTGCGTTACCAAGGCAACAACTGATGCTTTTGTATTGCATTCCAAAGAGCGGGCGTTATTAGCCCCTGACTGGAAAATGTAACCGTAACTGTACCAGCTGGCCTGGATCGGCACGGAATAGAACGGTTGCGCAATGAGAACCGTTTAGCCCGACGGTGGAAAAGCGGCTATTGATGTATCCTTCGCTGCCTGTGATATCCCATAATCCTGTGCTTTCGATTCCGTGACAGATGGGCTAAAATATATAAAGCTTAAGTTAGTTCACTTGGCGGCCATCTTGTCAATGCCTCAGGGCAGTTATTTGCTGCAGGAATGAGTCTTAAAACTCTAAAATAAATTAGCAATTTTGCAAATCCGCTTTCATTGTCCCAAAGTCAATGTGTTTTTTTAAGGGTTTTTTGGTTAAATGGCTAAAATAAGGTCTATGGTAAACATAAGCTCAAGATATGTTCACATTTTATCACTAATACTTCACTTAAAAAAAAAAAAAAAGGGATTACAGAGGTTGTCGTAAAAAAAAAAAATCATTATTATGTATTCTAATGATTTTTTTTTCAGCGTGTACGTGGGTCTGATTAAAGCACGCTAGTATCCCGAGACACACATTTAAACTCTTCTCCTCCAAGCAGAAAGTTTTGGAGTCCTCCAAAGAGAAGACCTCTCAAAAGCTGCTTAATTCCATCAGCAGGCCGTGGGACAGAAGTAATTACGTTTGTGACACTAACTGTGCTCGTACAGAGAACATTTCAGTCACGCTGGCTGGTACATCAGCGGCCTGCTATTTATAAACCTTCTCTCGCACAAATCCAGATTCTGGACTGGAGCTCAGCTGCAGCGAACTCTCCCACTCCCTGACGCTCCGTACTGCTGCTAATGAACATTTCCCTATGATCCACCACTGCCTTGTGCTTGAAAGTCCAATTTAAGAGTGGTTTGCTTCGGTCTTTTCTGGTTAAACTTGAGGATTAGCCCTTGATAAGTAAAGCTTGTTCTTTCAAAGTAATTCAAGTCGTCAGGGCTGTGGCCCATTCTTAGTGCTCATTCTCACAACTGAAGGTATACTCTATCCAAAAATGAAAATTCTCTTTCATTTACTCACCCTCATGTCACCCCAGAATATGACTTTCTTTCTTTAAACGAACACAACTGAAGATTTTTAGGAAGTCCATATGATGTAAGTGTATGGGACCTCCAAAGTTGACGCTCTAAATACCACACAAAACAAGCACAGTAGTAATGCATACTAGCCAAGCTGATGAGTCAATGGCTTTTGAAGCAAAATGATTATTGCTTGTGAGAAGAATATTAATAGTTTAAACCTTTATAACTATTAAACATCGCTTCCGGCCAACACATGCAGGTTCATAAGATCCCACTTGACGTTAATACCAGCATGTTGTGAAGTGTGATGGATTCTAAAGATTCCAAAAAAAAAAAAAGAATTAATTAACACACATATTAATCAAACACATACACTACCTTTCAAAAGTTTGGGGTAGCTTTTTATTTATTTATTTAAAGTTTTTGTAAGTAGTCTGAGTAATGACTGCTGAAAATTCAGCTTCACCATCACAACATATAAATGTATTAAAATAGAAAACAGTTATTTTCAATTACTATAATATGTATAGTATACTATTCTATAAAATACAGCCTTGGTGAGCAGAAACGACTTCTTTCAAAAGCGGTAAAATATCCCATCCATCCATCCATACATAGTGCGTCACATGTATATCCACATCCTTTGTCATCCTTTCATGGACTTTAATTTCTTGTCAAACTTCAAAGTTTGTCATCTGTTGTAGTGTTACATGGAGACTTTCTCATCCAGCTGTGTCCTCATTTATGTCCACCCTCCCTATCTCTAAGCATGCCATTCCTCATCTCTCTCTCTCTCTCTCTCTCTCTCTCTCTCTCTCTCTCTCTCTCTCTCTCTCTCTCTCTCTCTCTCTCTCTCTCTCTCTCTCTCTCTCTCTCTCTCTCTCTCTCTCTCTCTCTCTCTCTCTCTCTCTCTCTCTCTCTCTCTCTCTCTCTCTCTCTCTCTCTACCACATCTCAAATTATATGTACATAAATTTCTCCTGTGTCATAATCCTGAGAGCCGAAAGCATGCAGCTGGGCCGGGCTGGGCTCATCTCGTCTGGCCTTCTCTGGCAGTTTGGAGGCCACACAGATTAAACGACTGATCCCACTTCCACTTTCATTTAAACGACCATTAGCCAAACAAAAAGGGGGCCGGTGCCGGCAGCAGGCCAGGCTGATTGGAATTCCAGTGAGGCGCACCACCTGTCGATACGATGATTTCCTGATTCATGAATGCATTCTAGGAGCTGCAGCGCTTTAGCTAATGATTCTGGGTGTAGGAGATGTATCGAGAAGGGTGGGGTCGACGAAAGGAAGGATGGAGGTATGCAGAGTTGGAAAGCGGGGAGATGGAGAGATAGAGAAGGTGCTTCTGATTGATGGAGAAACGAGTCCCAGGGTTGAGCCTTCATCCATCATTCCCTGTGGAGACGCATGTTTAAAAAGTCATTTTCATTAGAAGAGAGAGAGTGTTTACAATCACACACACTCACAAACACACATACACTCACCTACATGCTCGGTCTTATAAAGATCCACCTTTGGCACTTCAAACATTATTAACGTTTTGCTTTGTCTTCTTCCCAGAATGCATTTGGGAAACGCTCCAGTAGTCTCTATTGACCCACCATCTTTGATTAGCAATCAAATCACACAAACAAATGAGCTAGCATTTCACAAAGAACTATTAACGTTTCCTAATACCAGTGATTGCTAGGCAGCAAAAATGTAGTTGTAAAGCTTTAGTTAAGTTTAGGTTTGGTTTTGCAAAAATGTACAGGCGCTTTGTTGTTCACATGTCATGCTTTTGAAGAAATAAGAAAGAGAAGTATGCAAGAAGAAATGCAAAAAAAGTAAACCAGTTGCAATGTACTATATAAATAGTACAATGGTTTCATCACAGACAGTTATATTTAAAATGCATACTTTCAGTGGAAGTTAAAGGAATATTTCAGGTTTAGTACAAGTTAAGCTTAGTTGACAACATTTGTGGCAAAATGTTGATTACCACAACAATGTTCAATAGTACAGCCACAAGATGTAAAATATATATCACTAATGTTATCACTGTGAAGTTATATCTAGTTTTACAACACCATAAAACCTAAAACCCTTTAACGGCTGTAAATAAAATAATTAAATACAAATTACCTCCTTTACAGCTGAAGTAATGCACATGTTTTTACAAATAAGTTAAGTGTTTATAATTATATAAAAACACTTAATTTGCAAATCTCGCTTTTAAATCCTCCAAAAATGATTTACTATGTTTGTAAGTACCCTACCGTAACCTTGACCCTTAAAAAAAATAAAAAAACATAATTATATAGTTATTATTAATTTATTTTAAATGAAGGTTGATTCTTTTATTGTGGTGATAGCATCATGCCACAAAAGCTGTCAGTTTCGCTTAAAGGGGTGGTTCGGGATTTTTGACATCGGACCTCATTTTTAAGTCAGCCTGGTTGTTATTCATCAGTGGAGGCATTTTTTTAAAAGAATTATCCAGTCCTTATATTTGGATAGTTAGCCGATGCTAGGCTAGCGCGAGTCAATAGGTATATGTTAGCCAGCCATTAAAAACCGTTTTACCCACTCCACAGAGCACCAAACGCAAATCAATTATAACACTAGACTATCGATGTATATGTCCGTTGAGAGAATAATGTTAGAAATCAAACTTACCTTTCATCACATTGCATTAGTTATAATTTGTTCCCTGTAATCATAAGCCTTTGTCTACAGCAGCAGCGGAGTTATATTGATTACCTAGGCAACCGAGTGAGCCGGTCCACACATGATGCAAGAGTACCGGCATTTACCTGCCGCAGGCACACTGTGTGTTTACTTTTTGCCGCATTACTAACCGGAGCATAGTAAAATTCCGCAGCTGCTGAGAAACTAGTTCCTTTGGGATCATTGAGATGAAAGGTAATGTTTGATTTCTAACATTATTCTCTCAACGGACATATACAACGATAGTCTAGTGTTATAATTGATTTGTGTTTGGTGCTCTGTGGAGTGGGTAAAACGGTTTTTAATGGCTGGCTAACATCTACCCATTGACTCGCGCTAGCCTAGCATCGGCTAACTATCCAAATATAAGGACTGGATAATTTAAAAAAAAAAAAATTTCTCCACTGATGAATAACAACCAGGCTGACTTAAAAATGAGGTCCGATGTCAAAAATCCCGAACCACCCCTTTAACTACTATTATTTTTGCCAGGAATATTGATTCAATGAGAGATTTTCAACTTTTATCTTAAATTTCTTTATTATCAAATTTACATGACGCAGAAATGGCACACCAAACACTAAGATGATCTGAAAACATTTAATTTGGCCTGAATTGATTGCAGAAATTTGTGGAGAAGATGTTAAGAATGAAAAGAAGAGGCATTTTTGGCAGTCTGTTGAATTGTCATTGTGTTTTTATTTTTCTTCTTTGTTTTGTCTTAGTGAGCGGTGGTGTGGAGTTGGGACCCACGCTAGGCCTTAAGAAGTCCAGCTCTCTAGAGAGTCTGCAGACTGCCATGACGGAGGCCAAGAGGAACGAGCTGCTGCCCTTCCACAGGCCCCGCCCACACATGGTTAGAGGGCGTGGCTGCAACGAGAGCTTCCGCGCAGCAATCGACAAATCATACGACGGCCCGCCAGAGGATGATGATGGTGAGCACCCACAATGCAGCAGTAACACTGTCAACCACAGAGGATTTAAAGGTGCAGTGTGTAGTAGCACCAGCTTTTGTGCTGCTTTTTAATACCAATTATTTTGAAAATGGTCACACACTGCACTACACACTGAAAATATGACTGTTTTAAGAACAAAAAACTGTATAGGATACAAATAAAAAGTTTTTTTTTATCAAAAATAAAAACAGTAATATTGTAATATATGATTACAATTTAAAACAACAGTTTTTTTTTTGAATATATTTTAAAATCATTTATTTCCGTAATTTTCATAATCATTACTCAAATCTTCAGTGTCACGTGATCCTTCAGAAAGCATTCTAAAATGCTGATTTGCTGTTGTGCTGCTTAATATTGTTTTATAAAAAATACTTTTTTAAAGAATTTAATGTTCAAAAGAACATACTTTATTTGAAATAGAAATCTTTTGTAACATTATAAATGCCTTTACTGTCACTATTGATCAATTTAATGCATCCTTGCTAAATAAAATTATAAATTTCTCTCTCTCTCTCTCAAAGAAAAAATAATCTTACTCTGACCCTAAACTATTGAATGTAGTGTAAATCGAAAAAAAAAAAACAGTAATAAGCGAGAATATAAAATTAATAATAAAATTAATAATTTTAAGAATTATAATTAAAAGTTATAAGTAAGTTAATTAAAAGTAAGACTTTTAAAGACATTTGGAGTTGCTACAGGTATATTCAACGTGTTACTTTGATTCTCCTATAAGTCTGACTCACATAAGTCTGTAGTTGAACATGTTTATGCACAGGTGCTACATTAGTATGTGTAGTGATTGAGGATGTGTGTGTGTGAAGTCAGTGTGTGCCTGTTGAAGGAGAGTAATTGAGAGTAAAGTGTTTGGCTTTGTCCATGTCATGTGCTTCCTCTTCCCACACACCAGCCTAATTGGCCCTTCCGTGAGACGACAGACTACAGACATGTGGTGAAAGAAGGAGAGAGTGTGAGAGAGGAGAAGGGTTGTTCATTAGGGTCAGTGCGAACAGATACGCCACAGCTGAAGATCCTGTCTCATGCACACACACATCCTGATGCAGTATCGAAATTCCCTATTCATGGAGATCAAGATAAAACCGGATCTCTTTGTTGTAAGACTTTCTCTGAAATTTCAACCTGAGATGTGGTTCAATTGTGCCACTCAGGATGACTTAGTTATGAGTTCATATCTTAAAAAACAAATTCATTAACACAAATTATCAGGTCATTTTCTCATTTGCTCAAGGACGTGTGAATACATCTGCTGTTTTCCATGGTGTGGAGATACCACACATACACTTACGTGTGCACACCCAGTTCTTCTGGTCAAGAAAACAGCGGCAGCTTATTGCTAATTACTGAGGACAGTAATTAGGCACACAGCGTTCCACTCACTTCTCATTATTGCCCCTGTTGTGGAAGGATAATCTGCCTGTGTGTGTCCGTGTGCATGTGTGTGCGCGCGTGTGTGTGCGTGTGCGTGTGTGGTCCAGGTAAACCGTACATAATGAGGACAAAATTTCCCAACAAAGATGTATCCCGAAATCCTTGTCCGTGTGGGGATATTTTTTGGCCCCCATGAGAAAAACAGCAAATAAATCAAACTAAGTATGTAGAATGTACTTGAGAATGTAAAAATGCAGAAGGTTTTCTGTGATGGGTAGGGTTAGTGTAAGGGGATTGAATATACAGTTCGTACCGTATAAAAATCATTATGTCTATCGAAAGTCCCCATAAAACATGAAATCACAACGTGTGTGTGTGCGTGTTTGCATACCTGTGTGATTATTTGCATACATATGTTTATCAATCTATTCATACATACCCTTGTGTAAAAGAAGTAGCATACTTTTAAAATGTGTACTTATGAAAAAGTATACTAAAGAATATACTCAAGTGTTAACTGAATGTAACGTTTTCAGACACTTAATTGCATGTTAATTTATATTAAATTAAAATGTCTTAGTTTATATTAAATTCAGTTAGCTGAACTTTTAGTGTTTTGACCCACTTAAATGGCACTTAAGAACATCTTTATAAAGAATTTCATAATTACTTTTAATGTCTTTGAAATCTGGTTAGTGTACTGTTGAATGTACTGACATCATTTGTGGTAATCTAAAGTATACCATAATGTAATTTCTATTGAAGCACATATGTCATTTATTTAAACATGTATCTAATTAAGTTGCAATTTAGTACATTTAATAGAATGACTAAAAAGCTATCCAGAGCTAAAAATTATAATCATGTGCTTTAATATGTCTAAATATTAAAACAGAATTTAAAATATCCTTTTAATTTGACATCATTACAATGTCTACATTAAAAATGTACTCAAGGGTTATCTGTTTACTCTTAAGTGGCATTTTATTTATGTAGTATAATATCTGAGTACACTTTTTTTTAAATATGCTATTTAAGATTTGAAGTACACTACACGTGCATATTCAGTGCAATTAAACACACTTCTTTTTCTTTTTAGGGTATTTCACACTTCTATAGTTTCTAATAAATATTTCCATCCTTCTCATTTTTCTGAATTCTAATCTATGCTGAATTGTTTGTCCTTGTGCCCTTGTGTGATAATGTTGGATCTGGTTTAAACAGCTTAGATTAGAATTTTTGTTTGTGGTGGAGTTTGTTTATGTGACATTCACAGAGTGCCGCCATTGAATGACATGAACCATCAACTTATTACAGGGACAAATCCCCCTGGAGCAACCTAGGGTTAAGTGCCCTGCTCAAGGGCACAATGGTGATATTCTCAGCCTTAGACAGCACATCCATCGACAGCCCATGATATGTTACGATGTATATTGCATATAAAGTAGCAAGAATCGACTGAAAAATGTCGGTTCCAGTCTGATTGGCTGCTACACAACTTCAGGAGTCTGGGTGCAGGTTTTGATTAGTCTACCAAGAAACGGTCATACTTACAAGGTATTGGGCTGGAATAAAGAATGCATTTAAGGAAGAACTAATCACCAAGGTTTGCGAATTTTATGGGATCAGGTATTTAGATATTAAACCAGATATTCACTGGCAGATCTAAACATTCTGATTTTGCTTTATATCTTTGTGAAATAGTTGCTATTGTTATCAGGCACACGGTGGTTAAGGAATGAAATCTTTAGGAATTGAACAATTCTGGTTCCAATTTCTCATAACAATTCCACTTCCTGAACGCTCCATTCAATGATTATTTAAATACTTTTGAGAAGGAAATCAAGAGATATGCATTGTTTGAACCTGAAACTTCTAGTTGCGAGCCTTGAGCCTTAACCACTACACCACCAGCCCAAGGAAAAAAATCAAGACGATGCAGTCTACCAAGAGGCCTTCTCACATGGAGAAGAAACCATATAAATGGGCCATTCTACAGAATTGGTGCAAAGTCAGAGTTGGAAACATCTTGAAATTTTTTTGTTTTTTCCCACAAATTTTGCATGTATGCAAATTGTATAATATCCAAGGTATGCTTTTCTAGTAATTGTGCAGTTAATTCTCATATTGTATTTTCAGAAAATGCTGGAATATTTTCCTTCTCCCCAAATTTGTCACTACCGAAACACAATATTAAATAATTTATTAAGAAGGCTTATAATGACCTATTAAGATTTTGTTTACATCTACCTTATAAATATATATTTTTTCTATTTTTAAAAAATATTTTTACTGGTTAAATCAATAAAGATTATAATTTTAATAATATTTTAAGTGTGATTTATGAGATTTGTTGTATTTTGAACCCAATCTTTCTTTGTAGAAGGCATAAAGTTTATCGTACTGATTTCAAAGTTAAGGATTCATTAGTATTAATATGCATTGAACCAAACACTATCATAACATCTTAGTTGATAATTCAATATACTTTATTTTTGACAAAACATCCCATGTTACGGTAGTGACTGCACATTTTTGGTAGTGACAGTAATGTTTTGGTAGTGACCACAATAATTAGTTTGCCATGGCTGAATCAGACTGTCCACATTTTATGTTAATATAAATAAATAACTATGATGCACATATGCAGTCAGTACATATAGCAGACACACATCTGACAGTAAATATCTTATAAGAACACCTCGAGCTATTCTATACTTTGGTCTTGAGGTGCAAGTGAGAAGAGGTATGCTCATAGATTTTTCTTCCTAAAAAAACAACAACTTACAATGTAGACTCAGAACCACTTTGTTTTATTTTCACATTTTCAACATTTTGTTTATGAGTCATTCAGATAAATCTCCAGAACCACTGAACTCTGTGTGTGTGTGTGTGTGTGTGTGTTTACATAATACATTAATTTCAGAATAATTTTCCTCATTCAGATAAATCTCCAGAACCACTGAACTGTGTGTGTGTGTGTGTGTGTGTGTGTGTGTGTGTGTGTGTGTGTGTGTGTGTACTGGTGTCTGATCACCCTCACTGGAAGTGCTAGGTGGTGTGGAAGCCCTGCAAAATGTCTCCATCTCTTTTTGTCTTTTCACCATCATCCTGTGTCTTTTCTGTCTTTTCCTCCATGCTTTTCTGACATGTCTTTGCTCCCTGTCAGATAATTCACTGATACTCTTCAACTTTCCTTCTTCCCTTCGTTTCTTATTTCTTTCATTTTCTTTCCTTAAGTATTCCTCGTACTTCACTGGGTCTTCCCTCAACCTTTGTTTGTATTCTCTCTGTCTCTCTGTTGTAGTTTTTCTATTTTTTTTAGGCATGTTGGTGTTTTATGTCATTCTCCTTGCCAAGTTAATCATAGAAATTAACATTACTGACAACAACCTTACACCTAAGCTAGTATCATGGACTGCAACCTTAAGTAATTGTAACCTCATCACATTACAGAATTTTAACAGAATATTGCATACTAAAACACTACTAAAACATACTACAGTAGTAATTATTTGCATAACTGTACTAAAATGTAGTTTATTCCTCCAAATAAAGGATTATGTGTTCCCTTTTGTCACTACCAAAACAATGTCACAACCGAAACTTCAAGAAAATGTTTCGGTTGTGACTGTTTTGGTAGTGACAATTTTAGATAACTTTTGAGCCTAGCTCGAAGATGCTAATCAGCACATGGTTAGCCATCACTGGTCAGAACAGTTGAACACATATAACAACTAAATTTTATGGAATAACATCCCAAAAAAAATACTCAATAGCAGAAAAAATGAGTTTGGTAGTGACATTCCTTAAAGTTACACACAGATTTTTAGACTTTAGAACACATTTACCTCAAAATGATGGGATCAATCTACTCACCATATAGCACATGAGAGAGAGGGACACAGGAATATTTCCTGATCAAAAATGTAGGAGTGTGGTTAAAATCAGACTCAGCCAATGGACTACAACATTCACTGTTTTGGTAGTGACATGAAAATGCGGGACATGTTTTTTTAGATAAAGTTTCATGATTTAAAAATAAAATATAAAATAAATATTTTTTTTAACTTCATTTTTTTTAAAAAAACAAAAATATTTTTTTTAAAACAAGAATGGAAAAATTTGCAAAAAATTATTCAATATCATTTTCACAAGTTGAAATTTAGGGGTTAGGGTTTGGGACAGCCACCTCCTAATTGAAAGTAGCCCATAAATTATGATTTTATATATATAAAGCTTACTGATATCTTAAATATTATTGTGGGTTTCAATAGATAATTGAAGGATCTTAGTAAACATCTAAGATTTTAATAATTAAATGCTTTTCAAATGTGTTTTTTGGATGAGGGACAGCAGTTTGCACCAATTCTGTAGAATGGCCCAAATATCAAAAGCCATACATCAGTGAAGATGATAAACAGAGGCATTTAAGGAAGGGATTTATTTCCCTTTGAAATGGTTTCCATTATTTCACTTTGAGCTCACAGCAGTGTCATTATAGCTTTATTATGTAAGGCTTTCAGAGCATAGGTACTGCTCTCTAAGTCCTCAAGCCCTGCTCTTTTTAAGTGTTTTCGTATTGAGATGTGAGCATGATGGGAAATATCTCCTCTTTTTTCTTTATCCTTTCTCACCATTTTTTTCCCCCTGGCGTTTACCATTGTATTCAGCGGATTGATATTTACAATAAGCCTTTGCACTGGTCCGAACAAAAGAGTTTTCTGATGCATATTAGAGAAGTGGGAGCTGGAGCAGGCCTTTGAGGTTCCTCTGTGTCTCCGAATAATAGGGCGGCTGTACGGTCATTACCGAGCCGCCCGCTTCAATGCTAGTTTAAACAGCGAATCGGTGTTTGTTTGTGTAGAAATCAGGCCATGGGGAAACGGATGCTGCTGTTGGCCTTGGACTAAGCCTCGGAAGAACCGACTTGTCCTCGAACTCGTTTGTGTAGGCGAGGCGGAGAGTTTTGCATGCTTTTTTTATTTATTTGTTTTTTTTTTTATCTCTGTCTTTCAATATTGAACTGGTTCACAGTCATACCGAATGAATGCAATATATTCTTTATCACCAAGTAAGAGATGTGTATTTTTCATGACTTTCCTGTTTTCCTTTTCCACGTAAAAGTTACAGGGGCAATCCTAGCTCTCAGCATGTTAGTACTTCTGTTGTAGTAGAAAAAAAATAAACCCCAAATATGATGTCATTTTAATCTTTATTTTTAGTGTTTGTGTTAACATTTTCATTGTTTTTATATAATTCAATTAAAATCATTTTAAGACTTATTGGGCCCCCCTGGCAGTTTGCTGAGGCCTCCTGGTTGAGAACCACCATATTAAATAATACTAAAACAAAAAATGGTCGTAACATATTTCATTATTTTATTTAAAAAACAATACTGCTTTTGATTTGAATATTTAATGAGAAGTTTTCATGTGAACTGCTCCTAATGCCTGGTTCAGACTACATGATCTCAACCCGATTTGGGCACGATCGGTTTGATGTAGGGTGTTGTGGTGATTCGTAAACGACAATGGAATGCAAGAATCGATTGTTTCATCTTGTATAGTGTGTCATAGGGAACAACAGCCAATGCCACGTCTCTAATGCTTCACTATGTCACGACAGAAAACCTACCATGTTTAATTATTTATTTTTTTGTCACATCTGGGGAGTTGACCAATATGAGCACAGGCGCTCTTCCGTACACAGCTTTCAAACATGGCGAAACGAGATGATGTATTGGTCCTGCTAGGTGAAATTATGCGAGTTATAGCAACAATACTCCTGAGTTTATAATGTTTCCTCAAGGGTCTACCATGACAGAGTGAAAAAAGATAAATGCTGGTGAACAATAGCGGAGATGCTTCAGCAACCTGATACTGGAATTAGCATTAAGCTAACACAGCGCTTCGGTAGTGTTTACACTCTTGTTTCCGGAAGTCAGTCGCTAGTTCCACCTTCTCTATGACATCACGCACATCGTTAAAGATGGCAAGTGATGATTGGTCAGGAAGTAACGTGTAGTCTGACATGTTTCTTGTCAGTGACACGACAAGAACTTAGTAGTCAAAATCGCATAATCTGATACAGTGTCGTAACAGACAAAAAACATTGTGTAGTCTGAACCCGGCATTAGAGCAATTTGTTCACAATTTGGACTAAACTGTGTGTTTGGATTCACTAACAAGTCTGGCTCATAACAGTCATACATTCACATATCAGTTTACACTGTCGATTATTGATACATTGGTATCAATGGAAGAATGCATGTGCAAGAACCAAATAACTGCTAATTTAATGTCAATTGGTCGATTAATCAGCTTGGCGAATTAAAAGATTTGGTATTTCTGCCTCGTATCAGTTATGCCACCAGCTTTGTCAAAAGCTTTTGAGAAATATTGTCTCATGTTTCAGTTTATTTTTCGCAATTCTATGTAGTTTGTCATTGTAAGTGTAAATATTGGTCACCCTGCTCTCTACGCCTCAATATCGGCCATTGAAAAACATATTAGTCAACCAGCAATCTTTCGGTTTCCAGCCCTGATCTCCCTTGTCTCTTCACGGTCTAATTGTCTTTTCCCTTGTCATATGTTGGCCTGTAAGATACAACTAGCCATCAATAAATCACAGCATACAGGGCTATCTGGACCTTCCCTTGAGCTACAAGTGGAGGGTTAGTAAGATGGCCGCTGTGAGGCTTATGAAAGACTGATGCTTTTTCGCACGTCTCCTCATCTCTCTTTTATCACGCTCTCTGAGGCGGCCCGGTAAACGTACATCTGCTCCCAGCACCACCGTCACCATCTGACAAACCTCAGAGCGCAGACACATAATGCAGCCGCAATTGATCGCCACACACACATACAGTGCCCCACAGTGGATAGCCAGTAACAGATGGTTATGTCAGCAGGTTCCTCAGTTACCCAAGCCTTTTTTTTTTCACTTTTTCCAATGCTAATCTTTCTCTTCCTCTTCCTCCGCCTCTTTCTATCCAGTTATCTGCATCACTTCTTTCTTTTTTCTCCAGATTATGATAATTTATGATGCACCAGGGCAGATTAGCTGGAAAAAATATCTATGAAGAGATCTTTAATATTTCCTCGACTCCAACTGAGATATAGGCCACACTAGGACTAGGCCGTTTGAAAGTAAATACTGAGTGAGAGAAATGGAGAAAATTGAGATTTTGCCGTTTATACCATGGTAGATAAATTTGTGCAGTTTGTTAAATAAACACAAGAAGAAATGTGCAATAAATATGTATATTTTGGTTATGCTGCCCAATTGTATGGAACTACAGTATATGTTAATATTATATGTTTGCTTGTTGTATTGAAATAGATGAGGGGTCCGACCAGAGCTCTGGACGAGACACTCCGGTCAGTGGCTCCTCCAGACAAGGTGCGGGAGACAATGAGGAGAACAAGAAAGACAAAAAGAAGAAGGCCAAAGGCAAAAAGAAAGACAAGTTGAAAAGCAAAGGAAAGGAGAAAGAGAAGAAGAAATCAGAGGAGGTCGGTGATGAGTTGGATAAGAAGACCAAGAAGAAAGGATTTGGGTTGCTGAGGTAAGACCCCAGTTCCTTGTGTTTGTATTTCCTTTTGTCTGTCCCTCTCCTCTTCTGTCTTTGTTGTTTTTTGTTGCCTCTCTTAAGAGTTTCCCCAAAAATGGAAATACTGTCATTTACTCAAGTATGACTTTCTTTCTTCCGTGGAACACAAAAGGAGATGCTTTGAAATATATTTTTGGTCACTCTTTTTTTCATGCAAGTGCAAGGACTGAAGCTTTCAAGCTTCAAAAAGACAGAAAAGCATCATAGAAATATGAAGATGGCCCATTTGACTTGTGACAAATAGTCCAAAATGTTAAGTTGTTATTCACTGATTATCTTCCCAGTGAGCCTGTTAATTGTTGCGAATGGATTGAGTAAGTGAGATGAACTCGAGAATCAGGTGAGCCACTTTAGAGAAAGAACAATTCATTGAATTCACTGATTCGTTGAAGAGATCCGATTCAAAAGAGCTGTTCATTCAAGAATCTGATGTCGCTGCTTCACTTATGACTTCTAAGGAGAGCTAGGGCAAGTGTCCGGTAAATAATGACTTTAAAAATGTTGCGTTCTTTTTTTAAACGTAAAAAAAACTCAAAAGAGAGAGCACCACAATTCTTAAACATTATTTTGTGTTCTGCAGAATAAATAAAGTCATACAGGTTTGGAGCAAACATAAAGGTAAGTAAATAATTGCATATGATTTGCATTTTTATATGAAGTATTCTTTTAAGCTTGAGGGTGGTTTGATTAAAAGATTCTCCCACACATGTGTAAAGGTCAGTATAGATGTTAATTTGATACGTGCTAAGCTGTGGTGTTGGGTCGCTGGGTGGTCACGTGTCGTGTGGCGGAATGTTGGCTCGAGTTGCCGTTGGGACGCTCTGCTGGCTCATGCTCACGGTTGAAAGTGTCTCGACCCGCTTGCATGTATGTAACTGACTTTGACCGCTGGTAAACAGAGTAGTCAGCTTTACCTCCATATGGCATGCCATCTCTGCGTCACAGCGCTCAATCTCCCGTCTTCACACTGCACCAGTGCCAAGCCTAATTTGCATCACGGTGGGCACCTGTGCCAACCCCTGCCCATCTGCCCGTCGATCGACAGGTCGGCCGGCACTGGCTCCAGCACCAGCAACACCAGGCGGCTCCATCACAGTGGAGGACGACCCGCATGAGTGATTCTACAAATCAGAGCATGGACGCCCCGGCAGGCTCCACCTAACGGGCAATTAGCTCTATAATTGTTTTAATTTGGATGGCTGCCGGTAAAACTGAAAAGCACACCACGCCGAATATTCCAACAGAGAGAGAGAAATAGAAACAGCAGAGAGAGGGAAAACAGCCGGAGAACATGATTCAGCTGGTGTCTTTCTCAAGGTGAACCGACCTGTCAGGAAGTGGGGGCTACGACGCGCCTCTCGCTTCCGTTAATCCGACTCGGTCTGACTCGGCCTGATCCCACTGTTTTTCCTCTTCCGTGTGTCTGTCGAGAGTCTGCCAGAGCGCCCACTGCGGCCAGCTCTCCTCCCGCACCCATGCAATCATTCTAATGCGCACCGTTGTTCTGAGGTGATAAGCGTTTATGTGTTGGCTTGTCAGTGGTTGATGGGGTGAGGAATGTAAAGGTTATTGAAAACCACCGTAGTTTTATTTATTTATATTTGGATGGCAGCGGGGATTAGAGATGTGGGTTCAAGAGGCGTTTGGTGGCGTAGCGTGCCATGGAATTTGACACAGACTTCGCTTAAAGCTGACGTAACCCAGAATCTTTTGCTGCAAGATTGCCCTGTCACCCTGCATGGGCCAAATATCCACGGATTAAATGGACTGAAAATGTGTTTATAGAAAAGTGGAATCCTCCATAAGTTTGTGAACATTCCTGCATAGCTTTTTTACAATGCTGTCTAAAGTAACTGATGAGTCTTTGCTTAACATGACTTAAATTGTGAGGTTGTGTGTCTGCATAAACCCTTATTCTTTGGAACTGTCAGATTGTCAAGGTTACCACAAACTCTCTCTCTCTCTCTCTCTCTCTCTCTCTCTCTCTCTCTCTCTCTCTCTCTCTCTCTTTCTCTCTCTCTCTCTCTCTCTCTCTCTCTCTCTCTCTCTCTCTCTCTCTCTCTCTCTCTCTATCTCTCTCTCTCTCTCTCTCTCTCTCTGTGTTTTTTTACACTTTTGCAACTCTGACAGTCAGCAGTTAATAATGTTTTTTTGGGAAGTTGAATTGGAAAGCACCTTGTGGTAGAGCACACTGTCTCATGTAGTCTCGTATAAACATTATACTGAATCAGTTATGAATGAATCACTTTCCAAAGAGAATAATCTCTACCAAATGGGCATTTGTGTTTCATCTCTTTTTTGTGTAATTTTAGTTGGTTCAATTATAGGCTACATAGCTCATTTTGCCCTTAAAGGAATAGTTCAACCAAAAGTGAAAATTACCCCATAATTTAGGAGAAAGAAAGAAGAAAGTCATATACACCTAGGATGGCTTAAGGGTGAGTTAATTATGGGATAGTTTTTATTTTTGGGTGAACTATAAGTGACCTGCTCTTAATGAATGTCAAGGGCTGACGCAACAAACTTTTTTAACAAATTTTTTATTCCATTTTTATTCCCCTTGTATTTGTCCTTATATGTTTTACATGCAACCAGGGACTAAAACAGCTCAAGCACTGTGTAGATCGATGAACAATTATTGACTGCTCTTTTCAATTAGCATTATGTGTATTTGTGATGTCTGACCTCAAAGGTTAAGAGCAGGTGAAGTACACCCCTTGAGGACCGTGACCTCTAGCCCCACCAACTGTAAATCAGAGAGTGTTTCCAAGTGCTTGAAGTGTCTCTCAATGAAGAAACAGTCTTCATTTACGGTGTTTAAAGAGAGAGGTAATTCACTAAACATTGTTGTCATCATCATTTGCTCATCCTTATGTCGTTATCAACATGTATGCTGTTAATTTACATGTTCCAAAAAGAACAGAAGACAGTTTGGAATGAATTAATTATTATGCAATTTTTTTGGTGAATTATTCCTTTAATTCAGGAGATGCTGAGAGAGGTATTTCAGTCTGTGTTTACCAGATTTGTATAATTGAATGTCAGCCATCTTGTTGTCTAGTGTGCCAATGAGGCTATAGACACAGTTTGGGTTCTCTAATACTAGGTCAGAATCTCTATAGACATTGTCACTGTCTAGTTGAAATGTTTATTTTCTGGCTTAGTTTCTTCTTCTGTTTTCTATCTCTGTTTTATATGTGCCTGTTAAATCTTTTGCTGGCCAGTGTGGATGGTATTTTGTTCTCTGCCTGGCTCAGATACAATATTATTGGCCACTACTTAGTGCCCAGTGGGAGTCACTGGCTAGTGTCCATTCTGCAGATTGTGGCCATGTTGATCTGGTGGTAGCTGTGTCTGTGGGTCAGAGCAGTGCTGCAAATCTGGGACATTAAGCCAGGATAGTGCCCTGTAGCTCGGTAATAAACGTATGACAAAAGAGGAAAATCAACCTTTCATGTCACACTGTATCTCAGTCCTTAGCATTCAAAGGCCCGTGCTGAAGTAGAGTTCATCAAAAATAGCCTTTCCACAAGCTCAGGTATACACTAATATAAAGAAGGTGTTATACACGCAAATACAAAATGCCATTATGTAACACACCTGACATGCAATAAACATGAACATAAGATGCAACATAAAACCCTAAAGTACTGATAACAAATTCTAACAAGAAACAAACAAACAAAATACCATCAAATTTAAAGTTGTCAAAATGTTGTTGTTTTCTTAACTATAAATTGTAGGATGACTGATTGTTAACCTGTTGTTTACTTCCAAGATCTGTAAATTTACCAGCATCTTACTATAAAGTTGCATAAAATGTTAAAATATATTCACTATAGTTTTCACTATAGTGGTTAGGAATTAACAGGAATTAACGCTTTTTTTTAGCGTTTTATTTAAAATTACAAAAAAATGTTTTACTGTGTGGGTATGTATATGCATGGCTGTTTAAGCTAACACCGTTGCGCTATGAGCTGCCTACCTAGACAACATCATATAGGCACTCTACTGATATTAATTATTTCATCAAATGCTGAAAAGTACAGTATTGATAAAAAAAAGTCAAATCATTGAATTGGTTTTACCCAGTGCTTTTGTGTCTTCTATGTATGTTTATCCTCACTGTATCACAATTTTAGCTTAGCAACATGCTAACATCAGATTCCATTTGGAATCAGTGAGTTGAGTTCTTTGTGTTTCCCACCTTTGTGTGTACAGTATATTGTTTAGTGTTAGTACGTTTAAATGTGTGTGTTTGTTTGTTGTGTTAAATTAGTGGTATAGTGTGTTTGTGTGACAAACTGATTATTTAGCACTACAAGAGAACTGTATAGCTTGTGTGGGTGCGTATGTGACAAAGATGGAGTAGCTCTATGGGAGGGTAAGGTATAGCCTCAGGTGGAGGATGGGACCCATTAGGATGTTTTACATCTTGCAGACAGATGGAGGCCCGTGTGGACTGCCAAATGCCTCTCATTTTGCTGCTGTGACACACAAACACACCCTTAACAACACACACACACACACATTACACTGGCTAACACACACAATTATTTGAGACCTACAGTTGCAAATGTCACAGCACACACAGTGCTTACAGTGCTTTGCATCTCATAGCCACAAGTGTTTATCAGCATTTTTCGATGTCTTTCAACCCGGATCATCCAATCTGAATTGGAAGTGTCTTTTTTTTTTTTTTTTTTACACTTCACTTTACTTTTACTCATTTTGCAGTAATCCCTATTCATCTTTCCTGAAGTCAGATCTGAGCCATTTCTTTTCAGACACTTTAAACATCTCTCCGTGAAACTACATATAGCGTTAAACACTTCCAGACTTTTATCTCATCAACCCTGCTACTTTTTATCAGAAATGAAATATTACATAATTAACCTTAATGTGAAGCAATTCAGCAAAATTGCTGTTCCTCAAAGCCTCTCGGCTCGCATGTAAAACTGTGACCCGAGCGCATGACTGTCTCCCATTAGAGGCGAGGGAGGAATGCGGCTTGCAGCTTTACCTTTTAAGGCGAAAGATTAACAGGGTGTCTTTTCGAACAGCCTTGTTTGATAAACATTTTTGAAGGCAGTGCTGTACCATGCTGGGAAAAAAAAAAAAAAAACAGACTAAGATGGTTAGCTTGTTCCAAGTCTGACTAAACCAGCTTTTTTAACTGAAAACCATGAGATACTGATGGAGTGGAGAGGTGGAATGAGAGAGAATGAAAGAGAAAGTTCTTGTGTGTGTGTGTGTGTAATGATAGTGCTTTTCTCCCAGGATGTTTATGTAGAGGAGAGAGAGAGTGAGAACAAGTGTTCACTACTCATGCTACTGCCATTAACAGAGACTGCAGCAGGCCTGCTCCCTCCATTCTGTCACCAGCTGTCCTCTTTTCTTTCTCACTCTTCTGCCTCTCTCCTTTCATTTTTCCTCACATCTCTTGGCCATTTTGCCTTCCAGCAAATTCCACCACAGCTGCCGTGATAGCGGATCTTTTCTTTGTGAAGAATTTCTGGTAACACTATTAATAAGACTTAAAATAGTATTTAAGCAAAATAATGTTTCATAAGAGTTATTCATTTACTGTTTGAGACTGATTTGGCAATCTGATTCATTAAACAGTAAAAAAGTTGCTGCCTTAAACTTAGTACAATCAACTTGAATGTTTAAGTCATTTCAACTTAAATTACATGAAACTGACTTTATCTTATCTTATCTTGTACAACTTATAAAAAAGTATAAAATTGCTTAACTTATTTTGATGAGCTAAAGCAATGTAAAAACAGATGTTGTCGCAACTTATTTATCATATTTTTTTTTTTCATTTGCAGGGAAAAACACTTTTTGAGACTGATTCTTTAATCTATTGATCTGATTTATTAAAACTCACAGGTTTATAAGAATTATTAATTTGTGAAAATAAAGTTTTAAGACTGATTCATAAATCTAATCAACTGATTTATTAAAATACATGAGTTTATAAGATGATGCATTTGCGAATTTGGCATCACTATTGTGTGCAGCATGAACTACTCAGTTGAAAGATGCCAAATAGTGAAGGAAGCACTGCCATCTACTTTATGGTGATGTTCACCTGTATTCTTGTACTTGCATTCAAAAACAGATGTATGCTCAAGTCTTTAGTTGAACTTTTAATTTGATACAGTGTCTTGAAAATGCAACGCTCTTTGCGCAAGATGGTGAGAAAACTGAGGCGAAAGTTGCAAAGTTCAAAGACGCCAGTCAAGCGCATTAAAAGTAGCCTGGTTCTACCAGACTCTTGTACATTTCATTTGTACAGAGAGTCTGGAATCTCTCCATTGAGAAACGTTTACTTCCTTGTAGGCGGGTTCTCTGTTAAAGTTCAAAACTATTGGATCTGCCCAGAGTCACTCAGGATCTGCCATAGCCAATCGCTAACGTGTGGTCGTGACGTATGTCATGCGCCGAAACCGGCCGGAAACATTTGCAAATTCAAAATGTATATTTGACACTAAGGACAGTAATGTATTCAGTCAACTGTCGAAGCTGGGTCTAATCATTAACAATACGCCGCTGCGGTCGTTTCGGATCTGCCGCAAATGCTGTACAGTGATCACCAGGCTACTGCACGATACGGAAACAACTTTTCTGCCTCCTTCACTTGGTCCTCCATTAGTGCAACAAGAGGGGAGACGACAACAACTATCGGCTTTGCATCCCTATCGTTCCCCTTAGCTAACTCATTCACCACTAGAACTGCCATGGCAGTCATTTTGACCGTTTTTGAATTTTATATCTGCAATAACTTTGTTGAAAAAATAAATACAATCCTGCTGGTACCTGACTTTTCCTAAAAGTGTCTGTATTTTCATTCAAAATGTTTTTCATATAAATTACCTATGTAAATTACACATAAGGCAAAAAAAAAAAAAAAAAATGAACATATTTACCTATTTCGGCCATAAATGGCCATATTGACCGCACTGAATTTCGCGGTATTATTATACCAATATACGCAACAATAAAATGTGGTAAAAAAAATACACTAAACATATTCAACAACAAATCATTTTAAATGTAATGATATTCAGAACAGAACAAGAATGAAAAAATAACTAAAGCCAAAATGAAATGCTTTATAAGCGAAAGTGAAAGTAAGCGGCGTTAGGCTCACGTAACACTCTAATTAGAATCAAAATGTTTCAACATTTGCGATGTATTTGGATGCTAAACTATTCTTTATCATAGGCTTTGAACTTCACTCACGTTCCAATATCGACGGAAAAAATCATCCTCTTCACACGCATAAAATGGTACGAATTGTAGTACTGAGAAACAGAGCAGTGGAATTTTTATGTTAGGTTGACTATTTTATTATTATATTTTATTATGGCTATAATGAACAGGCTGCAATGCTGGAATATGGTGTGTGTGTGTGTGTGTGTGTGTGTGTGTGTGTGTGTGTGTGTGTGTGTGTGTGTGTGTGTGTGTGTGTGTGTGTGTGTGTGTGTGTGTGTGTGTGTGTGTGTGTGTGTGTGTGTGTCGGTGTGTGTGTGTCGGTGGGCACGATCGAACAGTGGAAACATGAAAACATCTCCGTCATTTTGTTCAGGGCATCTACGAATATTATTTATTTATAAATTATAATTAAACTTGTTTAAATGTACAGTTTGGTGTTGTTTTGTTTTTAAAAGACATCCTAATACAATAAATGCATTAATCTCTCAATTGGGGATTTATCATTAAAGATACAGAGTTTTGAATAGCGATCAAAATTACCGCTTGTGGCAGTTCTAGTAGTTATGGAATTCTGACACTTCTAGTGCTGAGTGAGCTGGAAAATCAAACTTTTCCCGAACCCCGTGGGGAGGAGGGCCACAACATCATGGCCACCAACAAAACTTAGCAAACATTGTTCTTGCTCCGGCTTTAACTTCTGTATATTCGGCAGTTTTGCAACAACGGACCGAATAGCTTTTCTCACATCTTTCTCCGCTGCCATTACTCCAACTCAAACTGACGCACTACATCAACCTCATCGTTCTCAGCCACTCCCTCTGTTCGCTGATTGGTCCTACAAAAAATTGATTTCTGGAAACCTAAGAATATACAGCAGTCCCAGACGTAGTACTGAAGGAAAATTAAATTGAGCGGAAGTACGTAGGAGGGCGGAGCCAGGCTACATTAAAAGCGCATTGACCAATAAAAACAAAGTAATGACGTTTAAATACACCATTAAAAGCTAGTTGTTCAGTTTGGTTCTGAACACTACTGCATAGAATTTAAATCCAGTTATCACTACCTGAGTAGTTAATTTGGTTGTAGAATGCGGTTGTCGACAAAATGTAGCTGCAGTGTGTATGCCTGTGTGTTAAAAGTAGTGCAGGAATAACATTTCAATTATTTATCAATTAGTCAATTTAATTACACAAATTAATTCAAATAAAGATATCCTACCTACTTTATTTATTCACTGCCACTTTATTTATTTATTTATTTATTGTTTGTCACATTTGTGAGCATTTTAGTCATAGTCTGGAGTAATGTTGAGTCATAGTTATATTTTACTTTTGTCTTTCAAAGGCACCGTTCCACGAGGATGATGCTCAGTGAGGTTGACAGGTACATGCTGGTGGCATCTTCAACTCATCTGTTGTCAAATTCATATTTAGCTCGACTTAGATTGATTTATTGTGTGTATGTGCATGTTTGTACATCTGTGATTATTTATATGTGAATATGCCTGTATGCATGTGCTTGACCTTGCGTGTGTGTGTGTGTGTGTGTGTGTGTGTGTGTGTGTGTGTGTGAGAGCACTGGTGTGTGACCTTTAGTGAGTGTGCTAATGGCCTCTAAAAGCTTCTGAAACAAGTGTCGGAGTCACAGATGGTGCAACTTACCTCATCCCTCCCTCACAGACCTGCTGACGGAGTGACAGCCCCCCTTGTCCCTCGTCTCTCTCTCTCAATTAACACATTTCCTAATGTCTTTCCTGCTGTATGTTTGTATGTTAGATCAAGTCAACAACAAAGTCTGATACTCATCAGCAAAAACCTGACACCATTGCACGTCAAGAGCTCTAAAGAGACACATGACTGCCTATTCAGATTGCCTTAGTCATGCTTAAAAACTGTCAATGCATTATATAACAAAATACAAAAACAGCTGGCATTTATTTTTTTAAATAAATAACTTTTTTCCTAGCATAACATTTCACAAAAAGTATTGTTGTGACACATTTTGTTTGTCAAACGTTAGTGGATGTGCATAGTTAATGTGGTTGCACCTGGTTTCAAATTCCCACTTTGATATTTTTGAATCAATGCAATGACATTTTTAAGCATCACTGAAGTGTCCAAATATCTCTTGGGACCATTTTAAATGTGAGAAACTTTGCTGGTCTTTCTTTATCAGATGATAGGGCGTCTAGAATTTATATCAACTACCGGCCTCCATCTCTTAAAATCCCTACTAGGACTATAAAACCATGCTCATGTAAGTCCTCAATGGCGACAGCTGCCCACGCCGGCGCCCACCTCACCTTTACGAGCGCTGTGATCTGGAGATAGGTTTATTTCTGTGAAAGGGTATGGTCGTCTCAGTCTTCAGTTCACCATGGTAACAGTATCACCGGGAGGTTCATGCGTGCGGTTCGAGTGGAGGAATACAGTAGCTAACAGGCCGCCGCTGTTCTCTCCTCCATCTACATATGAATCACTAAAAGGCCTCTTTAATGGAAGTTCAATCATCTCCCCTATGATTCCCAAGATGCAATGTCCTGATTAAGATGATTGGATGAATGGAAAATGGCATGAATATGTGATTGAGTCTGTGTGTCCCACTGCTGAATGGGTCTTTTCTTTTTATTCTTTTTTTTCCCCCCATCTGTAGCACCTATGTGCTAAGCCTCTTGTTCCGACTTATCCATTTTTTTTATCCAGTATGGGCTTGCTTCTTCCTTTGATTACATTAAAGAGTGAAGATGTGGCAGGCTTGCTTAGACCAGTCCTCTGAAAGGTAACAATCAGCAGAAGAATATGGCAGATTAAGTGGAAATGAATGGGAAGAGCTAATAGAAGCTGCAAGAACATTGCTTTTATTCTTTCTGGAAATAATAATCATATGCATCCTGTGCCGAGGGTCTTATAGAATTTACTTTGTGTCTTATGCTTACAGGCTGCCGATGAGATTCTCCATCAGACAAATGTAGTTTTGAAGATGTGTACCCATTTTTTCATCTCTTTCTTTTTCATGTCATCACTCACTGTAATCTCAGGCTAATTTGCACCTTTCCAAGTGAGAAATTCTCTGAAGCCCGTCTTCTCAACTCATATTCCTCATTTTAAACAGGAAGTTGAAAGGTCTTTGAGGTTGAATATTCCCATAATGTTCCTCAAGTAATCAGAAACATGCCGAGCACCTGTCATGTCCTGTTATGTCATGTGTATATGAGGTCAGTTGTCTTTGCCACGTAGCTCAGAGAGTCTGTACTTGAAGCCTGGATGGTGCCAGTCTAACCCAGACTTGTCTAGCACCACAAACGTCTGAAGTATTTCCATTATTTGCACTGTATAAACAAAGAGATTTTACTGTACTGAGCACATGACCTCACAGTATCCTGATGGCCAAGATACAGTATGCGAATGAGAGTTGAATCCATTTAGAACAAGTACCTGAGCTCCAAATGAAACTCATTTTCGATTATTAAAGTGGTTAATCACTGAAAATGCGGTGTATTTTAATTCAGAACAAGCATTAATCTGTTTTTTATTAAACAAACCCTAATTTTTCATGTTCAAAGGACAGGCAGGCAGAATCTTTATGGTCGCAGATGGTTTTGCATCTGCAGGGGTCAACGGTTCTTTTGGGACTGATGATTACTTGGTCTCGATTGTAAATTTGTTAGGTTTAGCTGTGACACTGTAACTATTCAACAAGACATAATGAAAGAACCATTAGATCCGTGGAGGTCAGGTACCTCATATGGTTTCGCCTAATAGGGTTCTTAAATCAAAAAGTTTGAGAGCAACAAGGTCTTGCGAAACCATCAGAATCTATTAGCCTAATTTAATTTCATCATATTGTTGTGCTTCATTTCTGTAATGCATTTTTGGTGATTTATGAAGCAGATCACCATTTAGACAATATAGAGACGGTTTTAGATATTTCACAAATCCCAAATGTAGCGAACCCACTTTTAGTGTGTATCGTTGCCTTTTTTGGGCTGTATTTCCAGTCTCTGTGGATTCTCAGGCTTTCTTTGCTCAGTTTAATGGCTGTGGAAAGTGGGGTGATTATAGCTGAGGATGACGGTGTAATTTGTGCCATTATGGTGCTCTGTGGATACTACTAATGATGTACAGCGCGAGTGCTAATGAACATGGCAGATTAGTGTTGCGCCGCTTGTATGATTAGACCTCACGGGTTTTACCTCCACCTTCAGTCTGGATTCAGGTTATGACATTTCCCAAATTCAGAGTCCATGGAGGGCTTCTGGAACATTATGAAGCATTATGGCCAATCTATAGCATTTTCACCATCACTGACTTTTTTGTTGTTGGTTTTTGTACCATGTTGTAGCAATTTTCTCACTGCTAAAGCTTAAGTCTCAGACACAGTCAGATTAATTCAATCTAAATTTGGAAAGTTTACATAATAATTACTGCAGTTGATATGATATGCCAATCAATGGTAACTGTTTTTGATGGTCCTCCAACAGACTTTCTACTGACTAAAAGTAACTTTGCTTATTCATGTCAACTTATTATACTTACACAAACCCTAACCTAACAGTCTACTACAGTCTACTAATACTCCAGTGAGAGTTGGTTGACATGTAGTTGCAAAGTTACTTATAGTTAGTAGAAAGTGAGCCATCAAAATAAAGTGTAACCCAATCAATTGGTAAGGATCAATACAATTCACAGGAAATGGAAACAATCATAATAATATTTATAGATAGGGATGCACTGACATACCGATAAGCCGATAATTATTTTCGTTAAATCCGATAACTTGCCAATATTACAATTATGTATTATTTTGTCTAAATAAACTTAACAAATCAATAAATTAAAAATAAAACACAAAAACTGCAATCATTTAGGTATTGTAGCATAATAATGTACATTATGAAAAGTGATATTTTTTTGCTAAAGATTACTTTTAACAGTGTTATTAAATTATTACTATCTTTTAGTGAGAGTTAGATGACTTCAAAGGTAATATAAATGTAAAATTATGGGACATGTACATGCACAATTAAATATCCTATATAGGCCAATAATGATAAATAAGATCTTTATAATCAGCTAATAACTAATAGGATATGTTGTCATCCCTACTTATAGACTGCCACAAATTTATCCATGCTTGTTCCAGACCTTTGTGTCTTTCTTAAGGACATTTTTTTGTTTGTTTATGTCATTAATAATGCACAACATACTTGAGGGATGTGTTGGAGCTCAGAATTTGGTTTGAGGAAAATGTCTTTAGGTGGAGCCTTCACAGCCCGATAAGAAATAAGGACAAACTTCTTCACCTCAGTCTTGTTTGTGTTTTAGAAGTACACTGAAGAGCAGTTTGAAAAGAGTGAGGCTGCTAGTCACTGGAGAAAGTATCCTCAGTCTCAAATGAAGAACACTGGGAGAAGTTCTACCGAAGTTCTGAAGATTTGTGGTGACCAAGAGCAGAAGCCAGAGATCTTAGCAGGGGGAGGCATTCTGCTCACCAGTCTGTTCCATTGTTCATCCAGCCCTGCTTCCTTCTGCTTCCTGCCGCCCCCCGTACGGATCCAGACAAGTGTTTCCGCCACCTCCCTTCTGTCCTCCCTCTGTCTCTCTTCCATACCATGAGCAGATTGTCTCCGATCAACTCTACAGTTCAAGCCTGATGGCCAGAGCCGAACAGCAGTGCCTTGTTAATGTGCGCTAACATTGCCAGCCTCTGACATCCATTTTAATGTGCAGTTGTCCTCCACGACGTTCAGGAGAGACACCATAGAGTCTCTGTACATAATTAGCAGGATTCTTGGTTGACGAGGTGCGATGAAGCGACGTTGACGTGGTGAAAGCCGATAATGTATTCATGCGATACGGCTGGTGCTATTGCAGTGGGAGGTTTGGCGTCAAAAGGACAGGCAGTCATGGCGAAGACAGCTGGTGCAGATGTATCGGGGATGTCACCACATGACCGCGTTCACACCTCAGAGAAACAAACCGGCCTTTGGGGTTTTGGCCAACAATCCTTGACTCCCATGGCTCCTGTAATTCAACCCGTCGGTAGCCTCAGACCTTAGGTCGTCTAGAAGCACTTGCTGGAGTTGCATATGCATGTCCTTAGTTTAATACCTCTGTCATCTATAGCACTCAAGCACCTGTCAGAAGACAAAACAGGTCTGAGAGCAATTAGGGGTTAGACAAAGCCAAAAATGGTTGAGTCTACTAAAAGGTGAATAGATGAAAGGGGCAGTTATGTTCCATTGGAGGAAAAGGCACCCGACGCAATTACACCCTGAATGGCCATCATCAGGCAAAGAGGTATTGATTGGCTTCCTCCACCATTACTCACCCCAGACGCTCAAAGCAAATCTCACCCTAGATCTCTTGTGCAAAAAAAGGTTAAGCACTTCTTTTGCAAAGGCAGATGGAAAAAAAATAATGACTGGGAGGATAGAGTGAAAGAAAGGGAACGAGAAAGGTGGTAAGCATATAGACCTTCAACTTCCATGTGTTTCTAATCACGTCAAGAGAGGTGTTCCCTGCCATCAATCTTTGGGAAGAGTGATCTCTCACACTTCCTCCTGTTGAAGTGGAGAGTTTAGAAAGCTGTGGATCAGATCTGGCTTTGAGGGTCCTCTGCACCATGTCTGGCGTGATTTAAGACTGACGGCCCCTGCCTTTGATCTGGCCAGATGAGGGTGCTCTTTCTTGTCCCGTCTCTGATCAACACAGGAAATTAACATTAATAATTCTGTTTCATCCCCTGGAAGGATACGGGACAATAAAGCAGCCCGTACCTTTGTGCCTGACCAACGAAAAGAATGCTGAGTGGAAGAATGCCCTTAAAAATAGATGTAATATTCGGAGCTGTGGCTTAGAGGTGCTCCAGACACATTGGACCTTATGAAACAATTCTTACATACCATCGTGCATAATTTTAAATCGATGATTTGTCTAAGAATTGTTTTTAAATGATTTACACAAAAATTCTCTCTGCCTGTGTTTTTTTAGGCCGATCGAACTGTGGTGCTCAAATGAGAAATGTAGGTTTGAATGTGTGTTCTGTCTACATGCCATTGCCAGGTTTGTTTCCATATGTTTTCTGTCATCTCTCCTTTAGCTTAAACAAATATCCCATAAATTAAAGTCACAATATAATGGAAGCCGCAACAAAACTTTTCCACCACATTGTGACATACTGTACATCCAAGAAAAAAGTGGTTCTATCCGTTGTTTGGTGATTGAATGGATGCGGATTTGAAAGTGAGCCTGAAAATTTAACCTCAACGTTCTGATTCAAAATTACAAGATAAAAATGTGATCAATTACAATACGATCAATAACATGCATTTAGAAAATAGATAGGGTGACATTAAAAGACATTGCAAATCAAACAAATGTTGTTTCATGGACGTGCATCAGAGAGATACACTTTGAATAAGCGGTATGTGGTTTGTGTATTGTTGCTGCCAAAAAGCCCTTTGGTCTGATTGGCGTGTTAATATTCAGATGACTGGAATGGTGACTGATTAAGACACCATGCTGTACTAACAATCAAAAAAACGACAGGAATTAATGAATGGTGGCATGCTGCGTGTGAGTGTATGTAATCCAGGTCAAGTCCCAGACTCTCCAGTCTTTTTGTTGTTGTTGTTTTTTTTCATTTCTTTTTTTTTTTTCTTTTTTTTTTTCTTTTTTTTTCTTGCTCAGTGACCTGGGGGTCTTTCTGGCTGTGTGAACACAAGTGGCCCACATTATTGTGTTCGCTGTCAAAAACAAGCGTGGAATCTGCTATTGAAGTGTAAAATTACTGGAAATTACAGAATCTGCCATACTGCCTTTGCCGCCGATATTTCAAAAGCATAATAAAACCTTAACAGACATCCTAATTCATACTTTTTTTTCTGTAGTGTTGCACTGATTGTTAGAGCATTGTCAGAGAACTGGCTTTAATGAAGGCTTCTCATATAGAGTAATTGATTGTGATTTAATTATAGAGCCATTGATGGAGATGATTGGAAGAGTATGAAGAGAGCAGAATGAGGCTTTTATGGTCTCACTGACACACACACATGACATCAGTCAAAAGTGGCCTCTGGCATCTGTAACCTCCCCTCTGGGGCCCCAGTGCCAAATGCATAGATACCCCACGGCTATGTTTGTGAGGATGTGAGGACAACAGATTTTCTCCTTTTTTTTTTTTTTACTCTTTTTCTTTTCTATTGACGAGCACATGTGTGGAACTTTCTATAGAGTGAGTGGTGTCCACCTGTCCCTCATCTGATCATTGTCCCATCTTTCTCTTTCATGCACTCATTATCTGATCTCTTTCATTCTCTGCCCTTTCATTATTTGTTCCTTTCTTGTTCTTTATCTTCATTTAGGTCTTTTTATGTTTTTGTTTTCGAATTTTGCATTTTATTGGACTGATATGGTAAAGAGGAAATCATTGGGAAAATTAGGATGTTATAATAATGTTGCTTTTCTGATTCAAACCTGTATTACCCACATGTGGACCAGGGCTCAGCATGTAGAATTAAGGTTTTGGGATTGGCAATCACATTTAAATATGATAGCAATACCCTCTCATATTTACATACAGTAGTCATTCTTGAATTTAAAGCGATGGACTTATTACTAACCAGAACGTTTTGGAAAATCGCGAGTATAAAAATACGAAGCGCAACATTTGAGGCCATTTTCCAAGACATGTTAAACGCAAGCAAGCAAAAAGGTACGAGAGTCTGTGCTGTATCGTGAACAAGTCACAGCTGAAGGGTGTTGTTTGGCACGAAGCGAAGCGGACAAGATATCGCAGCCGACATTCAAACAGATTTTTTATAACGAATATAGGACTGACCTGAAGGAAAATGCTACTGTAAATGCAGGTACGCTCACTTACTCGTTTCCTACAATACTCTACTGAGCTTCAATGAACAGTATCAACAAGAACATATTTTTACGTTGCTAGGAGTGTTGTGTAGTGATACATAGAACCGTTGGGTGAAGCGGTCATAGTCGTGTTTTATCGTGAATAAAAGCTATTGACCAATCAGAATCAAGGACTGAAACAAACCGTTTTAAGACATGTTAAAGAGATAGTCCACCCCAAAAAATGAAAATGTTGTCATCATTTACTCACCTTCGTGTCATTCCAAATCTGCATGCAAACACAAAAGATGTTGTTTTGAAGAATGTTGATAACCAAATAGTTTGACTTTCATTGTATGTTTTGTCTATACAATGAAAGTCAATGGAAACCAAACCATTCTTCAAATTGTTTTGATGTTCCACAGAAGAAAGTAAGTCATACAGGTTTGGAACAACATAAAAATAATGACATTTTTCATTTTTGGATGGACTATCCATTTAATGCCCAGGATTGGTGCTCCAAAGCTGGATTTACTCAAGCAAGTTACATCCATATTTAGCTTCAGTATGTGACTTGCGCCTCAGCTCACAACTTTTTTCATTCTGTACTTCTTCATTCTCTATTTATCCACTTCCTTCACTCTTTCATGCTGCATTTGTTTTTCCATCACTCCATGTCGTCTCGTGTCTCACAGTGTCTCTGCTCTTTGATGAAGATCCTGGCATGGTGGCAGTAGAGATAGCAGAAATGTCACGCTGTTTTCCCTGCTTCTCCGCCTGTGTGTTGGCTGAACAGATGGGCTGGTAGTCTTGGATCCCACCTCTCCTCCCTCTGCCCTTTCAACCCCCACCATCCGCACACTCGTACCCTATACCAGGGGTGCCATTAACCCAGAACCTGCCCTGCTCCCCTTACTTTTAAACACTGTTATCCTGCTGGCCTGGAGAGCATGGACACCAGGAGGCCTTTTCTTTGGCCATTTTTATGCTAGGCACTGAAATAGAGAATTTTCTTAGATCTATATACTATATATATTCTCTCCTACACTGGCTGTCAGACAAGCTTGACTTCTTCTAAAAATCTAACTCCAGGGCTTGACAGACTGTTGAGATTTTTATTAAACATGAACATTGAGATTTCTCTAATATAGGACCTGTGCAAAATAGACCATTATCAATTTATTTTCATCACTTAGTTTCCTCTGTCATTTTAACACAGAAACCTACAGTATTCACCGGTAATATTTGGAGAAGAATGTGCACTCTTATTCTTTGTGTTGTTGTAGGTTTTAGTCTTTCTTTTTCCTTAAAGTTTTTTAACATCATATCTCATTCTCCACTGGAAATGACATTTTGAAAAAGTTTGGAATATAATGACGATTCGTTTGTCTTTCCAGGCTAATTTCACAGCTAGCATTTTATGTACAGTATCATACACTGTTTTCTATAATTTCTTTTTTGATAATTTTCACAAAAATGTCATGGCCCCCAGAATATTTTGTTGTATGAATATCTGAACATGCAATATATTAAAAGAAGAACACCTTAAAAAAATCTAGCTTAATGCATTCTTTTTTTATCAAAAACATTTTTTTTGAAAAAAGCTGAGAATTTTTTTGACATGTTTGTCAAAGACTACATCCAGATCATATTCAGAATGATGATCAAAACACAGATGGAGTAGATCGAGTCCATCAACACCACCAAAGATTCACAGTCCTCGTCTAAACATTTCATTCAGTAACATCAGGCAGTTTTGATTTATATGCTGTTTAATTTTGATATTCGTGATATTTTACATATGTATCTGATTACATATGCTATCGCTTGTTTCTGCTTCTTCACATGTCTTTTGATCCAGAGATTCACTACTCTTTCAGAAGATGTGTCATAGTGCCCCCTAACACAGAACAGTGAAAACACAGTTGATATATATATGTGTGTGTGTGTACAGAAAACTTGGATTTTCATATTTTAACATTGAAAGTCTGGATCTGCAGCAAAAGTCTGGATCTGCAGCAATGGTAAACCATTAAAAACTATACATAAACAGTATTTGAAGAGTAGAAAATATAAATGGTCAAGGCATAGTAAAAGGTTTCCAAGCCCGTTTAATGTGACCTTCACATAATAAATATGAAGTTGTTGTTCAAGTAAAATACTCTCCAGAATAAGAATGACCCCTCCAATAAATCATACCACCCGATTCCAGGTGGTATAATAACTAGCAATGTCAGGTCACAAGTTAAGGTTTGTCCTTATACCTTTTGGTTGTGCGAACGCTTTTAATTTACTTCCTGTCCCAACAATCAATTGGTTGCAGATGAAGTGATTGGAAATTATCGTAATTGCTTTTGTTCGTGAATCATACTGCTGAGTTAGGTTTTACTGTTAGTAGTATTGTTATAGTAAATTAGTTGTATAGAAAAGAAACTAGAAAACTGCATTCATCAAACTGGCTCATGGGGTCTTTAAAGACATTATCTATCAATGAGGAATGCATATCTCACTGAGAATGTTATGCGTGTTAATAGAAGACTTTTTGTTTACCTATCTCTCAGTTTCTTCCTGTAATGGAAAGGCTATTTTGGAGGTGCGAATTTTTATATCTGTGTATAAAACAGTATCTCAGTAGTGCAGATGGGTGCTTGAGTGTGTGTGTGTGTGTGTGTGTGTTTATGCTAATGAGATCCTTCAGAGGAACACGGCGAGCTGTGTGGCACTGTGTCTGTTCTCCTGTTGAATATTTAGTATTCACTCAGCCGCTTCCTCTAATTACCTGAGAACATGCTAATGAATTCATCAGAATCAGCTGCTAATTGGCCATTTTGAACAACCCAGTCTTCTTCAGAAACATGCTTTGCTGCCAATCAGAACGCTTGGCCCATTCAACGGCTCTTTATCATTTATACATTGTATTGATATGTATGAAGTGTTTTTTTTGTCTTTTTTTTTTTCAAGCCGCCTTTTGTTAAAGGCCAGGTTCTTAATAGCCTAACACCCATTTGCACTTTTCGCACATTAACAGCTTGACGTGTCAGGAATGTTCGTTGGCTAAAGTGGATATTTTTCAGGCCAGCTAGAAGGTACTTAGCATTGCTCTGTCCTGATTGGCTTATTCAGTTTCTACAACTGGCACCTATTAAGCTGCTATGGTAACGAAGTCTCATTATTTCAGCGGTGTCCTGTTGGGAACGGCAGATAGTCGGAAAGGTCAAAGTGGTGACATCACTTCAGCCAGGACCCTATTTGGGTCCTGAATACCGCTGTAATATGACTCCACTGTCAAAGAAATTAACAGGAAAACAAAAGGAGGAGAGAAATGAATAGAAATGTGTGTGTCCTTCTAAAAAAAAAAAAAATAGCTTGCTCTCTCATCGGTTTCATAGTTTCCTTTTGCTTATGTGTGTGTGTTTGTTTCCTGTGTGTGTGTGTGTGCAAGTGTTCCTGAAAGTGTGAGTGTGTAGGTTTGTGTGTGTCTCGGTGGAATAGCGCATAATGAATATGGAAAGGCAGTAGGGAGAGATAATTAAAGTGGAGATGGCTTTGCTCTGGTCTGCAGGTGTCCTTAAAACAGCTCCTGTTCACCATCACTCGCAAGAATTGAAAACAATCAATGCTTAAAGGGACAGTTTAGCCAAAAAATGAAAATTATCATTATTTACCTTGTCATTCCAAACCTGTATGTCTTTGTTACAATTTGATTACAATAAAAGCATACTCCAAAAATTGAGAAAAGCACCTGAAAGGGTTCATATTGGTTCATATTTACCAATGCCAAGACTGTCACAGTGTTGTTATTAGGGTTGAACCAATACCACTTTTTCCAGAATGAGTCCGATACCAATACGTTCATTTTTGGTACTCGCCAATACTGATTTCCAGTACCTGTATTTTCATTGAGTTTATAATTTTTGACTCATTGCGACTCATATTAGTCAGCTTAATTTGTTTGGCAAATAGATTTACTTAAGGTTTTTTTTTGCGCTTAATTATGCCTGTTAAAATGTAATGTACAAGCTTCTGTTACTTTCACTGTTCATTCTTTTGCTCTGTTGTATGTTATCTTTCATTTAATAGTGCAGCGCATATTTAGAGCTGACCCAGTAGCGCTCAACGATTTTTCTACTGGCCCAGTTGGATCCTAGTGAAATTCTCTATTCCAGTCGTGTAAATTATTTGAGTAAATGTAATTAGTTGCTGTACTTAAGTATCTTTTTGGCTAGTTACTAGTTTGGCTGAGTATTAGCAACTGTTACTCTATACTCGACTATGTATTTGAATAAGTACAGTATATACTCTTTACTCCAATACATCTGTGTTCTGTAATGCAATAACTTGTTACATTTTGCATGGCACCTCACTTTTTCTGCAGCAGTTTATTTTTGCTACAAAAGTAGTAGTTTCATCATCTACAGGGCATTTAAGGTATCTTCCCAAATCTCAACAAACCTCACAAATCAACTGTTTCTTGTTTTTCATTGGCATGTCTCTTAGGTGTTAAGGTCCATCCTTGAGCCTACAGAGAGTATGAGCAAAATAATTAAAATCAGATAGGCTACTTTAAGACTTCAACTCCCTTATTATTGAAATTGGTGACTTGTATTTTCGCTGTAAAGAGTCATTTTCGCTGTAAGGTATCTGTACTTTTACTCAAGTATGGTTTTCAGGCACTCTTTACACCTCTGCTCAATTCCAATTTTGTTACTACAGCAAAACTACTAACCTAACTGATATAAATTTAAAACGTCATTAAAGATAAGTAAACAATCAGTACTAAAATTAGAACCAGTAATCAAAAGGGCTGGCGTCTTGATGCATCGATTTTAAATATGTGGATGAGATTTAAGATGGTGAAATGCAAGAATTTTGGTAAATAACGCCCTAAACTTTAGTCTTTTCTTCTTCTTCTTCTTCAAAAAAAAAAAAACTATTGTTTGATTTCAGAAGAATTGGAAAATAGTTTTTTGGACTTTTTTGGGTGCTTGACAGCCCCTGATCACTGCATGTTTTGTTGTATGGAAAAGAACTGCGTACAAATTCTACTAAACATCTCCTTTTGTTTTCCATGTACTGTACTGTATTAAAAAAATCAAATGTGTTTGCAACACAAAGGTGGGTAAATAATGACTTTGGGGTGATTTTTGGGTGAACCGTTCCATTAACTGTTAGTCCTCGCTAAAATCCTACACTAAAAAAAATATTTTCGAAGTTATACACAAAACAAAGATTATTGGAGAATGTTTTACAATAAAATACTGTCGCAGTATTTCCACTTCAAAACTGTGTTTAATTCAACGTGTTACTTGCCGTTTCTTTGTAATTGTTTGTAAAATATTCTGTACTAGCCATTTCTGAGTGAAAATTGTTTCTATGCACCATTTTTTTTTTTTTCAGTGCCTACCCTTACGCTGTACCCCGTTAGCAGTGCTTCCTTGGCCATAGATCACTCTGAAACATTTCCAACAGTGATTATCCCTTTCACTTGTAGTTCTGGGCTTAATCAGTGTCTGGGAAAGTGGCCTTTAGAGTTTTACCCTGCAGCATTTTGAGCTTTTTCATGTTTCTCTTGCTGTCTTTGTCTTTCCTTTTTGGATTGATGTGAACTGCCTCTCACCCCACATACCATCATATTCAGATCACACACAGACATGCCCCGTGGGTCCCCTTTTATCAGTACATTGAAGCATTGCGAGTGTGTGTTTGAGGTCATTGTGTTTATCTGCATGTGTGTTTATTTTCAGTTTTGTGTACTGCAGATGTTTGAATCTCAACCCCTTCCTCTTTACGCTTCATTTGAAGCGCTTTCCATTCATCTGGGTTATCTTTAAATAAACCTTTCTGTATATTTGTGGTGTGTGTGTCTGTGTTGCTGTGCATAAGTGTTAAAGATGGTCAGAGTGAGAAACTGTTAAAGCACCTTTTTCACTAACCCCATCTCTTCTGAAGAAAAGATTAAATCCCAGACTTTTCTTTTCCCGCAGCCCTCAGGGAAACGTTATCCAGAGAGGATACAGATTTGCCTACAGCGCTTTGAGAGAGAGAGAGAGAGAGAGAGAGAGAGAGAGAGAGAGAGAGAGAGAGAGAGAGAGAGTCCTAGCAAAGAGAACCAGAAGGGGAGTGAATTAACAGGCAAACGTGAGAGAAAGACGCTGTATTTTTTACTCTACGAGCAGGTAGTTTAATTAGACATGGAGGAAAGGAATGTTTGGCACAGGGAGAGAGAGAGAGAACCGTGATGTATTTCTTGGTAATGATCAGCACAGTTTGGCTTCTCCGCAGGCCTTCACCCCCTGTAGAGTTTACTGCCGCGTGATGAATTTAACACCGTGGAACAATCAGCATCTCTTGACTTCTCTGTTAGGCAATTTTACACTCAATTTTGATAAACTATCAGTGTACTAAATCACTTTAACGATGCACCAATTGGCGTAGATTGTTAGGATAATATTTAGCGCCACGCTTTAATAAAAACATCTCTGTCTGCCATTTCCAGGGTTCTTCCAGAGCCCTGAAACATACCTAGATATTCCCAGAATGCACTGGGTCTTTAAAATTTCATTTCCTTTTATCTTTCAGTTAAGATTAAAACCATTGTTTTATTCATGTTCTGTAATGTTTGATGTTCTTTCTTATATTTGTGCTGATTATGATCAAGGACGTTTTAAACTGATTGTTATAGGATTTTTTTTTATTTTTTTTTTTTAGCTCCGAATCAGCATATTAGAATGATTTCTCAAGGATCACGTGACACTGAAAACTGGAGTAATGATGCTAAAAATTCAGCATACTTTATATACAGAATACATTATATTTACAAATATATTCAAACAGAATACAGTAATTGTAATAATATTTATCAATAGTAATATTTTGACAGTATTTTTGATCAATTAATTCCAAATTGTGTCAGTTGTGTATGTGCATCATCACGTTTTGCTATATATAAATGCAGAACGAGTGCATATATCATAATGGTGCTGTACTTTTTAGCGACAGTGGATGGAGCAATTATTTGCGATTGTTTTGTTGTACAGTATTTGAATTGCTGACATATTTGTTCTTCATTTATGTAATGGCCACTTCTACAAACTGCATTCATTAAAATTTGAATATAAAAAAAAAAAAAATGAAATAAAAGAAGAAATTTGCCGGGGTTTTTTTCCTCCACTGTGACTTCATAATCGTTAGTAGTAATTTGGCATGCCACATCTGTCTTTCTCTTGTGCTCTGACCACTCCCCCTCTAAGAACTGTGCCTGGTTAACTGACAGGCTGTGTTTGAAGCATCTCTGAACAGCTGAAGATAGTGCCAGGGTCTCTTATGACAGCCTAATTATTGCCTTTATTTATCCATGTGCTGGTTTGGGCTCAGCTGGGCTCCTCATTTGATAGCAGCCGCTGTGCCCTTTAGCTTAGAGTCAGAGATCCTGTTAAAAGACATGTCTGTCTCTGATGCATCCACTTATACAGTAGTTGAAGAAAATCATCATGAAGCCTTCAGGTCGTTCATATTCTCCAAATGACGAGCTCCATTCTGATTGCCTGGCTTCATGTAAGGTAGCCCCTTTCTAAAGTTAGAATTAATGGGAATTAATTTGGGGAATGTGAAGTGAAGAATCAAGGTGGAAGTAAATTGATGTTAGGAGTATTTTTCATTGTGAATGTTGACTGTACAGTAGGCTATAGGTTTGTGTAAACACTTTGTCCTGGTTTCACAGACAGGGCTTATATTAAGACATTAGGATTAGGACATTTAAGTAGCTTTTAGAAGAAGAAGCTTTAAGAAGCCTTAGAAGAAAAAGGAAACGTTACTGGTTTGGATCTTAAGATTTTAAGATATGTCAATTGCTTTCAGTCAAAACTCAAACATGCATTTTAGTCTGGAACTAGGCTTAAGCCTTGTCTGTGAAACTGGGGGTTTGTGTTTTTGAGAAATAGCTAGAAAGCTTGCCAGAATTTCCTGCTTGTTTATACGGTTTGAGGCTACCGGCATTAGAATTCCCCGCAATTCTTTGTGGCAGCATATGAATTATAATAAATGATAATATAATGATACTGTTCAAAAAGTTTGGGGTCAGTACATTTTTATTTTTTTTATTTTTGAAGGAAGTCTCTTATGCTCATCATATTTAAAGGGATAGTTCACTTTGAAATTAAATTTTGGTATGTTTTAGCTTACCTCAAGGGCATCCAAGATGTACAGTAGGTGTCTCTTTTTCCGCAGTAGTTTCAATTTTGATATTTTTAGGTCAAACCGTTCTTGTCTGTCAGTGGTATAATGCAGGTCTATGGTCACTGTCTCAAAGAGCATGCACAGAGTCCAAATTAAACAATTCCCCATCGTAAGTACACATTGATGGCCTAAGACACGGAACGAGCGGTTTGTGTGAGAAAACGAACAGTATTTATATCGTTTTTACCTCTTATACACAGCCACGTCCAAGTGATCTGAGGGCGCGAGCGCATCCTGGTGTGTGACGTGTGCGCAGACTGGTGCATAGATATATACACTAGATGTCACCTTATCTACGGCAGTTCATTGGAACGAATGTCTTTAAGGTGACATGTATATCTCTATGCACCAGTCTACACGTCACACACCAGGATGCGCGCGCGCCCTCAGATCACTTGGACGTGGCTGTGTATAAGAGGTAAAAACGATATAAATACTGTTCGTTTTCTCACACAAACCGCTCGTTTCGTGTCTTAGGCCATCAATGTGTTCATACAATGGGGAATTGTTTAATTTGGACGATGGGGAATTGTTTTAATTTGGACTCTGTGCATGCTCTTTGAGACAGTGACCATAGACCTGCATTATACGACTGACAGACAAGAACGGTTTGACCTAAAAATATCAAAATTGAAACTACTGCGGAAAAAAAGACACCTACATCTTGGATGCCCTTGAGGTAAGCTAAAACATACCAAAATTTAATTTCAAAGTGAACTATCCCTTTAATAAAATAAAAAAAATCAAACATCGTAAAGCAACTCTTTAATACAATTTAAAACAAAATGTATTTGTATATATTGTTAAATGTAAATTATTCCAGAGATATTGAATTTTCAGCATCATTACTCCAGTCTTCAGTGTCACATGATTCTTCAGAAATCATTGTTATGATGATTTGGTGCACACACACAAAAAAAAATATTCTTTGCTGAATAGAAAGTTCAAAATAACAACATTTATTTGAAATAGAAATATTTTGTATCTTTCCTGTCACTTTTGATCAATTGAATGCATCATTGCTGAATAAAAGTATTAATTTTTCAAAAAACAAAATTTTATTGACCCCAAAGTTTTGTGTAAACACCTAATGCATATCTTTAATAGCACTAATGCTAAAAAGCATTGTCTTTGTTGACAATGTATTTTATTTATTTATTTTACATCCGAACATGTTACATTGTAATTATAAGAATTATAAGTAGGAGCAGAACAGTCTGCGATGTGGACCAGGTTTAAGGCAGATAGTCAAAAGTCTGGATAAGTCTGTAGTATTATAAATAAATAGCTATGCATGTCACTGTGTGCAAACATCTTTACTTCATAATATAAATGTCTGGATATCAAACAAATTGTCTTTTACGATTTTAATCAAGTCTTTGATTTGTTCATCCGTGATATAATTTCATGGCCTCATCCAACAATTGTCAATTTTCGGAGTGTCCATGGTCAATGCTCTCAAGATTTGTTGTTTTATTGCCATGAATTATTCACATGCATTGTATTGATAAATGTTGTGTCAGAATGCATTAGCAGCAAGTTACGTGTTAATGTGAGTGAGTTTTACCATTTAGGTCTCATAGGGCCTGATCTTAATGAGGCAGCAGAATGGATGTGCAGGAAGCGCATGCCAAAGCACTAACATTAAATAGCTGCAGTCTAATAAGATAAATACAGTAATTAAGTTATGAGAGTGCTGCATCCACACACAAATACACAGCCAGAGGACATACAGGAAGGGTGTGTGATAGAGAGAGAGAAACAGTGGGATGGATTGTCCTTTCTCATCTGTTCATTCAGATTTAGCATAATGCACTCCTGTATTTACAAGGCTTCTTTACTGGAATACCCTCAAATACCTCAGGCAATACAGTTGGTTTCTTCCTGTTTTTACGGAATAAATTGCAGTATAAACTGTAAACTTTAAAGCCAATCCATTGGATATCAGAGTGGGGAGGCTGTTTTGAAACTGCAAACATAGTTCAACTATAGTCTAGCTATTCTTTTAAAATGTGCTTTCATTACATGCTAGCACAAACGAATATGTAGGCTATCCAGTTATATAGTAATGCTAATTTAATCAGAACCAAGAGTTATTGAGAAAATGAAAGTTTTTGTATGAACAACCAATCTCAATTAGGATGACGGTATTAAACTTGAACAGGTACTTTTACCTTAAAATTGATAAAGCTAGAAATCCCTAATTTATGTAATGTAAAGTGAACAAAATAATGAACTGCAGCAGTCAGCTAAACATTTCACTAAAAGTTCTGAAAAGTATCACAGGGACTCAAATTGGTATATCTTTTTTTTTTATGTTCGCTTGAATCAATCTGACTTTTTAAATCAGTTCACTAGAATGAATCTGACTATTTGATTTAGTTCACTAAAATGAATGTGCCGTTTTATATCAGTTTAATGGAATGAATATGACTTTTTGAATCGGTTCACTAGAATAATTCTGACTATTTAAATTAGTTCACTACAGTAAATTTGCTATTTTAAACCAGTTTTAAAGGTGTTATGAACTGCATTGTTTTATTGTTGTATAATGTTTCCTGTGGTGCACTTAATGTTGATATGATTTTTACATAAAAATTGACATAATTTAGAAATAAAAGGCATTTTTGCTACCCTGATTTTAGCCCTCTGATTTGATCGCTCTTTTTGAAGGGGCGTGTCTGTGTGAGACTTCAGTGTAAACGGCCACTGCTGTGATTGGCTAACAGCTTTGCAAATGAAAAGTATCATGTGTAACTCTCTCGAAAACTTGTATTACGTTTTAACCATTTCAGCTCTCAAGGTAAACTAATCGTGAAAAGTGTTGATTAAAGCATTATGTTTAGATCTATAGCATTATATTTAGGTTGCGGCATGAAAGGTTGCAGTGATGAGCATGTAGACGATCACAGACATGTTGAGCGCATGAATGCAGTGATCTCATCAACTCGATTTCTGCACACTAACGAATGCTTTCATCATAACTAACAGTGCAAACACGATGTAAATAAGAAATTTGTTGATTATGACCAAAGAAGACAAAAGGGACTTTGTTAGTCCTGTAAGTGGAGTGCTGTAAGAAGATGTATAAGGGACGAGTATGTGTAAATGTATGTCTAAATAGACAATGGAAAATCTATTCTGCACTTAAGCTACATTAGTCAGCACTGATTACACTGAAGAACTATATGTGTCTGTTTGAGGCTGTCTCCTGTTGTCTCACATGTCTGGGGTCACCAAGAGTTGTGTGTCTTACTCTCCACTGAGAGATGTGCGTGTGTGTTAGTTTGTGTTAGTGTGGCCTGTTGAACCCTACATTATGGGGACTAAATGTTCCATGTGCCATGTTATGGCAATATTCACAATCCATGTCCTTGTGGGGACATTTTTTGGTCCCCGTGGGGACATTTTTTGGTCCCCATGAGGAAAAAAGCTTATAAATCATACTAAGTGATGTTTTTTGAAAATGTAAAAATGCAGAAAGGGTTAGTGTAAGGGGATATAATATACAGTTTGTACAGTGTAAAAATCATTATGTCTATGGAAAGTCCCCATAAAACATTCAGTGTGTGCGTGTGTGCGTTATTATGTGGTTCTCAAAACATCATCTCTTATCTGATGTAGGTTATGTAACCAAATCAAGTTAAAGCAATATGAATGGCCAACTAAATTATCATTGGCCCTCAATTATGAAACATGAGCTGAGTGAATTTCTGTTCATAAATATTTCCTAATATCTTAATATTTGTACAGTCCAATATACAGTTTCATGGCCAGTAAGAAATATGTATGCCCGTAAATGTTCTCAATTCCCGAACTTTTGGTTAGGATGGCAGAAAGTTAATCGTTATTCCCTAGTTTGTCTGGGAAAACCGTCTTCTCCTGGCAGTGTCAGTCAGTAAGTTGGCTACATAGCATTTGTTGTTTGGAATTTGTTTGAAAACAAGAGGAAAGGTTGGAGCGCTGACGGGCTGTGAATCATCCACCCTGCTTGAGCGCTGAGTAATGGGTGTAGACGGAGTGAAAAAGGGAAATGTTCTGGACAGACCTGTTGACTAGATGAGGCTTGGATGACTGAGCTGCAGGCTAGTGTGAATCACCTATGTATTTTGCTATTCCTTTCGTTTTATTCACTCTGTGACCTCTGGAAATTCCCCCAACATCTGAACACAGTCCTGCTGTGTTAGTGTTAAACTCTAGTTTTTGAGGGCATTGAATTAAATGACTCAAAGGTTCTGTGGAGTGAGAGATACAAGGCGATTGAAATAGGCTTTACCCGTTTTAGTTTTTCCATTTGTTCTTTTTCCCCCATCAATTATTTTATTATTTTCTTTATTCATTCATTTATTTGTTCATTCATTGTTTCCATAATTGATTTGCTTATTATTTGGTTTCATGCGTTCATTGTTATCTTCTTTGGTACATTACTTCATTCCTTTGTTCATTCATCCATTTCTTCATTCATTCATTGATACTTCATTTGTTTGTTCACTCATTTATGATTTATACATTTGTTCAGTCCTTCCTTCATTAGTTTGTTCTGTCATTCATTTGTTTGATAGTTTGATTGTTATTTGGTTTCTTGATTAATTTAGTGTTTCCTTATTGGTTTGTTATTTAGAAAATTAGTTCATTCATTTGCTTATTCATTTGCTCCCTAATTGAACTGTTTAGTTAATTTGTTCAGTGATTCCTCCATGTTTGGTTGTTTGTTTTTGTTTGTTGTTCCATTCGTTTCAACTTTTTTTGTTCGTTCGTTCATTGATTCATCATTCATTGGTGCCTTCCTGTCTTATTTATTCGTCCGTGTGGTTTTTTTTAGATATCAATATACTGTATGAAATATCTTTGCATTATATAGCCTGCTGTATCATATTTGATTCACAAATTTCTAAAGCCTCTACATGATCAACATGATCAAAAGCTTGGCTGAAAAACTTGTTACATGCCTTTTGTCATCCGATATATAGTTTATACTTTTAGAGAGTGAAATGCCGTTTAGTATAATTGTTATACAGGTCATGGTTATACGTGTCTTTTTGCTGTGAAATCTTTGCAGTTTTATAAAGTAAACTTGAGAATACATTGTATGCTGTTATTAATATTTCAAGATGAACACTTACTGGACTGAAGCAACTTATGTTTATTCATACTGTACATATTTATTTTGAAAGAAAAAACGTGTTAAAATGTATCAAATATGAAACATCAGGCTTTTAGAGGAATATTTATTTGTACATCTAATTGTATTGCATTTGCAGTGTGTACATATTTTGACCCCCACAATAAAAACTACAAAACAAAGCATTTAAATACCATCTTAGATGGTATTCTTGAGATATAGTATATAGTTTTATGATTTTATAGATATTCTTTTTGTCCATATAAACATCAGCAACTGCAAGTATTCTGCAAGTAACATCAAGTATTCAAGTATTATTCCTAAAATTCCCCAAGTATGAGCTCTATATTCTCCTATATCATATAATATATATATATATATATATATATATATATATATATATATATATATAGTATAAATATATAGTATAAATATTACTATTAGGTTATCCATATATATTATTATTATTATTACAGTACATGTTTTTATCTTTATTTTTCTCCGTAGCTCAGAGCCTGTGTTTGTTTAAGTGATATCATGGCGTATATAATTGCTTCCTGCAGTGCTTAGTAGGACTCTTGTCAAGCTCATATGCTCCCTCAATATTGCTGAATGTATTGCAAAGATGTTCACATTATGATCATTGTGTGCAGATGTGTGAGATTCAAGATAATTTAAATCAGATCACATCATTGTGTTTGAGTGTGCGGCGGATGTGAGTTGCTAAAGGACACTGGTGTGATTTCCTCTGACAGTGTGTGTGTATGTGCTTTGATGTGTCCCGGTGTGTGTAGCTGGAGGCCACGGCCTCTGCTCGCTGTGACATTGATACACTGCGCTGAAGCTGCTCGGCTGGGCGACAGTGGGTTTGAGACACAGGCACACATGAGAAATGACCTTCTATGAGCAAAGAACATGGAGACGGGTGCAGGACTCAATCACTGGTGCAGAAATGATGCATGTTAACAGAACATCTCTACTGACACGCTCTGGCCCCTACAGCAGTTTAGAAACTCCCCAGAGTACACACATACACACACACACACCCCCATATACTGTATACTAGATAGTAGCTGATTTCCTAGATAAACGTAATTTGCAAACAGTGATCATGCAGTGATGTCTTTCTATGCCCCCTTTCTCTCTCTCTCTCTCTCTCTCTCTCTCTCTCTCTCTCTCTCTCTCAGATTTGGAAAGAAAAAGGAAGAAAAGAACAAGACAGAGACAAAAATGAATGCACAGAAGCAGACGTCAGAAATTCTGAGTGAAGAAGAATTGGAGAGGATGAAGGAAGAGAGAGAAAGGTAGGACTGATGTCATTACACCCTCACACCACATGAATCACTACACTAAAAACCGTGTCTTGTATCCTAACCGAGATGGAACCTCATACTGTCAGTGAATGATTTCAAACACTCTACATTCGTGGCAACTCGTACAAATCGATCTCCTCACGCAAACGCATAAGAGATTTTTTGTTTCTCTAAAACATTTGAAAAATCTTACCGATCTTTTTTTATTGATTATTTAAATGATTCATTGCCTCGTTGTATTATGGGATAGCCTTCTCAGAAAACATTAAGTGATTCTTTTTTTGATAAATTTGACTTAAAGAATCAATCTTTTAAGGTGTTGGTAATTATGCTACCTACCTTTTGGAACAGCCTTTGTGATTTGACCACGACCATGATGCCTAAATTGCTACATACTTAGGCGTCCCTGACTGTGCAGATTGTCCTGATGCAGTTTTATAGGGATTCAGGCCTAGATCCCATGAGCTACCTAACAGAAACAGTGGCAAGTAATGTCCTCTGGGAGTAAAAGAAATTCAGGAGGAGTCAAGGCTCAAAGGAGGACGACTTTTCATAAGAGACTCAAGAGCACATCACCTGAAACACATTGCACAATTGAAAAAAATATTGACATAACATCTGGGGGAAAAAAAGAGCTGATTGACTTATATTCTTAACCAAAAACATCTGTTGAAAAAGTAATTCTGATATTATGTAATCTTTTAGTGATGAATTATTGTGACTAATGACTTTGTGATGCTTCTCAGCTTGCTGTTTAAACAAGTATTAATACACTCAATAAATAGTACATTTGTTAATAATAATCACAATTAACAATTTGTTTAATAATATGGTTCATTAGCCAAACTGAAGACTGTTTGCAGTTGCCAAGAAATGTAATACATGAATGTACATCCTGCTAAAATGTATAGCTTAAGTGCACTACTTGGATTGAAGCTGTTGCCAAATGCATGAATATGAGTAAATTAAATTGATCATTGTCCCAGGCTATCAATTCCCTACATAGTTTCTTAATAATATAATAATTACTCAAACCAATCCGGTCATTATCACAAAACAAATAAGTGATTTTTACTGTGTCTTGAATCATTTTAAGTGATTCAAGACACTTAAAATGTCCCGTTCATCCTGTCAGAGTTTATTTTGTGTTATTCCATGGTCTGGGTGAATACTCGATTCTGATTGGCTGCAAAGTGATAGAGGACACCTAGTAAATAAACCGTCAGGCGTAACCAAGGAAACCAAGTTATTGTTTGTAAAAACTTTAGATTTCGATTGTAAAACTAATTAAAATATAAAGTAATGTTTTAAAAATGTGTTATTTGGCAAGTGACCACGGTATAAGTGGGTTAATGCCCTTCGAGGTGTCCATTGTCAGGTATTAATGGACTTCGGTGGAGGCAACCCGTCGTCCATTAATACCTGACAATGGACACCTCGTCGGGCATTAACCCTTACATAACGACCGGATGATGATTATATAAAAATCTCACTGATGTAAAGATAGCAGTCATTAATGCTGAAGTTAACAGAATAGAGTTTGGTTTCAGTTTATGGGATGAGTTGATCAGTAAGTTACTGGCTGAAGAAGATTCAGATGTAATCTGGGAAGAAAGTTAAGTGCCGAGTGTGAAGAAAGGTATACTTTGTTATTGTCGTATGACTCACTGTATGACGCACAGGTTTATTTCTCTTTATTTTTCGTCCCTTTCCATCTCATTCACTCTGACAGCTTTTTGTGGTCCATTATTGAGATGACACACAGCACTAGATTCCTCGTCCTCTCTCTATCTCTGTCTCTCGGTGTGTCATGTATATTCTGCCAAAAGACAGGAGAAAAGGATATATTTAGCTGAGATGCAGGGATGTTTTTGCAGTCATTATTTTGTGTGGTGTTTGCCGAGGCTTATTTGGACTTGGAAACGTGTGAAGTGCGAGCTGGAGCCGTGCTGTTCTCCTCCATATGCTCCAGAGTGGCATTTGTTCAGAGAGAGACTTTATTGACTGAGCCTGTTGAAGCTCCTGAGAGAGACAGAAAAGGAAAGCGGGAGAGGGAAAATCAGCTGGATGTGTCCGAAAGGTTTTTCTTGACCTTTCCAGTTGATTGTATTTTTGGAGCGGTACTTGAAAGTGTAAATACGATTCAAGTTCAAGTGCTTTCAGTTGCGCTCTCATTGAATTGAAATTTTAGATCACATTTCCCCTCCCAGACTAAAAAGACACCTCAAAATAGTAATTACTAATGCAAGATAGGTTAACATCAGCTTTTCTTTGTTAAAGAATTGAGGCTAAGCACCAGGAGTTGAGGGAACGGCAGGTTCGGGACCGGTTCTCCCCACCTGACGTGGAGGATGATGACCTGGACCCCAACTACGCCCGCATCAACAACTTCAGGGGGCGCGTATCACCTTCCCAGCCGCTATACGGGAACCGCAGCCCCTCCCCGCAGAGACCCCCGCCCCCAGTGTCCCACAGCAGAGAGCCGTCCACAGAAGACCCTCTGGACGGCCTGTATGCCAAAGTCAACAAACAACGAAGCCCTCCACCTACTGCTGCAGACAGGTATGCATATACATACATCCTTGCTGAAAAAACCTGCTCAAGCCAGCCTAAGTGCATTCAGTGAGTGGATTTCTTCGGGATTGTGTTGATTGCTGAAGGATTAAAGTAAAGTTAAATTGTAAAGTCTTTTATATTTTTCTCAGTCCTCATCTGTTTACTGAGTGTCTGTACTGCAGCTCTTAAAGAAAAGTGTCATTGTTCAGCTGTCAGTTCAGTGTTGATTCAGTTCCGTTTTAAAGATCATTAATTATTTAATTAGTTCATTTCATCTATAAAAGCAGTTCTGAGGAAAACAGTGAGTAGAATTACCTGAGTATGTGCGTCTCTCAACAGTGTTCGGCTGCAGCGTCTCTGCTGTCCAAAAACAGCGCCGTCATTACCTCGCTAGTGAGATATGTCATGTAGCTTTTAAGTTGTTAAACTATTTTACTGATAAAATCGTCAGAGCAGCGCTGACAACACGTTTCTTTGCGAGTGTGTGTCCGTACTGTGTGTGTGTATGTGTTTGAGTGGGAGAGAGAGCAGGAGAAAAGAGTATGTGCTTTCTGTACATAATAAAACATAATTTTGTTGCAAAAAACAGAGAAACAATTTGTTGTTTTTTCTTATTGTTTACTATATTTATTTGTTCAGTCAGTGTCGTTGTGGGTTTTGGTTCTTTTGCTGTTATAGTCTGTAAGGACCTTTGAAATAACTGAAATCATTTGGCGAAGTGATATGGAACTGTAATGCGGTCAAGACCTGCCTGGAACTACTTTAGCCGTGCATTTCCCTGAAAATAATTGCACGCCTTAGAATGTTCGTCAACCAATCAGATTCAAGCAATAAGTAATAAATAACCACGTTGTAATGTCTATATCCAGTGAGTGAAATACACTTCTGTTCAATTGTTTGGAGTCAGCAATTTTTTTTTTTTCAGCAGGATACACTTAATTAAAAAAAGAGTGAATACAAAATTCAATACTTGAAATTCATTTACTCATTCTGCGTATCAACAAAAAAAGATTTCATGCCAAGATACTAACAATCTTATTGTTATAAAAATAATAATACTTGTTTTTAACGATTTTAAATTGGATGCGTCAAGTTTGAAGCTGTTGTATAATATCTGATAGACAGACACCTGTGATGTCTGTCATTTGAATGCTATATTAATACAGCAAGTTGCTCGGCAACCGTAAAGAACCCATATGCCTAATAACACACTTTAATAACAGGTTCTTCCTCGCCTTGACTTGTAATTCTCATAACCTTAAGACATAGAGTCACAGCTGTAAGCCCAGAGTAGCTGCTCTAATATTGATTCTCTCATTCCTGTTGGACACACGAGCTAAGTCTCCAGCTCTGTCACGGCCATGCTGCACTTCTACTCTTTTGATTGAGAGTCAGAAATATATCAATATATCTATGTTTCATTGGCCTCCACCTATGGTGAAATAATGCATAAGCCTTGGAATTTTGATCAAGTGCATTTTAAAATGAATCGCACAAATGACTTACGTTGTCACTGACAAATACAAGTGAAAACTTCTAATGCACAATGCAAAAGTAACTGGCATGTTCCTGTACATTATGTATATCTGAATGTCTTGGTCCCATTGTCCCTGGGGCTATTTCTGAGTGGATATTTGAGTCACTAGGAGATTCGTTTAAAACAGGAATGTCTCAGTATGAGAGGTCAGTTGTTGGTCAGATACAGTAGTTGGCTGAAGATGATGTCATAAGGAAACTTGTTACTTTGAATTAAGGGAAGGATGTATGCCACATGGAGACAAAGGTGTAGTAGCTATTAGGGGTCGAATAACATTTATGTGATTAAAGTCGAGTTGACGTTGACTAGTCGCTGATGACCTCTGAACCTCGAGCTGATAACATAACAGCTTATTTTTATCTTTGGGTCGTTATATTCCTCACAGATTTCTGATCATTATAAATCAAATGCAGATAATGTAGCACAGTAAAGATTACATTTATATGAATGCATTAGTGAGAGAGCATTTGCGTGTGAATTAAATCTACCTGGCGTCTCTCTACTAATAGTGAAGCTGTGGGATTTAGTTACTAAGAAATATATGCTAGTACTTTTCAGTTTCTAAGCTATTTTGTTGATAAATCACACTGTTATATGGTAGGATGCGCTTTTACGCATCTACTGAAAGAGTACTGGATCTCCTGATCAGAACACATGCAAAGAAGATGCAAAAATTAGCGATCTCATATGTAATCATATGCAGATATAAAATAACGTAATCATCAACATTAAACAGCCTATAAATCAAAACTGCCTAATGTTACTGAATGAAATGTTGACCCATGATAAGTTACAGGACTGGGCAAGCATTAGGGGTGTTGATGGACTTGATCTACTCCATCTGTGTTTTGATCATCGTTCTGAATCCGATCCAGATGTATTCTTTGACATAAACATGGTTTGCTCAGCTTTTTGCTCAAAATGTTGCTTTATGAAACTTACCCACATTCAAGTGTTGTTTAAAAAAAAATGCATGAAGCTATAATAAAACTATATGGGTCCTATTTTAACGATCTGAAACGCAAGTGTCAAAGCGCAAAGCGCAAGTAACTTTGTGGGCGGGTCTTGGCGCTGTTGCTATTTTCCCGGCGGGATAAATGACTCTTGCGCCAGGCGCAAATCTAAAATGGGTTGGTCTGAAGCAGCTTCATTATTCATAGGTGTGGTTTGGGCGTAACGTGAAACAAAGTAAATATGGTCAATTTTGATTTCATGTGGACTTTTAAGCCTCATGGCATAGCATTAAAGTCGACTAGTCAACCAATCTATGCAACCACACATTGTCTGACTCTGTGGCCGGGTGTCTCCTACAGCCTCAGTTTTTGATCAATAATCTGGTTAATTTCCCCGCCGTTATCTTTTCGCACTCTGCCTGGCGGCGTGAGTTTGAATAGCGCTGCATATTAATTTCTGCCCTGCATAAGGGGAGTATTTTGAGTGAATTCACGCTGATATGCGGCTGATGGGTAAATTGAGGACGTGAATGAGAAGAGCATCAGTGACTCTGGAGTCAGCGTGAGCACGCTCTCATGTCATTTGAAGAGTTTGTTAAACGGGAGAGTTGCTCTGTTGTATGGCCTGTGTCTGATCTAAAAGCATCCTCTGAGAGTCATTAAAGCGGCTCAGTTATTTAGACGGACAGGCAGTTTAACACGCAGCCTGCTGCCCACCGCTGTCATAAAAAGTGTCTCTCAATATGTGTAGTGGCTTATACTGTATGGTCAGTGGTGAAGTGCAATAGGATTCTCTGTGTCTATTTTATTATATTTTTTTACCTTATGAATTGTTTAAAGTTGACATGACATGTATCACACATGTGATAGTGTTTTCTTCTCTTTTGTGATGTATATCTTAGTGAAACAAGAAAGAAAAAGAAAAAATGTAGGGCGGGACTTGATTTTGACCATACGGAAATGATTGGATTGTTGGATGGTTGTCGTTTGCTATTGGTTTGCTGTTTTTGTTATGTCATGAGAGGGACAGGTTGTCCCGTCCTCGCGACAGAAATCAGAGAAGAGGAAGGGGAAGTTATTTTGATTAAAGATTATGAGGGACGCAAAAATTTGATGTCATGGTGACATGTCATGGTGACATGGCATGTCCACTTATAATAAAATACAAAGTACTTTTTTTAAAGCTTCTCATGACCATTTTTACCTTCTTTTGACCCTTCAAGTTCACCCAGAACTGGAAATATAGTCATTGTTACTCGTGTCAGTCCAAACCATTTCTTCTGCAGACCTTTTATGTCCATACAATGAAAGTCAATGGTGTCCAAAACAACATACAACTCATTGTATGGAGAAAAAAACTCTAACAATATTATTTTTTATGATTCACAGTAGAAATAAAGTCTTACAAGTTTTGAACTACATAAGGGTGAGTAAAAGAAAACTTTGTTCACAAAGACTTAGCAGTCAAGTTGCTGTAAATTACATTGATATGCAAATGTATGCAGTGTTAATGACCTGTTTTTGCGACTTTGTTTCCTTACATGGCCTTGACAGACTGTGGAGGGTGTTTTACTTTGAAGTATGTCTGCGTAGTACATTATATCATATCATATTTCAGTTATTTAATAAATAAAACTGATTGTCCTGCTAGAATCGTGTTGGTGTAAAAGATTGTGTGTATGATGTTCATAAAATGATTCCTTTTTTGTTTCACTTCTTTCAGTGCAGTTACCTAAAGCACAAATTTAACCTGTGAACTGATTTAGTCTCTCGGAAGGCAAGGCCAGAGCACAGCACTACTTACTTACTAGTAAATCTTTCAGACAAAATTATACTTGATGTAGACGTTTTTAAGCTGAGGTTTAAATCAGGAAAATTTCTTAAGCTACAGTCCTCTACATTAGTGTTTCCTGGGTCCACTCCATAATGACAAAAGCAATTAAAATTGGCTTTGGCAATTAAATAAAACTAAGCTACTCTCCAGTAGCATTAACCTATTAAGGAACTGCATAGTGCATGGTTTAAAGGAGAACTTGGTAACTTTTTTAACTTAATAAAACTGTCTAGAAATCATTTGGATGGTTAAACAACCTGTTCTGGTGATATTGGTGACTTTCCCCGCTCCCCCCAGCGTTCCCAGGCGGAAAACCAACCTTGCAACTTGGGGACTACCGTCGCGGCAAGATAGAAATTGGAAGTCTCGTGAGAAACGAGAACAAGCACGTAACACGAATTGCTTTACGGCAATTCGACATAAACACACGCATGTATGATGTATTACAAGATTACCCACCTCGGTAGACATAGCTCCGCACGATACAGTTGGCTTTCTCCGATCAAAACAAACGCACATGAGCAGCGGTAGAGAGGGGGAGGAGGCCGCCGCAAGTGAGTTTTTTACGACCGTGTTGTGAAATAAACACCCCCCCACAGCTGTAGGGGGAGCTCGTGGGGAAAACATGCGACAACAAAAGGAAAAATCAGCGAAGAAGTGACTAGAGTTCACTAGACGTGCAACACAGATGCGCTACGCTTAAACACTATGTGAAAAGACTCGAGGTCCAGAGAGAAGGAAATGAAAAGTGGAATAAAGTCATTATTTTTGTTTGTTTTTGCGCACAAAAAGTATTCTCGTCGCTTTATAAACATAAGATTGAGCCACTGGAGTCACTTGGACTATATTACCGATGTCTTTAATACATTTTCTGGGCCAGCAAGTTAAGGTGTCCATAAGCCTGTGGAGGAGTGATCCAGCTCTCAGATTTCATCAAAAATATCTTAATTTGTGTTCCGAAGATGAACGAAAGTCTTACGGGGTTGGAACAACATGAGGGTGAGTAATTACTGACAGAATTTTCATTTTTGGGTGAACTAACCCTTTAAGGGTCAATAACATGTAAGAGTGTGCATTAATAAAAAATAAATAAATATTTTAAAAATCTATTTAAAAGCACATCTGCCAGGTTGTTGAAAATGGACTCTTTGTATTCATGTTGGATTCATTTGGTTTTGAAAAGTTTCATAAAGGTGATGATACACGGGGCAGCTTTTTTGAGCAATGTTGCCGGGCAATGTTGCTTGGGCTCTTTCCCATTGTGAATGGGCAACAAACTTCTATCTGGATACTTTAGATCGGTCGTGGGCCCTGTGTCTCACCTGGTTGCCTGTTGACGGCAACATTGCCCTTTAACATTGCTTAAAAAGTTGCCCAGTGTATCATCACCTTAAAATTACCACATGACTCTGATTTTGCGGACACAAAATTTTACAATATTAATGAGTGAAGCAGTTTTGTTGAAATATATGTTTGTTTGTTTTTCTAAGAAAGGATAATAAAAGTATGTCAAACTTTATCTTAATTATGATATCAGGACAGTTGTATCATTCTGACATTTTTAACTTTATGCCCCAAAATATATCAAAATTAATTTTAATTTAGAAACCAAAAGCATTATTTTTTGCAAAAGAAGTGTTTTAAAGTTATTGTATTCATTTATTAATTATTTTGAATAAATGAATACAAACACTACAATACAAAAGTTTGGGGTCTGTCATTTATTTTTTTATTTTTTGTGAAGACATTTATAATTTTACTGAAGATTTAAAATGTTCTACACAAATAAGAAGCAGCACATCTGTTTGAAACAGAGCATCAAATCAGCATATTATAATTATTTCTGAAGGATTATGTGACACTAAAGACGAGAATGATGCTGAAAATTCAGCTTTGTCATCATAGGAATACATTTATTTTATTTAAATAATTGCAAGACATAAATCTCATAACATCTAAACAGCCAATACCAAAGACATTTGTTTCCTTCTCTCAGTTCTTTCTCTCCTCTGAGCGCTCTGGAGAGGTGGAGGCAGGCAGGTGAAGGACGTGGGGAATGTGGTGAGAGAAAAGAGTGAGGGGCTCTTGAGGTTCTCCTTATGAGAGAGAAGGGAGCAGGAGCTATTTGGCATTGGCTGTGAGAAGAAGGGTCCGCAGCGAGCTGCTCCTTCAGCCCACCACACTCGACACGGAAAGTTACTATAACAACCAGACTCTCCAGAGCTCTGCTCCGCTCCAATTAAAAAATAATCATTGTTCCCTCCAGATATAGAGGAAAGGGGGAGACAGGTGACTCGCTTATCTGCACAGGGGCGACTGAGTTCTATAGAGACCAACGGAGAGCTGGAGATTGGCGACCTTTGCTTCCACATCTCCAAAAAACACTTTTATAGACAAACATATGAGGATAAAGTGGGGAATCGGTTTGATAAGAGGAAGAAAGGGTCTACAAGGTTGCCAGCTCTCCAGTCGACACTCTATCTCGCCGTTTGAATGGCGTGTCCTGGATGTGCTTGAGAACAATAGCCCCCACACTGCACTAAGCAAACAGTCCTCCAATCCTCAATGTAACCCCGCCAGGGTCAGTCCAAAACACGGTGCAAATCCATCAAGAGCTACTCCGCAGGTTACCAATGTCTACTTACATCCCCCATCAGCAGCCATTGTGCCCAGATACCTCACTGAAAAATTTGGGCCAAAAAAAAACAAAAACCACACACTGTTAAGCCCGGGACACAACAAGCCGACAGACAGCCGTCGGGCAGTTTTTGTGCGTTGGCCGGTTAAGTTTTTCTCAGTGTGTTCCGCACCGTCGGCAGAAATTGGTCCTTTTTTTAGGCCGATTCGACATGTTGATTCGGCGTTGGGCCATCGGTGAAGGAGGGAACTCTTGATTGGCTGTTCAGCCTAGTGAATAAATCAGTGCACGAGAATAATTGCAAAACAGCGAGCAAAGTCAAAACGGTACAGATAGAAGGCTGTTCTAATGTTATGTCATCTTACCTGAGTGTTCCTTGGTGAATATTTCAACATTAACAACGAGCAGAGTGGAATAAAGAAAGTGTTTAGCAGGATTAATATTCAAAACGGTAGCCACGCACTGCTTTGTTTATGGTTTGTGTATCTGCAACCTGCAACGTCTGTTTCCCCTTTTGAATGACGAATATAGATGATTATATCTGCAGAAATAGACAGCTGTCTCATTTACACGCAGGCGCAGAACACACATTCTAGCTGACAGACGGCCGCGGTTCTCTCGGTGTGTTTAAGTGCAGCTTTTTCCCCCGACTAAGGCGACAGCGCAGTCGGCTTTCATCAGCGCTAGTTCTTTGGCGTCGGTTTGGTGCGTCCCGGGCTTTAGGGCTCTTTCCCCTCCCTATCGCCACATGTACCCTCCACCTCCTCCTTCCCTGCTTTCTTGGGGCCTGGAGCACAGCCTCACCATCAAAATAATTATAGAAATCACTAGATGGAGAAAGAAAAGCTTTTAGTGTTGGTTGTGTGAGTGCTGGAGTGCTTTTCTGCCCGTTAATTAATCAGCCATTCTGCTGAGCTGAATGAGAGCTGCAGGCGCGTTCGGCTGCTTTTAAAGAGTGCCAGCCCGCTCCCTTAAGTGTCTCCCCGTATCTGCGAACCCTTCCCTGTCCTGACACCGCTTCTCTGTCTCTTTTATTCACCATCTCTCTCTCAATGAGGGTTTAATGTGTTTTCAATGTGTCTGAAAGAAATGTAGGTAACTGTGTTAGAAAAGGCCAAATTGACAACTAACTAATGATGAATTGTTCTTTAGATTAAAAAAATGGACTTAATATTTTATTGAAATATACAAACATATGTATATACATGTATATGTATATATATGATATATATGACTGCAGGTCTAGCTGTCAACCATTTTCCCCACCAAAACTGTTCACACAGTTGATGGACCCCATTGACTTCCATAGTATTTTTTTTTTCCTACTATGGAAGTCAATGGAGTCCATCAACTGTTTGGTTACCGACATTTTTCAAAATATCTTCTTTTGTGTTCAGCAGAAAAAAGATATTCATACCGGTTTGAAACAACTTGAGGGTGAATAAATGATGACAGAATTTTCATTTTTGGGCGAACTATCCCTTTAAGCCTAGTCCCAGACTAAAATACATGTTTGAGCTGTGTTAACTGAAAGCAACTTGCACTGACATAAGAAGTTCAGTCCAGCTAACCATTACGAAAGGTTTTATTTTATTTTATTTTTTAATGTACCAAAGATTTGCACATTCTCTGATGGCAACGTTTTTTGCTAAAAAAGTTGAATACCTGAATGAATTGATCAGCATTCAAAGAAGTAAAGCTGGTTTAGCCTCCAAAAAAAAAAAAAAAAAAAACACACACTATATAACAAGTTCATTGAGGGTCATTGTTCGTTCTGAAATCTTTTTGTGCAGTTTTTTTTTTTTTTTTTTGTGTGTGTGTGCCCTAAAGTTCAGACTCCATGTGAATAGTCGTTGAAAGACTGAGAATAAAAGCGTATAGAGGAAGTTTCTTCTGGTTTGTGGGTTCTCTGGGTCCTTATGATTCATCTGGCCTAATCTGGAGAACCGGACAAGTGCTACTCATGCGTTCCGCCCCTGATCTTTTCTCTTCCTCTCAATGCACTTCCCTCATTCTATTTTCCCCTTTTTCATTCTGCATTTCCTCCACTCATATTTGTTCAAGAACTTCCTGCCTGTCACTCATTGAAGACAAGCAATTCCACATCTCTCTCCCATTGAAGCACATTGGAGAAAAAAAGCATGAACACTCAAACGCGCACGTGTGTGCGCTCGCACAAAGCATTCACTTAGCGGTTTCTTCTAGATGCATCTTGTAGCTTAGCAACAAGTCATGCCACTGCATACTGTGCCGTTCTGTTTTTAGAAACAGGAGGATGTGAAAGCTTATTTCTAAAAAGCAGAAATCACAGATTGGTTTAAATTATATTCACCTCATTATTCCATCTCAGCTTGATTGAACTGAAAGGGAAATGCTTTATTTTCTTTCTTTTTTAGACCTTTTTCGGAGGTGCACAATTTTAGAATCGAGGGTTGAGGATAGAAGACTTGATTACCGTCTTACTGTTAGACACAGATTTGCCTACCCAGAATGCACTCTGCCTGCAGTACAAAGGCTTAGCCGGTGTGACTGGTGTTTTAATGAAACAGTCCAGGCACAAATTGAGCTTCACCTGCGAACGAGAGGACGCGGGAGGGGTCGGAGAACATTGATGGCCTGTCTAAATAATGTTACACCAGCCAAAATACTTCTAATTATTTCCTCAATTGCAGATGGCATGTAAAAAGTGCCGTCACTTCTGCTTAGGGAGCCCGGGAGCCGGCCTGTCATTGCGGGCTATCTTTTGTTGTCAAATTTCATTTCTGAAAATGTCCACCAATTAGACCGCCGAAGCCCGCCGCAAAATTACTCGAGGAGAGAGTTGTGGGAAATTGATAGGTTTGGTCCTTTCCTCTCCTCGTCCAAACATGGATATGTCCTTTACAGCATCGGCAGCCTCGTGGTCCTGTTCACAATTGCTCGTCTTTCTTGCCGAGCGATGCGGGTCATGTTTCATAAGCAGGTTGGGGAAATAAGAGTGGACTTTCTTTCATCTGATGCAAATGATTGAATTATTCCATGTGACACTAACAGATTTAATGCTGATTTGTTGGATAGTTTAGGGCCGGGATGCTGATTGGTCAACACAGTGTTCCAGCTGTGCAAAAATAAATGCTAAGTAGCTAAACACCTGTTAATCAATCTACTCTTTATATGTCTGCACTACATCCTATTGAATCAAAATGAAACACGGCCCATTTTACTTGGTAATTTGATTTCCGTGGATTCAACAACAATGGCGCTACAGAGAAAGTGACAAGGTAGCCTTTAACAAATTAACTCTATGTATGACAACATTTAAGAAGCACTCTGTAGAACATGGCTGTTCTACACTTCAGTTAATTAAGATCAAAGCTTATTATTGCAAAAATATATGTTGTGTGGGGATGTTTGAAGTGACGTTTTATAGAGACCAAACTAGGATAATTTTGTAGTTGTATTAAGCATTTTTTTTTATTGTCACTCAGTCACTCTCATGGTGATCTTAACTGTATGTGTGGCATATAAATCTCACTCTGCTCTGAAGCTTGTTTCCGCCACATAATAAAATGTTTAATAAAAAGAAAATAAAAAAAAGTGTATCACACAATTCTAACTTTTTCTTACAATTGTGAGTTTACATCTCAGAATAGAGTCAGAATTGTGTGATATTAAGTCGCAATTACAAGTTATAAAGTCAGAATTGTCAGATATAAACCCACAATTCTGAGGAAAATAAGTCATTTATCCTTAGGATTGGACTTTATAACCCACAATTGCGAGTTTATATTTCACAATTGCGAGAAAAAAAAGCCAAAATTGCGAGGTATAAAGTCGCTATTGCGTGTTATAAAGTCAGAATTGCGAGATATAACCTGTAAAATGTAAACCCGCAATTGTGAGATAAAAAGTCCCAATTATATTTTAAAATGTTTTATTCTGTGGAGGAAACAAGCCTCCATATATTTCTGCCTGTTTGAGGAGGAAAAAATGCCAAATGTTGTGTTAGTTATAGTTCCAACCTGTCACTCAAAACAGTTGCACTTACAGCTGTACCTCATATGCTAAACAATGACCAATAATATTATATTATTATAATATTTTTAATACTATTATTATTTACTTCATCAGAACTCTGTTGTGTATACTGTATGCATCTTTAATTGCACATTCTCATATAAACAAAACAAATGTATATATTACAGTATCCTAAAGTATACATGATCTTTTTTACATTACGGATTTGGAAATTAACGGGGGAAAGACAAGAGTCATGATGAACTCGGGAAAGGCTCTGAACAATGTGAGAGAGTCTGAATCCAACCACCAACACATTGAATTTGAGGCTGTAACATGAATCTTTTTCACTGACACCGAGTAATTTTTTTTCACAAATTGGACAACATACAGTAGCTTATGATATGTTTGTTGTTATGTGCAGAAAAATTGATTAAGGTTTATTGGCTATCACTAATGACAACTAGATTTTAAATTGTTGTCACACATTTTTATTTTTTCTCACATTTGCAACAATTTTAGTCTTAGTCTAGAGCCCTGGATGTGTCACTGCTGAATTATGTAGTAAGTTTATATTAGTTTACTTGAGGCTGGTATATATTGTGAGTTTAATCATGCCTCGGTGTGTTGCATGACCTTTCATACCTTTTCGCTCAAGCATCTTTGTGTCCTTAGGCTCTCGTTGTTGGCCTGGGTTAATACGGTAATAATGTGTGTTAAACAGGCATGATAAAGAGTGCTTGAATTGAATTGATTTTTGATTTGGGAGCGTGTGATTGACAGAAGAATGCCGATTATCAACCTAATGAGCTTCTCTGAATTAAAATTGGTGGATTACATCAAGATTCCCCCTGACGGCCCTCAGTGTGTTTGACATGCGCACCCGTTAGTGTGTGTGTGTGTGTCGATTCCAGCATTTCTGTCCTGTTCTGCAGCTCTCCAGGTCAGAAATTGATGTCTCTCGTTTTACAGCGTGTAAATCAGCAGCACGTCTTGCTTTTTAGGACCGACAGTGTTTTTTGGTCCATTTCAAAGATGAAGGAATAGATTGCTCTGTGCCACATGGCTCTGTTCGGCGTTTCTCTTGATGTCTCTGTCTCTATTGTCCAAAGCAGACATGCCTGTTGGATTTGTGTGTGCCCCTTCAGCTTTAAACCATCATTTATCCATCTCTTAAGATCTGCTGACCTGAAGTTTCTTTCCAGCACACAACGGTTAATAGACAGAGAGGGAGGCCGCCCTCAGACCTGGCAGGGGGTTGTGTCGAGACAAAGAGTGAAAACTGTTCACTGCGGGGTGACTAGATGAACAGAGAGATGTGAACGCGGTGAGATGGAGGATGAAAGAACTGAGATCTTCTGCACATATCACATGGTGTGCGTGTTTCTGTGTAATTCTGTCATCATTTACTCACTCTCATGTTGTTCCAAATCCCTATGACTTCTGTGAAACACAAAAGGAGATATTTAACAGAATGTTCATGCTGCGGTTTTCCATATTATAAAAGTGAATGGTGACCGGAGACTGTCCAGCTCCTAAATAAATAAAAATAAAAAAGTAATTTGTGCACCTTTTAAGCCTTCTAAGGTCATCTTATAGTTTTATTAATATAAAAAAATGGTAACACTTTACTTAAAGCCTTTATATATAATTATAACAGTATTTTCATTCATTATGCCTTCTAACGCACCTTATAATGCATTGCAAGGTTTAATGAATAATTGTAACTACAGTTATAATACTCATTAATTTAACGCACATTTAGGAAGTTTAAATCCTTTAGCACATTAGCACATTTAATCCTTAAAGGGGATAGTTCGGCCAAAAATGATATTTAACCCATGATTTACTCCCCCTTAAGCCGTTCGAGATGCATATGTCAATCTTTTTTCAGACGAACACATTTTCAGTTATTTTAGAAAATGTCTTAGATCGGAGGTAATCTGTGCGGTTTTGTCGTAAAAATATACATATTTAAAACTTTATAAATGAAAATATCTTCCTTACTGCAACGGTCGACGCGCGTTCACGGCAGATGGATGCTGGCGTATGACGTAGGACGTAGCGTAAATATGTATATTTTTACGCCAAAACCGCACGGATTACCCTCAGAAGGCCTTCGTTTATCCCCCTGGAGCTGGATGGATTACTTTTGTGAAGGATGCATGCACATTTTTGGACTTGAAGGAGGTGGACCCCATAACTTCACATTATAACCACTGAAAGATCTAAGACATTTTCTAAAATAACTGAAAATGTGTTAGTCTGAAAAAAGATTGACTTATGCATCTCGAACGGCTTGAGGGTGAGTAAATCATGGCTTAAATATCATTTTTGGGCGAACTATCCCTTTAAAATACTTGACAAACAAGCAATCTGCAAATATTATAATGCATTTTAACTTTGGTTACAATTATTTATGGAAAGATATAATGCATTATTACGTACATTATGAATACCATTATAATGCATTATACATAAAGGCTTTAAGTAGTGTTACCAAAAATTCATTAAATGTAATATTAAGCTGATATTAATCAAACAGGTTTAATGCAATATGTTTAGCACATTTACTGAACTTGAAAAAAAAAAAAAGATTTTTCTCAGCTTTTTTTTATGCAACTTTCACACATTCAAGTGTTGATAAAAAAAGAACGCATAAAGCTAGACTTTTTTTTAAGCAGATGCTTTGTTCTTTCTTTTGATATTGCATGTTCAGAAATGCATACAACAAAACATTCTGGGGGCCATGTGATTATTGTGAAAATATCAAAAACGCTGACTGGGAAAAAGTTAACATTCTGCAAAATTTCTCCTTTAATGTTCTACAGAAGTCATATGAGATTAGAACAACATGATGAGGGTGAGTAAATGATAACAGATGTTTTTTTTTTTTTTGGTTGAACTATCAAACTAAGGCAGGGTCCCTTAGTCCGTTTTTAACGACTCCATTCATTTAATATCTCTCAGCCTCCGTGGGATGCCGGCCAACTACCCAGTCACTTGAGTATATGAAATTAATAGATAAAATCGCAGCTCTTGTTGTTTCGCGGCCGAACACTAAATTCCCCCCTCGTCGCAGTCACACAGAGACATGCCGCTGACCCAAGGGAATCGATACCATTGGCTGTAGTTAATGCCGTGCTCCCCTGCCACTAGGAGAGAGAGAAAATAAATATCTTTACCCTTTATTGAACTTTCTCTTGTAACACTCCTGTAGAATGAGCTTCTGTGAGGGAAAGAGCAGAGTGCAAATTAAGCCTTTCTTAGTCACCAGGTGCTGTGGCTCAGCTTATCAGAGGAAACGCTATCCGGAGAGCCAGTGACCTTATTTGATTCCCGCTGCCGCCCACCACTTCCCTTCCCCTTCTTCTGAACCCTTCTCACTGCTTACTGCACGGTGTGTATGTGTACTACACTGTACACGATCTGGTATTTTTTTTATGATCTATTTTTAAATCTGCAATAAATGTTTTAAACAATAGGATGCTACATCAGTGGTTTTCTTTAGATTCCAAGAATGATCCTCTTATGAGATATCCCCTAAAATATAACGAAATTGATAATTTTTCATGTTTTAAGACCCATTGAAAAATATTGACAAAGACAACATGTTGTTTCCTGGATTTCATTGAAACTAAACCAAATCATTCATATCTATATCATAGTATGCTGTACCCTTCAAAAATTTTGCGTCGGTAGTTTTTGTTGTTGTCTTTTTAAATAAATGAATACTTTTATTCAACGAGGATGCATTAAACTGAACAAAGGTGACTGTACAGACGTTTATAATGTTACAAATAATTATGTCAAATGAATGCTGTTCTTTTGATCACCATCTTCATCGATAAAAGAAAATGTATCACAGTATTCCACAAAAAAATATTAAGCAGCACAACTGTTCAACATTGATTTTAAGTTATTGAGCATCAAATCATCATATTAGAATGATTTCTGAAGGATCATGTGACACTGAAGACTGGAGTAATGATGCTGAAAATTCAGCTTTACATTACAGGAATAAATCAAAAAACATTTTTTTTTTTGATGAAATGCATTTTTCAAGATACATTTTTCATTTATATGTCTACTTGTCTATATACAAGTAGACATATCTATTTTTTTCTAATATATCAAGTAATATGACTTTGGTAGGTCTATTTGTCACACTTAAAAATGATTGTAAGGTGAGCGCATTGCATTGCAGGAAATGCTATTCCTTAATATTTTGCAGATCATCCATCCATACAGAACTGTTGTATACCATCCAAAGTATACACACTGCAAAAATAGTAAATGGCTAGTATTGTAATATGCCATTCTGAACATATTCTCTCACTCTCCCTTCCTCCATCTCCCCCTGTTTCATAGCCTGTGGCCATATTAATGTTGGGTTCCCTCTGTGCGTGACCAGCTGAGTTTATGATTATGTTTGGAACTGCAGGCTATGTGTATATTCGGGGGTGAGTGTATGTGCACTCATGTGTATTTGAGTGAGAGGTGTGTGCCTGTGTCTTTGATTAGAGCAGGACCCTTATTAAACATTGATGGTGTTATTCATTTGGAGGGTGAGGAGGGTGCTCAGTCAAAATGGCAGCAGTAATTAAGGCGTTCTGGATATGATGGCTGCATGATGGAGTGTTGAAAGCATAACTACGGAGCCCAGGCACTGCAGGGGAAATGGCTTGCTTGGGAACCACAGGCTGAAAATAAATGCACATGTTTGGTGCTTTATGGTGTGTGCGTGTATGTGGTTTGTGCAACTGCCAAATACCTTTAGAGCAAAGCTGATTTATTCTGTTGTGTGTTCTCAGATCCTTATATTTGAAATGTTGTCGCTCGAAGCTGATTGCAGTCTTGATCCACGTCTCGTTATCCATGTGGTTAATGCAATAAAAGGATAAATGAACTTAATATATTTAAAATAAATAATAGAGATAAAATCACTGTGCTCTACCGACATAGGGTGAAAAATTATTTTAGAAATTTGTAATGATTTTACTTCTAACAGTTCAGAGAGTGTTCTGTGAGAGGTAAAATGTCTGTGTAAAGTAATATAAAAATGAAATGGAGAAAAAGAAGTGCAGACCATTATTCATTTAAATAAATGTATGTTCAAATGTACAAATATGTCTATTTTAGATCATGCAGCTAGTACGTTTTTACCATATTTCATCACACTTTGCCTTCAAATGTTCATTTTTAAATGATTCTCAAGTGTGACATTTAACAGTATAAATATTCCATATTCCAATAATTACAGAATTAAATGTAATTGAAGAATCCGATTTTTTATTTTTTTAGTTATATCACATCAAATCACATCACAGCACTTTTTTATTTCATGTCAGGCACCCAAAAATTATTTTATGTAATATTATAAAGATCATATGTGGTAAAACCACTGGTCTCCAGTACATTTCCTAGCGATGCTGTAATTCTCCTGTGGTCTCTTTGTCTCCATATCCAAAAACATGATTAAACACAGATTTAAGTTTCTAATATCTAATAATAATGGATTTGCTCGCTTTATCCCCCTCTCCCAGAAAGACTTAGAAGGTTGTGATGCGTTTTGCTTGTCTAATTGTATTTGTCGTCATGACCCTACTAATCTTGTGACTTGAATTAGTGCACTAGTCTAGACCTGCAGTTTTGCACGTCGTCCCACAAAGAGTCTCACGCTCAAGAAATCAACAGCATCGGCCCATTTCAGACACCATTAAAGTGAAGTACAACCGCCGCAGCCGGTTTTTATGCATAATGCTATCGCTCACCATTGTAGTCAATTTCAATTTAGCTGTAAAAGGTCATAATATTTTATGTATTAGTTTTTTTATGGACCTATTCACTGTTCCAATCAATACAAGATTTGGATCAAGACTTGCATGTGATTTCATCTCCTGTTCTCTCTTTCTTTCTCTCGTTTTTGTGTTATGTGCCTCATAAATTGTGTAAAGTAGCCGTGAGGGAGTGTGGTGGAGAGAAGATGGATGCTGCTACACTTTCCCGCTCTATTCTCTCAGCTCTCCAATCGCTGAGATTGAGAAGTGAAAAATGGAGGGGTTGTAACGGGCATAACTCTCCCCCCACCCCCCAGATGAGCTTCTGTCTGTCTGACCCACTGCTGTCCACCCTGATCTGTGCCGCACTGCAACTCTTGCCCTGATGCCTCAGTGCTTTTCTCCCATGTTGAGGGCCATTGTGTGGCTGGTGTGTGTGTGTGTGTGTGTGGCTTTTTTATGGTTGATACTGAAGTGAAAATTAAATGCCGTTCGTAACTCACTGAGGTTCTATAATGTGATGTTTTTCCCAATAATGTGTGTTTTTTTTTTCTACTACATGGCCTTGGTTACAACAAGGATAAAAAATAATAAAGAAAATGTCACAATTCGATCATGGCACAATACGATCAATAATCGTGTTCATGTTGGGGTGTGTAACTGGTAGAGCGTGGCCACAGCAACCCAAAGGTCATGGGTTTGATTCCCTGGAAAAACACTTAAAATGTCTAGTACGTTACTTTGGATATTAGGGGACAAAATGCTGATTCTTCATTGGTTTCAATTTTACTGCACATTTTTTAAGCATTGGCAATGTAAAATTATTTAAATTAAATTGGTTATGTCAAAGATCAAAAAGTAGAGTGAAAAATATCTTTTCACGGTTAAGATCACGTCTATAAAGTGTGGGGGATGTTTTTATTACAATTGAATTATTGCAAATATGCATTTTGTGTGCATTTCAGTGCAGTAATTGAGAAAGGGGTAAATATATTTCGCTCTCCTGTATTATTTTAGATATGAAGATATACTAAATTGCCAAAACATTCACTCAAATTCACGCGAATTGACAAATCCAATAATTACGCATATTTTTGTTTCTTAAAAAGGAGCTGAATAGTCTGTTAACTGTTAATATAGATTGACAACAATATATTTACCAAAGTGTTAATTGTGTTTTTCTGTAGCTGAAAATGCAAATTGTTAGGTACTATATGTTTGTTTATGTGTACTGTTTATGGTAACACTTTACAATAAGGTTTCATTAGTTAATGTATTAACTAACATGAACTAACCATGAGTAATACAGTAACAAATACTGTTACTGTATTTTTTTTTATCTTTCTTAACGTTAGTTAATAAAAATACAGCTGTTCATTGATAGCTCATGTTACTTCACAGTGCATATGTGTTAACAAATACAACTTTTGATTTTAATTATGTATAAGAAAATGTTGAAATTATTGTTGAAAGATTAATAAATGCTGTAGAATTATTAGTTCATGTTAACTAATGAAACCTTTTTGTAAAGTGTTACAATGTGTATGTGGTTTAAATTAGTTGGACAGAGACCTAAAACAACATGAGTTGGCTTTGATGTCGTGGTATGCTGCATGGCTAAGAAAAACAGGGGAAAAAAGAGCAGTGTGTTTGTGTGTGCGTCTGAATGCGTGCTTAACAGTAACACCTCCGGGACTGCAGCAGCAACATTAGGCCTGCTTGAGTCACAGGAATCTTTATTGTTCCTGAAAGAAAAACAGATGAAAAAGGCTGTTTATGACAGCGTTTGATGGAGAGAGGTCGGCTAGTTTTTTTGTGTGTGTGTGTGTGTGTTATTAATCCATAATGGGACATTTGTTGTTGTGTGTGTGTGTTTCTGCATAGACGGTTGGTTTGTTTTGAGACCTCACTGTACGGGTTCAGCAGCGTCCCGTGTTCAGGAGCTTGAGCGTGCGTGTGGCCGCCGGGTCGCGGCTCTCTGGCCTGTTCCCACAGCATCATCCTTCTGGAATGCCTGGCACTCGCGCTGTCTGCCTAACCAGCTTTTTAAAAAAAGACATGTTAATTTGTTTTGTCTTAATCTAATCCCTCCACTGTCTCATTCATCCTCTGTTCTCCAAGTTTTTCTCTCTCACACACACTCTGCCACTCTCTCTCTCTCTCTCTCTCTCTCTCTCTCTCAGATAATCTGATTGGTCGGGGTTTTAAAAAAAAACATAAATTGAATTTCGGTGTTCTGCGTCTGAAGGGAGAATGAGGGAATTTTGTAGAGTGGTCAGCCCACACTTGTTTTTGATGAAAGTACTACTTGTTCTGTAGTTGTATAGATTTAGATTTATTGTGAAAAAAGTCTGTTTTCTTCAGGGAGATTTCACTACATGTTGAGCACTCATATTTACACAGACTTTTGTCCTTTTTTTTCCCTCTCTGAAAACACATTTGATGTATAAAGTGTAACTCAACCCCTGGTCAGAGCCTGACTCCACCCACTGGCACTGGCGTGCACCTGAGACCCGCATTTCAATAGCGCGCTCTCAGTAGGCATGTTCACATTAGCAGATAATGAGTTGCCATGAGAACGAATGACATCTCTATCTTTTCATACAGATTAAATAAACAGAGAATATTTGTTTTCGTTTTGAATTAGATATTTTTATAGCGGAGACTTAAATGTTTATATAGATATATTGCTTATGTCTGTGTGACTAGTATTCGCAATACTATGCTACTAACTAACTAAGCTTCTTACAATACTATGCTAATAAATACCTAGGCTACACGAAATAATCTAAATAACTATATAAACGCTATGCTTACTAGATGCTAATATACGCTATCCTGATCGTTTTCAATAATCGCAATTCCAACTCCTGACTCGCTACAGTGGTTTTGACGGAACAACCTATGCCAAGGGCGTGGTGAGCTCGTACCTGCTTACGTCACGCGGCACCACAACTTCCAATAGGAAAATTCAACTGCAATAGCCACCGCTCAACCTGAAGAGGGCAGCACTCAGACGTTTTTACACCATATATTATATATTAAAACACTTTATACTCAAATGTCAAAAAATTTACTAGTATCCTTGAACAGCACTAATAAAAGTCCCAGTCTTACAGATCATTAACTAAAAAAAGTGTTGTGTGGGATTTTGGACCAATCGATGTTACTGTTATACTGTTATAGCATTTATTAATATTTTGAACTAGTTCTCTTTGAATGTATTTATTATTATTATTTTAATTTTAATTCTATTTTCAGTAATTTTATGTGATTTTTGTCTTTTTGTTTTTTTTTACTTTAACTTGTTTATTTCAGGGTAACACTTTACAATAAGGTTTAATTTGTTGGCATTAGTTAACTACATTAGTTAACATGAACTAACAATGAACAATACTTGAACAACATTTCTCAATATTCACAGTTGTAAGATCAAAAGCGATATCGGTAACACTTTATTTTGATGGTCCCTTTTGAACATTCTGTTGACTATAAGTAACTTTGCAACTACACGTCAATTACCTCTCATTGGAGTATTAATAGACTGTCTGCTTAATATCTGTTTATTGTGATGCTCCCCAATAGCCATTCTACTGACAATATGTAACTTTACAAGTGCGTCAACTTATTCTAAACTTAACCCTACCAGTCTACTAATACTCTATTAATACTCTAAGTAACGTTGCACCTACTGTACATGTCTACTAACTCTCATTAAAGTCAAGAGAATGTGTTAAAAGGGCCATCAAAATAAAGTGAAACCACAGTATATGTTAAAATTAGTTTAACTTAACTTAGTTTAACAAAATTATCTGTTTAAATTAGAACTAACATGAACATGATTTTTTTTTTTATGGACATTTTTATTTTTGGTTGAAGGTTTTTCATTCACTAAAGATTTACCTAGTCAACTGTTAGTCGTTAATTTAAGCCATTAGGCGATTAGTCCTGGGAAAAATACTAAACCATAATAATGAGCATTTAAAATTTTAATTAAGCGCTCCAGTGTGCGCATAAACCTTGCCACAGCAACACCTTCAAACATTGCATGAACTATTTCTCATATATATATATATATATATATATATATATATATATATATATATATATATATATATATATATATATATATATATATATAATTCAAATAACCTATTATATAAATATATAATATAAAACCTTATCTTAAAAAAAATGAAATTTAACACAAATATTGTTCAAATGTAGGACATAAATATAAATTATAAACAAGTGAATAAATAAATATACAGCAAACTAAAACAATAGTAGTGTAAACATAATCAGGCTAATAGACAATTAGTTGTAACATCAACAGAAGGTCCGAACCCAAACAAAATAAATATACATTATGTACAATTATGTACAATAGATTGAGCGGCCATGTAAAGTGGCTAACGTTTGGCTACTACTTGCATGTTTTAAATAAGTCATGTGTGAGGTGGCTTGTCAGCTTTTTGTGGTCATTCTTCACTTTCTTGAACTGTTCCCACTCTTTGGATTTTCTGCCCGACATGTTACCGCATGGAGCAGCTGTGTTTGTGAACTGTCACCTTACAGACCTGTTTCTAACCGACTGATTAAACCGAGCTTTCTTCTCATCAACTAACGTTAAGTCGACTATTGGGGGGCAGCCCTATCCGATATTTACTATTATTTCAGATTTTATCTAGGTTATCAAAACAATGTCTCTATTGTGCATACAGTCTTTTAACTTATTGTGTTTTTCCCTCTCATTTTGTTCTGCTGCTGTTTATTTTCAGCTGCACATTCATAGTACAATAGCGGCTGGCATTGAGCCCCAGGGGTTGATGTCCTAAAAAATGACTGTCTGATGCGTTATGTTTATGATAGGATCTTCACCCACAGCGTCCGATCACTGCATTTACCCCTCACTGAGATGGTGGACATGGCTGTTCTGCTTGGTGTGTTGACAATGGGAAGCAACAGTCCTGGAAAGGTTGTGTTTGTGTTAGCCGAGCGTTGAGAGATTGATTTTGGTGTTTGTGTGTTAGAAGCTGTGAGATGACTGACAGGACTTTATCTCCCAAGTCACACTTCCACAGTTCTGTGCCACAACACAATATTTGAGCAAGAGAAATATCACACATTCCCCTCTTGAACGTTTGATAAGGGCATCATTTTGCTGTGTCTGGAAAGGCAGAGATGTTTATTGAGCTTTGGACAAGTAGAACGGCATTAAAGGCATAGTTCATCCAAAAATCAACATTATGCCATCATTTTCCCACCTTATGTCTTTCAAATCCCATATGATGTTCTTTCTTCTGTAGAACACAAAAGGAGACTAAGATTCACTAATGTTGGTCAGATAACAATGTTTTGAGATTCTGTTGATTAAACCAATCTCTTTCTTTGTATTAATTCAAATTTTTAGTTTCAGTGAACTCTGAAACTAAAACTTGGTAACCGGACAGTTGACGGCACCCATTGACTTCCATAGTATTTTTTTTTCCTACTATGGAAGTCAATGGTTACCAGCAACTGTTTGATTACAAACATTCTTTAAAATATCATCTTTATTGTGTGTGTTCAACAGAATAAATAAATTCATACAGGTTTGGAACAACACAAAGGTGAGGAAATTATGACATAATTTTCATTTTTGGGTGAACTATCTCTTTAAGTCAACAGCAAACAATATATTGTTTTTAGTGCACTGCTGTCACAGGGAAGATATTTAGTGAATAATAACTGAAATTTCAGTGTTCTTCACACAAACCTATCATGTGGCTTCAGAAAACTGTAGCCAAGCCTCTTTTATGATGCTTTTGTGTTTTTTTTTTTTTTTTTTTTTTTTTTTTTTTTTACCATTAATATTCAGTTTGGTCTTCATTCACTCACTTTGTTTGTATGGAAAGAGCCGCTTGAACATTATGCTATACCTCATTTTATGTTCCACAGAGAAAAATAAGTCATACAGGCTTGAAAGGACATAAGGATGAGTACAAAGTCAGAATTTTAGGTTTAAATTATATAATATCTTGTGTGTGTGTGTGTGTGTGTGTGTGTGTGTGTGTGTGTGTGTGTGTGTGTGTGTGTGAGTGTGTGAGTGTGTGAGTGTGTGAGTGTGTGAGTGTGTGAGTGTGTGAGTGTGTGTGTGTGTGTGTGTGTGTGTGTGTGTGTGTGTGTGTGTGTGTTTTTACTGCACCAGGAGCTCTTTTTTCAAAATGACGACGTCATGCTGAATCTTCTCTGCGTGTGTGTGATTAGGTGATTCTTGCTAGATATGAAATTGGCTTGTAACAAAGGGCTGTTGATTATCTTTGACAGAATTGATTATTTCTGTCTGCTTTAGCTCCATCACTGTGTCGTTTCTGATAAGTGCCGATGATAGAGCCGTAGCCTGGGCTACCGCACTGTTCTTAAGTGGCTACAATCCGGACATATCAGCAGTCTGATAAACTGGGCTTCTTGATTTTTATCCATCACATGATGTGTAGGTCAAATCAATAGTGGCTCTTTGTTCTGGATGGGTGTGAGTGGGCTAGGGTTGAGTGGTTGTGTGTTATCTTGTGCGTATAACTGTAGGTCTATAAATGTGTATGTTGGGAAATAGTATTCATGCGTAGGAGACTGTGTGTAGATGTAAGGGGGTGGTGGGGCCTAGTCTTTGAAGATCTGGCATGGTAAGCAAAAGATTACAGGTTCAAATGTCACAAGGGATAGTTGGAGCTTCACTAAGTGGAACTAAACGCAAGGATCTTAAGACATTTTTGTAAAAAGTTGAGCAATGTAAATACACCATCTTAAAAAAACAAAAAACTAAACTCACCAATTAAGCAGACCAACCGCCACCCGTGTAATACTACTAATTGACCGAATGAGGATAAATCACTTCTATGTTATGTCAATAATGTTATTGTTTAAATTATTTAATAATTTAATTTAATTTAGTAGGCATTTAGAATATTTTATCTACAGCAACTAGGGACAGTCTGTGTTGAACCTATAACCTTTTGGTTACCAGCCCAGATATTTAGCCACTATGCCATACCATCATATTTCTGTATTAATGTAATATTTATGCTAAGTGGATTGTGTTTTTTTTGTGTGTTTTTCAGCAGTATGGACCGTATCCAGCAGCTGAGGAGGGAGTATCTTCAGGCTCGTATAGAGGGAGCAGCTCCATCCTATGAGGAACTGGAGGCCCGACGGAGAGGACCAGAGTACGACCAACACAGAGTAAGACATCAAACCCACACACCACTTTCACCATCACACTGGGTCCAAAATTACCACTCGCTAGGTGCCAATGGATGTCAAAGTTGGTTTTAGAGTAATTGAAAACCCAGCAGTGGATGGTAACTTTATAAGGAATTGGTTTAAGTTGAATAGTCAATTATCAGAAAAACAGAACAGCTTATTTATACCATTGATTTAGGTACAAAATTTATACACTAACTAAAAAAGTTTGAGGTCGGTAGGATTTAAAAAAAAAAGATTTCTGAAAGAAGCCTTTCTCTCCAAAATCAGTATAAAAAAACGTAATATTGTGAAAATTAAAATTCAGAATAACTTATACATATTACATATTTTAAACTGTAATTTATTAATATGATTACTAAGCTGAATTTTCAGCATCATTACTCCAGTCTCCAGTGTCACATGATCCTTTAGAAATAATTCTAATATGCTGATTTGCTGATTAAGAACCATTTCTTATTTTTATTCATGTTGAAAACAGTTGTGCTGCTTAATATTTTTCTGGAAACCGCAAAACATTTTGGTAACACTTTACAATAAGTATAAACTAATAAAGTACTTACAAATGATTTGCAAACTATTAGTTTATAGTTCATTCATAGTTAATATATTGTAGACTCTATATTGTTAATATATTAATAGGCTATATACAAATAGTGAGTTCTTCATTCATTGTCACTGTTAATTTTTGTTTAATTAGTTTATTTTTTTTGTAAAGAGTTGGAGAAAGGTTTTTTTTTTTTATGCTTTGTTAACAATTTATTAACCGTCAATAGTTCTCACTTTAGATTGTCACGGAAAATGGGAAAATGTCATCTTTTTTTTTTTTTTGATTGAAAAAAAAAAAAACACATATCCCAACGTGTGTGTGTGTGTGTGTGTGTGTGTGTGTGTGTGTGTGTGTGTGTGTGTGTGTGTGTGCGTGTGCGTGTGCGTGTGTGTGTACGCTTGTGTGTGCGTGCGTTTGTGTGTGTGCTTAATGTATTTGTAAACATTTTAAGGAACACTGAATATGAAATCAATTAATGCAAATAAGGGTTGGTTTAAAGCTCTTACTTAATGGCATTTTCACATTTTCCATGACCTAATCTAAAGTGAGAACTATTTACTCCTAATAACCAATGACCAGTTCCTTTATTAAGAGCTAATTAAACAATAATAATTGTGTTTATTACAGGGACAATGAATAGACAACTCACTATTTATATGTAGCCTATTAATATATTAACAATGTTGAGACTACAATACTGTATATAAACAATGAATAAACTAGTAGTTTAATATTACTGTTTCTAAAGTGTTACCAACATTTTTTTCAGTATTGTTTATAGTTTCATAGTAAGATATATGCAGGGCCTAAAAAAAATAAGTTTTTTGCCACACCTTCTAATGGCCGGTGACTTAAGAAAATTTACAGGCCATGAATATTTTTTTACCTGCAAAAACAGGCAGTTTTTTATGGAAGCTTGTTTCCGCCACAAAAAAATAAATAAATGATAATTGCGACTTTTTATCTCAAAATTGCGAGTTTACATCTCACAATTCTGACTTTATTTCTCAGAATTGCGAGATATAAAGTCAGAATTGCGTGAAATAAAGTGGCAATTGCGTGTTATAAAGTCAGAATTGCGAGATATAAAGTCAGAATTGCGTGAAATAAAGTGGCAATTGCGTGTTATAAAGTCAGAATTGTGAGATATAAAGTCAGAATTGCGTGAAATAAAGTCACAATTGCGTGTTATAAAGTCAGAATTGTGAGATATAAAGTCAGAATTGCGTGAAATAAAGTCACAATTGCGTGTTATAAAGTCAGAATTCTGACTTTTTTTCTCGCAATTGCGACTTTATATCACGCAATTCTGACTTTATAACACGCAATTGCGAGTTTATCAAACTCAATTGTGAGATATAAAGTCCAATTCTAACTGTGTGTTCACACCGCCGGCGGCGAGAGCGTCAAAGTGGCCGGAAGCCATTCATTTTCAATGAGAGCCGGCGGCGAGCACCGGCGAGGGCGGCGCGGCGCATCTTGGACGGCGAGAGCGGCGAGAGGAGTTGAAATCAAGTCAACTTTATGGTAATAAGCTATGACGCGGTTCGGTGGCAACCAGCGGCAACCAATCGGAATGTAGAAGTCCTCCGCCTGAGAGGAAAAAAATCACGCATTCTAATCTACGTCAGGGCGTCAGAGCGTCCCCGAATCTTTCTACGGCGTCGGTGGCAGGGCGGCGAGAGCGAATTTTGCCGCTCTCGCCGGTGGCGGTGTGAACGTACAGTAAGGGGAAAAAAAAGACAGACCTTTTTTTTTTTTTTTTTTTTTTACCTCGGAATAGTTTCTCACAATTCTGACTTTATAACACGCAATTGCGACTTTATATCATGCAATTCTGACTTTATATCTCCTAATTGCGTATTATAAAGTCAGAATTGCGTGATATAAAGTCGCAATTGCGAGAAAAAAAATCTGAATTCTGACTTTATAAGACGCAATTGCGACTTTATTTCACGCAATTCTGACTTTATATCTCACAATTCGGACTTTATAACACGCAATTGCGACTTTATTTCACGCCATTCTGACTTTATATCTCACAATTCTGACGTTATAACACACAACTGCGACTTTATATCTCGCGATTCTGACTTTATAACACGCAATTGCGACTTTATTTCACGCAATTCTGCCTTTATATCTCGCAATTCTGACTTTATAACACACAATTGCGACTTTATTTCACGCAATTCTGCCTTTATATCTCGCAATTCTGACTTTATAACACACAATTGCGACTTTATTTCACGCAATTCTGACTTTATATCTCGCAATTCTTACTTTATAACACACAATTGCGACTTTATTTCATGCAATTCTGCCTTTATATCTCGCAATTCTGACTTTATAACACACAATTGCGACTTTATTTCACGCAATTCTGACTTTATATCTCGAAATTCTGAGAAATAAAGTCAGAATTGCGAGATGTAAACTCGCAATTGTGAGATAAAAAGTCGCAATCATCTCTTAAAATGTTTTATTCTGTGGCGGAAACAAGCTTCCATAGTTTTTAGATTTAGACACCAACATTTTAGATACCAGAAAAAAAATTGACAATGCTCTATTCCATTTTCGATACCACAGCTATAACTAATAACTAGAAACACAGAATAAACTGTAAAATAACAGTGGAGCAGTGAGTGTTTTGTTTTTTCTTTGTCCTTTGTTGTTTGATTAACAATAAAAACAGGATTATTAGGATGCTGTCTCTTTAAGACTAATGCACGGATCCATTATACTGATACTGTACCTATTGCATTTATCTTCTGTTTAAGTGCACTTAAGCCAACCAACTATGTTTACTAGCATACTCGCCAAGACAGGCATTTTGACTAAATTTAGTGTGAATTTGACCATTCAAGTTCAAGAAGAAGTTAAAGGGACCTCAATTCAGTATTCACGCACTATCTGAGACATGGCTTTCTGGGCGCGCGCTTCGGATGTTTCCGCTCACAAAACTTTCCTCACAGCACGCAAATAATGAATTGAGCTCTCGTTTTTGCTTGAATATTTAAATTGTCAAGGCTTAAACTTTCATGATAATGCAGCGCTGGCCCGTCAACTGTCACGAGCGTCGTTCGCGTTTGTTCACTTTCATTATCTCACAACATTGCATTGTTAGAATTCATAAAATGTAACTGGCAATTGACACCGTTTTATATACTCACCTACACAGATTTTTTCTTCGCATTAGCCGCTTGGCAAGTGTTCATTTTAGGCCTCGGGTATATGTATGACTGGTAAGTTTTTTTTTTTGTTTTTTTTTTTTTTTTTTTCATTACAGCAGCCATTGGCAGGTGTGGCAGAACATTCATTTTGAACCTTGCATTCACATTACTTTTACCTTTCCCTTGTTTGGAGTAGATAACTGTCCCAGTATCTCTCTATACTGCCTTCATTCAGCTATACAGAATTTAGTCAGGATTCATAGAAACTTCCACCAAATACATTGGTGCCTTTCATTATTAGGATTGGGACAAACCAGCGTAATTTGTTTTCACTTAGAACACACAGTAATTCCCTTTGTGTGAGATCAATAGTTATACCTCTCAAATTCAAATGAGCTAACGTCTGTTTTTGTAAGAGCTGCGGTGAACAATGAAGCATCGCAGGCTGTGGGATTAGAGAGGCAGATCGAATTAAACTAACTCCAAACAGCAATCACCCAATCTAACGAGCCTGCTCATTAAGGTCGACACTGCATTTATTCGTTTGCTCGTCTGTGCTTATTTATCTATTTATTCAGCGCTAATTATTCTGCTACTGAAGGAAACAAACACACACTGCGTCAAAGCAAAACAAAGTTATCAGCTGCAGTTTTCGCACGATGAAACGGTTTTGAACTACCTAAGGCCTGAAGATTGCATCCAGGAAACGATGACGATTGACTGAAGGGAACATGAGAGAATTTGCCATATCCTGTGACTATACACACAATCTCTCTCTCTCTCTCTTGAAGTTTCCACACCCTATTCTGTGACTGCAATGTAGTCTGCACCACGGATATAAATAATACTCCTCATGACAGATACATTATGACGGCCTATTGTTACAGCTGCCTCTCGTTTGCTTTCAGATTTAGCCCTTTTATGGACATGTATGTTGCCTACCTATCTCACTCCATCAACCCACAAGGATGTTCCCTGTAAACAGAGAGAAATGAATAAGAGATTTGGATTGGGATGTCTTTGGTTGGACTGTTCCATAACCAGAACCGTTCAGCTATTGCCACACAAGCAAATCATTTTGTTTTGGTTTTCTTACGTGCCTTTTGTTTTTTTCCAGTAAATGTTTTAGCTTTTCTCTGCCAGGGTATCCTACCGCTGATGTCATAACTATTTTTTTTTTCTTTTGTATATACAAAGAGTTGCAGTGTTTACTGGTTCATTACTGTTCAGTGTGAGTGTGTTACAGGACTACAGTAGGGCTGATATAGAGTATGTATAGACTTTGATTGATGACTGCTCGACCACTCCATGAATTTCAGTGCTGACTCAGTGACTGCATTGCTCATGCTTGACTGTGGTGTAGTGGTCTCAGTGACCGCAAGTTCACTTGTGAGTACTTCTGACGTAAAGATGAAATTAAGGCTTGGCATTTGTCAGTATTTGTGTCATAAAAATGGGTCTGTTCCAAAACCCAGTGAGCTGCCTCGTTTGTCTGCTGCCTACACAAGAACCTTCCTTCTAAGGCAGCATCCTAACAGATAAAGATTTGATGTTAGCATATTGCTAAGCTATTGGTGGCGTGTGCAAATTGGGGTAAAATAGTTCATTTTAACAAAGGAAACATTATTATTCCAAATAATGCAGATTGTAAATGAAATAAAAAGACTAGCTTTGATAAAATAATGGGTAAGATGTAATGATGCTGCCTTAGAATCTAGCCATACAGTATAAATTGTATCTTAGTAGGCGGTATAATTATGCTGCCTCTTCATGTTGGGAGTGTGACTTTAATGCCTTAAAATCATGCCTTAAAATACTGCTTACGTAGGCAGCTCACAAGGTTTTGGAACAAAACAAATGTGTGTGTGTGTCCTCTAGAAGTTACCTGTACCCAGGATTCTGTGCCATCTTGGAATCATTCCTGTAGCTCAGCTGCTAACAACACCAAGGTCATGGGTTTGATTCCCAGGGCATACTGAGAAAATATATACCTTGAATGCACTGCAAGTCACTTTGGATGAAGGTGCCTGCATGGCAAATGCATAAATGCATAATAAATGCTGAAGTGTATAATACATTTATATGGATGTCTGAAGATAGCAAACAGAAAGTTAAAAGGCTTAAAGGCAAATACTGTTACTGTCTTGCGGATTCCTCAGATGTTGAGATAAGATGAACACCACACTGTCTATGTAACACGCAATTATATTATGTGTTGCCTGCAGTGTTTAATGTATCCATAAACTATTTTTATCTAGTGAAAAATGTAGGCAATTGGGCTTCAGGATTAAAAAGGCAGGCTGTTCATGTTTTCAAAGGCCTCTTTATGGAATCAGTCTTGAGAAGGCAACCAATGAGCCGTGGAGAGGCATCTAAATAGCATCCAAAAATACATATGTAGTCTTGTGACTGTTTATATGGCCTGTAAGGCAGTTGGTATGATAATTCTCCAACTGCCGCCTAACTGCTTCAATCCTAATGAGGGATAGACATCAGCCAGGAGTCAATGCTGGCGGTATTTACTAGGACTGTCCTCATGCTCTCGCTCTCGTTCCCCCTGAGAGAAATGATGCCGTCCATGAGAAACTAACCTCACAAATCTGTCAGAGTTTCTCTCTCTTGCTCTGAGGACCAGCCGCTGTTTCCTTTCCTAAGCTGGGACACAATCCAGGTCTGTCTCTAGTACACGTCAACAGCTGCATCTTCTGTTCACACAATGAGAAAATATCCCAAAAATACAGTTTTCCCGTAACTCTTTTATTTTTTCAAGTCACGCTTTCATAAAACCCATTGCCAGTAGTGAAATATTTTCCTTGAAATGTTAGCGGAGAATATTTGTTTAATATTCTTCAGTCGGGTGCTGGATTTCACTGGGTTTCTTCAGTTGTGGTTTGAGCAAGATGCGGTCCATCCCTTGTGTGTTTTTCCTCAGCAGGATTTTGACCTCATATCTCGTGGTACTACTGTGCGTATCGTGGTAGCAGCTCTTACAAAGTCAAGGTTGATTTCGGCGTAAGAGGGACAGGATGTAGTGTGATCCTTTGATGTTGGTTCTGAATCCCAGTTCAAATGTAAAAGCAGGTATCGAAATTAGCAACATGGTGTCATGAGACCCAGCTGAGGGCTTTAACAATGAGCAGCTTTAGCGTTTGGCTTCCTGTCTGCTGGAATGACTGCTCTGCCACAGACCAAAGCCAACCATTGTCATATTTTCCTCTCTGGGGGCCATGCAAACCATGAAGCTGAAGCAGAGAATGAGACATTAGACTTGGGGAAACCCTAATAAGTCAGTAAGCCCTTCCATTGCATCCACCCTGCTGTCCAAACTCAGCAGCATCTGGGAGTTAGAAGCCAGACACGGAGATCTTGGAGGGCTGTCAGGAAGATCTGGTCTAGCTTTCCCCTTAAATGTCCAGACGCATTGGTTTTTAGAACAAACCTCATAGACATCTGTGTATGTGGTTTTGCCAGGTGGAAATTGATGCTGATTCACCATATAAGTGGCTGTGTAACTTTCGCCTGATTGCAGAAGTCAGCCCACGTGTAGACTGGGAGGAGTGCCGTGAAGGCTGAGGGTGCCATTTGGGTAGTAGTTTTGGAGTGACGTAATGACCGCAAAATGACAAATGGGACATTGTGTGGTCTTGTGGACTTCACACACTCAGGGCTTAAAGTATTCCGGCACCGTGCCGGATCTCCGGCGTGCGGCCGTGAGGAAGAAAAAATAAATAAAAAAATTTGAAACTTGCATGCGGTTCAATATTTTCGAGTCAATTGATTTCACCTACCAATCATATGAAAGGAACGCAGCTCTTACTAACGTTACAAGCCTATCAGAAGCAGAGCAGGGCAGGGCCTGGCAACACAGTGTGGTTGAGATTTATACGTCACGTTAGCGTTGTCGGTGAAAGGAGCGCTAGTTCATGAAGCTTGGGGATGATGTCCCACCCACGGGTGTAATTTCCTATGGGGACACTTTCCAAAATCCCGTTGTCCCCCCCACCCCCCACTCAAATTCGTTTGTTATGATGTTTAACCGCACGCCGTCATTGCCACGGAGGAGCAGGACCGAGCCTGTGTAAAATAGCTCACTGAATGTTATAATGAGCAAGTAGCGGTTGCGGCACAGACAGCGATGAAACGCCAGAAACAACAACAGGTGACTTTAATGTCATCGTGGATGAAAAGAAAGAAAGGAGATGTGAGTTGGTTCAGTAAATAAGTTCAGGTCAGGATAATCATATTTTCTGTCTACACCTGTTGATAACTGAGCTAACGTTAACATACACTGGTGCTTGGTAACTTCAGACTTGGCTAAATATTTAATTGTAATATTTAATTAAATATTCTGTGTAGCTTACAAAAAAAACAAAACAAAAAAAACATTCTGTGTAGCCCTACCATGAAAACGAGTCCACTTTAAACCGCAGCATTTTCTGTCAGCAATGTATGAAGTAGCCTAACGTTAGTGCTGTCAACATAAACGCATGCGATTCATTTGTCCAGCTTTAACGTGTTAAAATATTTATCGCAGCGTCCGTTCTTTCTGTCATCCTTTGGATTATATGATCATGCTCCTTCACGCAAATGTTTTAAACTATCAATGCGCGAGAAGACAAAAGAGATTGCGCTGTCAGTGAATGAATGTCCTCCTGAAACACACACACTGTCACACACACACACACACACACACACAGAAAGACGCGCGCCAGTATCGCAGTCGACAGTGCGCCATTGAGTTCTCTTTCGCGCTTGTACGAACCATAACACACACATTTATGCCAAAATGACAGTTTTGTCGAGTATCTTCACAAGAACAGTCAAATGAGTTAAATACAATCTTAAATAGTTCGTAAAGAGTAGAGAATGAGATGCCTGAGATCCTGTCAGAAGCGGCGGGTATTAAAGTGACAGCAATTCTCTCTGTTAGTAAAGTTGCTAACCAAAGAACAATGGGAAAATTACTAACTGCTCAATGCTTAAGGATTAATCTATTTTTCATTATATATATATACATATAATTTATGCAGTGCGGACTGTTTTATAAACGTATTCAATTTCTATATAATTCACATCGGTTAGACAGGTAAGGTACAGGTAAATATGACATTTATTATGGGTTTAAGTGATGATTGTTTTAAGTTTACTTAAAGGTATAGCGGAGGATTTTCTTTTTCCGGGTGGGTAGTGTAAACTATTGGTCCACCTAAGTGTCAATCATTCTGGTGATATGTTTACGTAAGGCCGTCGTACGTGCTCGTCCCTTAGTTTTCGCTTTCTGCGCATGCGCACTTTCAGGTGTTTATGTGTGGTGAGCTAGAGCTCAGCCATTCATTGAAGCTCGCCGTTTCACCGGGTCCTTTGAAAATGTCTGAGGGTCGCAAGAGAAAAAGTTTGTACGAACTGTATGAGAAGAAGAGAAAGGCCTCAGAAGAGAGAAACAAGATCAGAGTGTTTTTGGGAGATTGTTTCACACGATGGCGTGCGCTGAAAACACAGGTTGGGCTTCCCACTGATGCCTCAGTCGCGAAGTTTCTACTCGACAGGTAAAGTTTGGATTGCTATTTGGAGAAAAAGTGCAAATCTTCTTTTGGAAAGTAATCTTGTATGAGCGATGCCGACAGCAACTTGTAAACAGAGCGTGCACGAGGAGAACCTCGCACACGTTTAATAGGCGTTCCCTCTCGGGAACAGGTAGAGTGTTGCGCATGTGCATTTTTTCAAAAAGTGGAGAGGGCGGTTCTTATCTAAAATTCGAAAGATCCTCCGCTATACCTTTAAATTAAAAGTCGTTATATTTTTTTAAGCCTAATAAATTTCAAATTTTGGAAAAATAAATTTTCATCGAGACATAAGTAGCTATATCAGTGATACTGGTCTTCATTCATAAAAATATGCCATTAACATGCTTGAAAATAAATGGTGCCAATGAAGCCCAAGCCATAACCCCCCCCCCCCCCTCCGCCTCCCAAAAAAATTTCAGGCTCAGGATTTTTTTTTTCACTTTAACCCCTGCACACTGGACACGACAATCAGAAATTCAGTTTGAAGAACTGGTTCCCTTTCAATTTTTGAGTTTTGACTATCTATCTGTCTGTCCGTCTGTCCTAAAGCCTGTTCAAACTTCGTTCTCCTCACATTTTTTTTTATACGTTTTCAAAACTTGAAAACCTGTCACGCCAACAAAGTTTGTCTTGCTTTTCTAGTTAATAAATTCAGTTTATGTATTTCTTTCAATCCTACATCCTTAAATTTAAAATTGCAATTTTGAATCCTGTTAGCTACTGCAATTCAAATTAAATTGGAATGTGGAAATTGGACACAACCCTTCCTAAAGCTGAAAGCCAGAGTAATTCAAGTCTTTATAAAGTGCGTCTTTTGGGACTGGGCAATGAAATGCACTCTACTTCTGTTTGATTTAATGAAGCTAACTGTTCCAGAGTATGTGGTCGTCCTCAGAGTACCCACCACAAACTAACACAGTTTGAATGTTTAATCAGATCATGTTTCCACATTGGCAAAACCAAAGAGTTTCTAACTCCAAACAGTATGGTTCTGGAAAATTTTCCAGTAAAACGATGTATGAAAGTGGCCTGTGGCTGTCACCCGTTCTATGTTAATGAGTGGCCAGTGCCACTCAGATTTTCTTGAGGGGGAAATCTATATTCTTTGTTCTAAGTTGTGCTTGAACAATGGATAGAGGAAAAAGCCACTGTCTATCATGCATCTGGGGCTGGTTATTCAATGAGAAACCAGAGAAGTTGTTGCACAAGTTCTTAAAATATGGCTATGGGAAATATTCCAATAAAACAGTTTTCTCTTTGTTTTTGGTGTAAAAATTAAAGAATGTACTGGTCTTCTGTGAATGATCTGTGTTTTGCATTCAGGAGACTTTTTTTTTGTTCTCTCATTCATCAATAGAGGCAACATGTATCTTCATACTGGCACTAAAAACTATTTACTTAATAATACTTTCTCATGTGCCGCCTTGATATGCAGAGAAAACTAAGAGCATCCCAACCACTACAAAATTGGCTTAAGCAATGACGAGTTGGTCTTTCCATGAATTTGAAACTCTGCTAACTTTCGTTTTCACCTTGACCTTAAACAAAATGGCCACCCGTGGGAGAGCAGTCGAACTCAGCAGTAATTTGCGAGTGATAATCTGCCCTCTTGATCACCACATGGCTATGATGAGATTAGAGGGCTGGATAATTCATTTCTAGCCTGATTTTCCTCTTAATTGACTTTAATGGCTTTTTTCTGTATTCTGGCAAGTGAGGCAGTTGAACAACCTGCTGTTGTTTCTCAGAGGTTTCTCACTCACATAGAGCAGGCTTTGTCCTTTGTATCTAGCTTGCTCTGCAGTAACACCAGTACATTCAGGATATCATCTTGGCCAAATTGTCCAAAACGTTTTGAAGAGGGAAAACTTTTTTTTTTTTTTGTTAACTGCAGTTTACACCCTTGCACACTATTACAAAAATTCTTTTTTTTCCAGATATTTTCTATGCCATATTCAAATTATTGGCCTTATAAGTGAACCTGGGTGATTGGACAGACAGAAGTAGATGACTCTAAGCATCTCTACACTGAACTTTTGTGGTAAAGTTCAGTGAGGAGTAGTGTATATTTTGTGTCTGCTAGTCCATGTGCGTGAGAATCATCAAGATGCAGAAATATCAAACAGATTCACTGTTTCCTGTGATTATGATTCCTGTGCAAATGCATATTTTCATGATATATAAGCCTCTTCAGACACTCAGTTTCTCAGAAAAAAAAATCCAATGTTTATAATTATATAAATTTATGACAAATTATTCACTGTCCTTATGGAACCAGTCTTGGCTCTGGACCATGATCCATTAATTAGCGAATTTTGAGGTAAATTATTGCAAACAGATCATGGGAGACTCACACTTGTTCAGCTTCCGCTCTCTAAGTGAGTCCAAGAGACATCCTGTTTGTGTGGGTGGTTTAACTCACCTCCAATTTATAGACTTAATTCACTTGTTTACATTTTTAGTATTGCTGTTAGAGTTTCCTTTTCTTTATCTTGGACACTCATATGTCATTGGCCCATCATCTGTATCAATAAAAGTGACATAAATCCAACAAATATTTGCTCTAAATATAGCTGAAGAATGTTGACAAATTTGGGCTGAATTATAGCGTAGTTCCACTAATGTTTCAGCAGACTTGATTTATCTCAAAGAGGATCAGAGCAACACGGTTTAATCCCCACACTCCTGTTTATACTCTCCGACAGCATGTTGTTTTACCGCAGCAATCGGTCTTCACTTCAAAACGCCTTACATCACAGAGCGTCAGAGAGAAAGTGATAAAGACAGATGAGGGTTGTTATCCTCTCCCTCTCTCCCTCTTTTGTGCAGCTTCGGGGGCAGATGTGGAGCCTCAGTAACCCCTCTGATGATGATGTAACTATGTCTGAACAGAGGTCACAACCTCACAGATATCCATTACCTTCCCAGACAGGCCTAATGGGACCCCTTACTCTACCTAACAGAATGCACATCTAGTGCGAAGGAGACACTCAGTCGGGTGGCGTGATGCCGTCTCTCCCTCTGACTGACCTGGCCCAATTGTCTCTCGGCCATATCTGTGGAGTCTGAGCCCCAGACGTGCGTGAAGTAATCGCTTGCGCTCTATTATCGGCATCAACACGCATGTCTGAACGACTGAGTTCAAGCGCTTAACATGAGTTCATTATCACAGGGAGGACGGGGAGCATCAAAGGAAGAGGGAAGGCTATAAAGGACTGTAACTTCCTCCAAACCTTCCTTCTCTCTCAACTTGTCAGCCTGAGGGTAAAAGAGCCCTTGTGGGTTTTCAGGTGCAGAATGAGCTGCCGTGAATTATCGGTGAAGGTGAGCTTGATGCTGACTCAGGCGCAATGTCATAGTGCTTCCACCTTATCTGGTGGAACAGTCACGGCCACTTAGGATCAAAGCAGGGCGTCTGGCTCATGATAGCTTTCGATGAGAATTCGTCTGCCTTTCGGACATAATTCACCGGGGTTAAAGTGATACGGTTTCCCATTTCTTTCTGACTTCTAGTTATTCAATTATGCTGTAAGAAGTAGTCAATTGATTTATAATAGTGACTTTGCAATTTACCCTCTAAAAAGAACAGAGGGTGATGTCCAATACTCTGTTTTGACATTTGATATTTTGTAATTGATTCCAGCTGTATTATCCTTCCATATGTCATGAATAAGTCTTAGATTATGTTTTGGTTGGTCAGCCTATTGTTTCTCATCTATGTTTCCTGTCCTGACATATTTGAGGAAAAAAGTGCTGATGTCTCCGGTGTTGGGGAGACTACCACAGAGGAGGTTAATTCAAAGGCCTTTGTGCCTGTGTATTGTTTCAAGTTTAAAATACATGGGGACCAACGTGTGCCAAGCAATATAACCTTAATTTAACTTGGCCAAGGAACAGTGGAAGTAAACTTCAATGAATTTTGCTTCAGTTTATTGAGCACATATCCTCAAGTTACAAAAATACCCAGAATGGTAATGTAGGAGAATGAACGCTTTTAGGTTCCTGAGATGTTGAGAGAATGTGGAATTATAGCTTATATTTGGACAATGCCCTGTCTGGGAAAGCTTGCAGATGCTATGTTCATGGTTGACTTTTTTTTCTCCTTTTAGTCTGAACAAAATTAAGAATTTCAGAGAACTCAGGGCTGTGTCTAGGAATGCACGTAAGCTCGATCAATGAAGACACTAACCCACTGTTGTTGTTTTTTCACATTTCTCTGATAGCAGAAGCAGAGAATGAACAATGTGATGTTGATCTGTAACTACACAAGATGTAGTGCTGATCAAACATTATTGTTGGACAGAGATTTGTTCGACAAAGAAATTAGAAGCAAAAATATGCTGCCAGATAGGTAACCCAGGGATAGGTTACCCAAAAAAATGTATTTCCCTACTGTCATGTCTTTCTAAATTGGTATAAGTTTCTCTATATTGTGGACGAAACAATAAATGTTTGATATTTTTAGGTATTTTCCATATAACCTTAGTTTATAGATTAAAAAATGATTAAAAAAGTACCATAAAAGTAGTCCCTAAGACTTGTGTGCTATAGTCCAAGTCCTCTGAAGCCATATGAGAGTATTGTGTGAGAAACATACTGCAATATAAGAGGTTATGCACTGGTAATCTTCCCATCCAGTGATTTGTTAACTTTTGAATTTGCTGCGGCTGAATCATTGGCCCTATTTTAACGATCTAAGTGCATGGTCTAAAGCGCAGGGAGCAAGTTCACTTAGGGCATGTCCGAATCCACTTTTGCTAGTTTAAGGACAGGAAAAATGGTCGTCGCGCCAGGCGCATGATCTAAAAGGGTTGTCCCTATTGCCTCAACCATGAACATGGCAGATTCGCTATTTACATGATGGAATTTGATAGTGGAAAGACTGATGGCGTCTCCAGAATGCAAACGGAACTGCTCGTGCACAAGTTAAAAGTGCGCAAACAGACCATCTACGGGACAAGCCAGATTCCACCATATCTTTATGTACACAATAATAATATTTTACATTGTAATCCTTTTATTTTAAATATTTGGCATGTTTGTGTGCTGCTGTGCGTCCCTATGTGTTTAATAAGCAGAGTGTACGCACATTGTGGACTCGCCTATAGGCGCACATTACTAACGCGCTCTTTAAATAACCAAAAAAATATTGTGTCATTGACTTTAGACCAGGTTTCAGTTGGTCAATGGCGCAGTCTATTTCTGTTGCCTCAAAATAGCAACGCGCCAACAATGAGCCAGAACACACCTCGTTTTCAGACCAGCACGCCCATGGGCACACAAATGGGCGCAAATGCTCTTGCTATTTAAACAACGTGGCGCAGGGTGTGAAAATGATAACTGCATCGGACTGAAACTAGCAAAAAACACTTCCGTTGCGTTTGGCTCTGCATTGTGCCAAGTGTAAGATAGGGGGCCTATTGTGTTAAACCCTGATTTGAATCAGACTGAATCATAAACAAGTTGTTCAGTTTGATTTGAGAAATTAATCAAGTAATTGAAATGCAGTCAATAGAACAAATGTGATGCAGTTCTCAAGTTCAACTCGATCACTCAATAATCTAGTCACAGCAGTTCTTCAATTAACAAATCACACAACTTTCCCCTTCATGAGGGTATGTAAATAATGAAGTTCTCAGGAAAGAAGATAATTTTGGTCATTATAAGCTTTACTTACTAAAGTCACTTTCGTTGAGACAGCTTAGGCATTATTTGCCCTTCCCTGTCCTGAAAAAGCTTATTTCAGCTTTTCTGAAGGTCAAAACTCTATTTTAGACACGGTAAGGTGTAAAAGCAGTGGATGTATGAAGTTCTCACGGTCATTAAAACCAGACTAAAACTATCAGGCTTTTCACAGACCCACCCAATTCATTGCGCGCACCATAGAGGCGTAGTCGTCAGGATCTCAGCACTTTCTCTTGCCCGTGAGAACATGCTACACTCAAATCTTCTGTCTGATTAAAGACCAGGTCTGAGTTTTGATTCGGGTGTGGGCCCTGCACAATTACAGACTATGGGATTATAATTTATGATGTGTGTTTAGATCATGCTGATAAGACATATGGCTGTCGTTGATGTGTTATGTATTCTTGGTCTGGTTTCATTGGGAGGAGGACCATTACCATTTGAGGGACGTGATTTTGTATTATGCGGTTCTTCTGCAGATGTCTGTGTTTGCTGTTGGGGAGTAGAGTTTCTCTGTGGCCTTTTTCTACCCTCTAGGAGATGCGGTTTGGAAGCGGATTACAGATACCAATAGGAAAACAGAAACAAAAGGACATACCAATGAAGATGGATAAAAGATAGAAGCCAAACCAAAGACAGTGAGCTATTGGAAACAACCTTCCAAATAAGACAAGCCAAACCAAGTTGGACTTAATTTAGAGGAAGAGAAATTGTGCTGAAGGCCTCCCCTCTCCAGACTTTTGCCTTGTAAGGTCAAAGCAGGGATAAATCGATCAGATGACTGTCTAAGCTGGGAGAAAGACAGAAAAAGAGACCGAGGCATGTGCTCTGTAATAATTGTGGAATTTTAATTGGATTATAGTCTTGGTTAACCTTGCTGAGCTGCTTGAATCTGTTCATTGACTACGTGGCAGTCAAATCTGCTCCCATTCCAAGAAGATCCGTGTGAAGGGTTTTATACAAAACCAGGTCTGATGTCCTTTTGTCGTCTTCGCTTCCTTGGAGAAGCTTCTTTTTCTCAAACTCTGGCTTTAGCCAAATACCCTTTAGGGCTACAATACACTACAAGAGAACATTAGGCATCATGCACTTATCAAATGAATACAGAGAAAAACTGGGCATTTGAAGTTTAGTTAAAGTTTTTGTTTTTAAAGTGACATCCAAGCGGCCAGCGGATCAATTTGATCAATTTAGCCTCTCAAATCAAAACTTCACTTGCCTACAATAAAAGCCATAGATATAAAACATATATAGCAAGCATATATCACAATGTAAGTTTAAACGTTTATTATCACCACCATGGTAAAAAATGATTTTTTGACGAGCTAATGCAGGCTGCTAATGCATTTTTTGACGAGCTTTACCGGTCCTAGCGGCGTAAATAAGTCAGGCCTTGACGGGCTGAAATGCAGGCCTATAATGGAGCTTATTCCAGCTTTAAAGACAAGTCAGTGGCAGTGTAAAAAAGAAAGTTGTTTAATTTTGTAAATAATTATTTGATTTAGTTGTTTTTTACACAAGCTTTCTTTATATTTATCAGTGGGGTCCCTCATAAGGGAATCATTGTATTTGGGGTCCTTGGCATCATAAAGTTTGAAAACCGGCTGCCATATTGAGCATTATGATTTCGCACATTCATATAATGTACGAGTGGTCAGCTCCCTTTAGAGTGTCTCTGGTGTCTGCATTAGCGTGCGCTTTGCAGTAGGGTGGTTCAGCATCCGAATGCTCGTTGTCCTTTGTTTAAATAACCGTAGCATAATTCCATCAAGAATAAAGTGCTTTATTCATTCAATGAGTTTAATCCAGCCAGTCTCACGATTCCTGGGTTTGCCCTGTTAATACAGGTCAAAAGCTGGTGAAAGGCTGCAGTGTGTCCCATTGGCTTTCATCAGCAGTGAAGTTAGATCTGTGTCTGATTATAAGCGGGACTTTGGTGGATCTGCTGCAGGGGAGAGAAAATCACTTATGAAAACAGAAGGCTCTATGTGCAGGCTGCAGTGCGCTTCTAATCTAACCTCCCCATGGCCCAGAGCGGCCCGCTGCCCGATTCCAATCAACACGTCTGGGGAGCTTGTGATAACCCTCAAGCCCAGCGCGTGGCGCTCAGCACCAGGGCTCAGAGTACTGACCCGCACCTCATCAGCTGCGTTTAATCTGATTAAAAAGTTCTGGCTCTGCCTGTGGCCCTTGTGGCCAGATCAGCTACTGTAGATCAGCTCAGAGTCCAGAAGCTCCCACATGGAATCACCACCGATCTTTACTATATCTATGGTAGTTGACGTTTTGGAGAAGTGGTGCTTGGTCTAAAATGATTTTAAACATAATTTAGTTAATTATTCAAATATATACTGTATATATCATTATATACAGTATACATATGCATAGCATGTATGTGACCCTGGACCATAAAACCAATCACAAGTCGCACAGGTATTTTGGTGGCATTGTATGGGTCAAAACTATCAATTTTTCTTTTATGCCAAAAATAATTAGGATATTAAGTAAAGATCCTGTTCCATGAAGATATTTTGTAAATTTCCCTACTGTAAATATATACATAAAAAAAAATATTTTTGTGAGTGGATGCAGAAAAATCGCGAACATGGACAACTTTAAAGATTTTCTAAATTTTTAGATTGTTTTGCACCCTCAGATTCCAGATTTTCAAATAGTTGTATCTCGGCCAAATATTGTCCTATCCTAACAAACCATAGCCTGCATCAATGATGATCAAAAAAATTACCATTGTTATTGGTTTTGTTGTCCAGGGTCACATATATCATTCATATTTGATATAATTTATGATTTAATATTGTTTATTAATAAATTAATGAAATAGTTTTCTTATTTTGGTCTCATTACTATTAAATTAGGACTTGTGAACAGGGTATAGGGTTCCTTGACTGCTACTCTGGATTTTTCTCTATTGTAAGATAGAAAAGATAACTAACTTGTTAACTTGCTTTCATTCCTCTACCTAGGCTAGTAGGGGTGTAACAGTACACAGATGTCGTGGTTCGGTTCGTACCTCGGTTTTGAGGTCACTGTTCGATTGTTACAACAGGAAAGTTTGTTACAACAGGAAAAAGCAACAATTCCCCAATGCTAGGTTTCTATTCATTTATTTTGAACAGACAGTAGTGCAAATTACAGTTTGTTCCATCTAGCGGCATTTAGTCCCCTAGCTGGTACAGTACAACCTCCTTTAGTGTATTAAGCTCTAAGCAGTAAACAGAATGCACTCTTACATAGGTTATATTTTTTAGTAGGGCTGATAAAAAAAAAAAAAAGCATTTACAGAAGTAATCAGTTCTGTTTTATATGCTGTTTGACTCATGCATGCCCATAGTGGAAGTTTGTGACTGAGGTTTCCTTCAGTTAGTTTTCAAAATAATTCGAATTTCTTTCCATCGCATGTCTTTGGCTTCAGCTTTCTTAACTTGGCACTTCCAGTGCGACTTGTCCAGCTCAAGGGTGGTAATGGCTGCTGCCGGCCAGTCTAGCAGAATCTGTAGGTGAATAACCTGACATGCTGGAGGAAGGAGTGTGTAATATCCACAGCGCATTTCATTCGGAGCCCTCTGCTGCTCTGTGTAATGAGAGGCCTGAAGCTCCAGCCTTTCCTCTCATTTACTGAGCTGAATAATGATGGTGCTCTCAGCCTGAGCCTCATCGCTGCCGTAACACAGTCACACCCACAGCGTGCTCGCTCTCATTCTCTCCCTGTTCTGAAGTGAAGAAATGAGAATTCAGGACACAGGACTCCTCTGCCTTTGTTCTTTTCATTAGGGGGGAAAAATCACAAAGCTCCACTTCTCTATCTCTCTTTTTTTCTCAAGGAAAGTCACTCTTTCCAGGAGCCCTATTGGAATTTCATGTTTTTTAAAGAGTCAAACATTAATCTATTTCTTCACACAGTCAAATATGTGATCTCTTTTGCAAATTCATCATCTTTTTCTTTATCAGGTGGCGGTGTCTGAAAGCTGAAAAATGTTTTGTCATGTCCTGTCTATCTGATGAACTCTTGAAGGCAGCATAGATGTGTACTTCACTACCTGTGATATCCCATAAACCTGTGCACACGACAGTACGAAATTAATGGGAGCTTGGGGCAACAATGACACAAAGTGGCAAAAATTAAATCTAAAACTAGGTTTGTCAAATATTATTGCAATTTAAAATATATATATTTTTTCCATTTTAATATTTTTTAAAATGTAATTTATTCCTGTGATGGCAAAGCTGATTTTCAGCATCATTACTCCAGTCTTCAGTGTCACATGATCCTTCAGAAATCATTCTAATATGCTGATTTGCTGCTTAAGAAACATTTATTATTATAATCAACATTGAAAGCTGTTGTGCTCCTTAATTTTTTTGTGCAGAATATGATACTTTTTTTTCAGGATTCTTTGTTCAAAATTCAGAAGTCTTCAAAGAATAAAGAATAAAAGTATTAATTTCTTAAAAAAAATACTGACCCCTAAATTTTGAATGGTAGTCTTATTAGTCTGGTTTTAATTATTTACATAAAAGTGTGAGCCACATTATAATTTTATATAGTTAGAAAAAAAGATAATCCCTGTAAATAAATGCCGTCTGAAGGAGCACTCGGAATGATTACCTCATAAATAATCTTTTTTGTTAACTACTGACTTTCATGATTGGCTCTGTAGTCACAAAATGTTGTGTGGTTACCCTCTCAAGCTCAGTTGATTTTATTTTAGACCTTTAAATATACATTATGGTGGCTTGTAAGCCCATCTGAAATCAGTTTCCTTTGGATGCACCTTCATACCCAAACACTGCCTGCGAAATTATTATTGACTCACTGTGCCCAGCCTCTTTGTGGCACACATGGAAATGGATTTTTTAAAGACGAAAGCTTTAGAAAGCTTGCTCTTCTGCTGTACATCTCTAAATCATTCACTGACAAATGTTAGAACGTCATCCGGCAGATATTTTTGTGACGTGCATCATGTTTTAGATTTGTTTAAATTCCAATATGATTATTCAAGTATAACGCAGTGCTTTAGGTGATCTATTATTTGACATCTATGTGCAATGTTTGTTCAATTTTAAACATTTTGTTAATTTTTTCCAACTTAATCAAAAAATGTATACATTTCAGTGTGTTATACTGTATATGTTGTACTAGAAAGGCTATCAAGGTTATGATATACTCACTATGATATACTAAAGTTTATTGCTGAATTATCTGGCTTTTCCACTTTCCCAGTCAATTATTTATAATACAGAATCATACTAACAGGGTTGACATTTTAAGATTGTTTACTACTGACAATAAAAAAATATTTAGCACTTTAATTATTTTTTTTTTTTTAAAGTAGGGTAAAAGTATTACTATAAGTATTGCCTAACTTAAAAGTATTTTAATAATATATTAATAACAGTATAGAGTAATATGTTAACTGTCACTTTTAATCAATTTAATTCATCTTTGCTGAATAAAAGTATTAATTTATTTTAAAAAAAACAATCTTACTGACCCCAAACTTTTGAACGTTATATAGTCCGTGTAAATAAAGAGTGGAACACATTGGTGAGAACAAGGCAAAAAAAAAAAAAAAGCATCCTCATGATGATAGGGAAAAAAAGTTAAGTGTTAAATGCTGTATCTGTATATAAAGTCAGCTCCCATCTACTTGAAAGTTAAAGTGAAACTCAGAATGGCCATACAAATGCTCCTGGCATTATCCGGTTTACGGAGCAGGAAGCTTTCATTCCTAGCTAATAATTTGTGTTATCAGGTCAAATCTCTGTGACTGGCCCCGGATGGATAGTGTAACACAGCGGTCTTCAATCTTACTCCTGGAGAGCCACTGTACTGCAGAGTTTAGTTTCAACCCTAATCAAACACACCTGAATCAGCTCATCAAGCTCTTCAGGAAGGCTTGAAAAATACAAAGGCAGGTGTGCTGAAGCCGGTTGGAACTAAACTCTGCAGGACAGTGGCTCTCCAGGAGAAGAATTGAAGACCTTTGGTGTAACAGATCGGAAGGCTTTTCTGAGAGCCCTGCTGCTAGGAGCAACGCACTGGGCTTCTGTGCAGACTAGAGTTACCATAGCAGCCGCTGAAGTGCCAACTCTCAGAGCCAAAGTAACGAGAGAGCCAGTAACAATGTTCAAAATGCGTTTGTGTCAGTAATAATTGCTGCGTTATTCAAAACCTTTGAAATCAATTCTTACTGTTCAAATCCCAAATTGAAATACAATCTGAGGATGCATGGCCACATTACACTGGCTAAGTGCATATCTGACCTTTAGTGTGGACCATTTTGCCTTGTATTGAGTAGATGCAAGTTGCTCCATTCAGCGTTTGCATAAGCTCATTACATTGATTCAATTTTACATCTCTCCGGTCAGCTTTCTCTCAAAAGCAACTGTGGACGAGATGTTTCATCCCTAATTAATCCACACTTTGTTTTGTCAATCTTTTTCTTGATTTTTTTTTTCTTTTATTGAGAAGCATTTATACTTTTATTCAGCAAGAACAAATTCAAAGGTGACAGTAAAGACATTTTAATTCTACAAAAGATTTCTATTTAATCAGCTTTCGGCCTGCTTCCCAATCCAAGAGTTGTCAGTTAACTGGCCCATTTTAAAAGCTCCTAAAAAAAAAAAGAAGAAGAAAATTCTGTCATCACCGTCATGTCATTCCAAACCTGTATGATTTGCTTTCTTCTATTAATCACAAAAGAACTTTAGGGATCATATTATATTAAAATGTAGTAGTCACATTGTATAAATTAGTCATATTATCTAAAAGTAGTCTACTATCTATGTCTATTACAATAGATATATTTCAAATATTGTTTTGAAGGGAACTTTGTGTGCTCCACCAATGAAATACAGATTTTAAAATGACATGACAATTAGTACATGTAAATTATGGCATTTTTGGTTGATTGAACTCTGATTAAAAGGTGGGACCTTTCCTAATTTTGGGATATCACATAAAAAAATAAAAAAAACGCTGGATGGAAATGGCGAGATGCTTAACAACTCGTTTTAACAAACAAAAAAATATTTACTGAATAAATCCCTCGATGCACAACAAAAAAGTCACGTGACTTTGCCTCAACTGTGACTGTGATTGATAACTGAACCAACAAGCGGACCAATTTCACTGCACATCATCTCAAATGTTTTACTTATTCTGAAATGCCTGAGCCAAAGTCTTTCATACGAATAATTTGGTAAAATGACGTCCCTGAAGTGTATCACATGAGTTCCCAGACATCCGAACGCAAGATAACAGTTGTTGTGTTTCATCAGAGCCACAGTGGCTTCCCCGATTGCAGCAACTTCTGTATGTTTTGCGGCAAGTGACGATTTTGTTCTCTTGAACTCATGGGATGGAAACGGTATGCACATGTTTTATGCGATATTCCAATTTTGCGTGTTTAATTCACAACTTTAGATGGAAACAAAGCTAATGTCGTCTTCAAACTGACTCTGGTAAAATTCAGACTTAAGGGCGTTCACACCAAGGATGATAACTATAATGCTAAAAATAATGAAAGTGTTTTAAAAATCATTCTAAATATAAAAGAATAGCAGAGTCCACAACTATAACAATTAAAGCAGCAGACAACAAAAGTGCAGTGTGCTCTTAGAATAAACAGAACTATATAGTCCACTGGTGTGGATGCTAATATAGTTATCTTCATAGTTATCATTCTTGGCCTTTACTATAGCTGTTGTGCATTATATGAGCATTTACAGTGTTCCATTTGTTCCACTGCTTTTATTCACCCTAAAAGGAGCTTTATCTCAGAGAGCTTTGTGAGCCCTGGTCATCTAGTGGACAGCTGTGGTCAGCTGCATTCCTCAACAGGCTCTCCACTAATTGGCCTGCTGTGCATTCCCGGTGTTAGTGTGATGGTTCACTGGTCAGGTCTGCCCCCTGCCTCTTAACAAATTTACCATCTACACCTCTTTGACCTCCTGACCCTTGAACAGAGAAAGTAAAGACATTACAGCCTTTCTCTTCACTCACGGCCAGTGGTGTCGTGCTCAGCGGTTCGGTTGACCTGTATCATTTCTGGGGGGGGGGTTCGCAGAATTGTACCACTCCATTGAGCCTTAGGGAAAGGAAGAGAGGGGGGAGCTATGCTTTGTTGAGCCTTCTGCGTCTGGCTAATGAGTGTTAGGGAGATCTGAGATAGTTTTGGAAAAAATGAGGGGTGCAGGTTACATCCATGGATTCCTGCTCAAGATCTTCAAAGAGTCTAATGCCACCCAGAGTCAGGAATTCATGAAAGTCAGTCCACGAGGAATTTACCCTCACCACCACCACATGTTTAGCATCATGCCATGTGCTTCAGGTACCATTCCACTCCACTGCTGGACAAAACAAATCAAGTTGTTTCAAAAGTTGTGTATTAATGAGTCTGCTACAGTCAATTTTCTTTCATTTTCATGTACGAGTCTAGTTTTGTTCGGCATGTCAAAAGACCCGTTCTAATTTAGATGTCTTCCTCTAAAATGGGCGTCTCGGTGGGAGCAGTTATGAACCTGCTCTTCTGTAGTGTTCAGCACAACAGTAACCCTCCTCCAGCTCCCTCTCTGCCTGCGTTCAGCACTAAATGGCTCTCAGTAATGGACAGTAATGCACCTTAACGTCAGGCTGCTGATTACAGCACAGCTGAATGTCAGCGCCTAACCACGCTTAGTGTCAGAACTGCACAAATTCACACCGCAAGAGAACACGCAGCAATTATCCTTAAAGACCCTAGTATTTCCCTTGACACATTAAAAACATGGACTTTTAGCTTTTCAGTGCTGCAGCTGTGCTGTATGTGTCAAGAATGTGTCACAGAAGAAAACCAAACATCTCTTTATTAAACAAACATGTTTGTTTTTGCTTCTTTAGTCTCTTAGTAATGTATCACGCATGATTAACATTTACATCTTCCTGGATGTGTGGAATCTGATTGGATGAGCCACACTTAAAGGCATTCATAAATAGCTGAAATGTGACAAAGATTTGTCATGACATATACACAGATGAACCAAAACATCATGACCACCTGCCTAACATGCGGTTGGTCCTCTGTGTGCTGCCAAAACAGCACCGACCGACCGAGGCATGGACTCTTCAAGGCACCAAGACGTTTGCAGCAGATCCTTGAAGTCCTATAGGTTGTACGGTGGAGCCGCTATGGATCGAACTTGTTGGTCCAGCACATCCCACAAGTGCTCAATTGAATTGAATTCTGGGGAATTTGGAGGCCAGAGCAACACCTTGAACTCTTCATCTTGTTCCTCAAATCATTCCTGGCCGATGTGTGCAGCGTGGCAGGGGGCTTTATCCTGCTGAAAGAGGCCATTTCCACCAGGTAACACCATTGTCATGAAGGAGTGTACCTGGTCTGCAATGATGATGAGGTAAGTGGCACTTGTCAAATTGACGTCCACATGAATGGCTGGACCCAGATTTTCCCCGCAGAACATTTCCCAGAGCATCACACTCTTGTCGCCGTCACACAGTGCATCCTGGTGCCATCACTTACCCAGGTGTATGGTGCATACTTACATTGCCATGATCCACATGATGTAAAAGAAAACCGGACTCATCGGACCAGGCGATCTTCCACTGCTCCAAGGTCCAGTTCCGACGGTCATGTGCCCATTGTAGCCGCTTTCAATGATGGACAGGGGTGATCATATGGCACTCTGATTGGTCTGCGGCTACGTAGCCCCATACACAGCAGAATGCGATGCACTGTGTTGATGCATTCTTCCCATAACCATCATTAAAATTATGTGTGACTTGTGCCTCAGTAGACCATGTGTTGGCTCGGACCAAATGGGATAGCCTTCATTTCACTCCTGCATCAATGAGTCTTGGACGCCCAACACCCTGTCGCTAGTTTGTGGTTTGTCCCTCCTCAGACCACCATTCTCACCACTGCTGACCAGGAGCAACCCACAAGCCGTTTCAGAGATACTCTGACCCAGTCGCCTTGCCATAACAATTTGGCCCTTGTCAAAGTCGCTCAGATCTTTATTCCTGCCCATTTCTCCTCCATCCAACACTCTGATTACAAGAACTGATTGTTTGCTTACCTTCTAATCTACCCAGACCTTAATAGGAGATGGTCATCGATATTCACTTCACCTGTGACTGGTCGTAATGTTTTGGCTCATCTGTATATATTATTAGTTATAGCTATACTTTCTCTGCGTTCATATAAATCAGATTTTATATACTATTCATACATCTGTATGCTGAATCTTGGGTCAATAACAAAATCCCTTAACCATGATAACTGTAAAAATGTCCTCTCTTGTATTAATACACGCTGGTGATTTGTAGGATCTGTCTGTCTTCCACTCAGGATTTAGGTGGCATACAGGTGATTTTCAGAGGTGCACAGACTGACAGATAGAGTTCTGTCGTTGATGGCTGCAGCGGTGGGTAGCTTTGGGAATTGGTGTTGCACGGGGTGCTGGTTTCGAAACCAAGTGTTCTCAAGCAATCATCTCCATGAAGGAGAGAGCGAGGCAGAGCCTCCATCCCATTATACCCTCATCTGAAGTTGCCTGCCAAGCCAGCTGCTCCCCTATCAGACACACACACACGTCTGGACACATGACCGACACGCACACACTCACACATCCAAATGTATGTTTACACACAAGATGACTTACAGCTCTCACAATGTCACTCACAGGCTGAAGTTCAAACAAATATTTACTTAACATTTGTGTGAAAACATATACACTGGAAAACATAATTAATGTTCAGACTTGATTACAGAAGGAATCCACCTGGAGAGCAACACTGAAAACCATTTTTCCCTTTCTTTCCTCTGTGGAACACAAACGGTGCTGTGCTGTGCTGTGCTGTGCTGGTCGCACTTTTCTATACAATAGTTAATGGTGATCTTTTAAGCATCTACAATAATTTAAAACCAACATAAATGTATCAGAAGAGTACAGGGGCGGACTGGGACAAAATTTCATGCCGGGAAATCTCACACTAATCCAGGCCATCCCATACACCCAACAAATTTTGAAACCACAGACCATCACATAAAAAAGGTTTAAATCCTTAGGCTGGGGCTTGCAAAATAATTAAAGGTTCTCTCTTGAACTGCACCTTCACTGCCATTTTCCTTATCATTCTCTTTATTTTTCATAATATCTCTCTGTCTCTCTCGTGTGTGTTTACTTTTTTCACAAATTTTCTGTTTTTTATCTACACTTTGTTTTTTATCTATTTTTTATTGTTACATTTAAAGTATACATTACGACCATGTGTTGTTGTTTTATCTTAAAATGACTTAAATACTTGAGATTTAACAAAACTATATTTTCTAAATTGCCTAAATGTCAAAATTGGTACAATGATAACTACATCATGAAAATATCTATTTAGAAAAATCCTAATACTGAGCATGTTACTGCATTATCATGAGTCATGTTTTTCCCTTACGAAAATTAACCATGGTTTTATTATAGTAAAAGTATAGTAACTATGTTTTTTTTTTTGTTTTTGTTTTTTTGGCAAATTGATTACCATTTGTATAACCAGAGTTTTACTACAAATACCATGGTTAAACTATGGTTAGTGTAGCAAAACCATGGGTATTCTGTGGTAACCATGGTTTAAGGTTTTATTTGTAGTAAAACCATGGTTAATTTTCATAAGGGTTGTGTTGTGCCCTAGCTCACTCTAAACCTATTATAAAGTGATGTGAATATTAGGGCTGGGTATTGACACAAATTTCACAATTCGATTCAATTTCGATTCACAAGCTCGCAATTCGATTCGATTTCGATTCAATATTGATTATTTTGGATATCAGGTACAATACATGGCAAATTTTCTCAGGGAAAACAAATCTCTTAACTAATGCTGTAAACTATGGGAGTCAGTTGTAGCTTACTAGGCTTCATTAGCCTATTATAATATCGAAGGTAAAAATTAACTGATTTGTATACTGTACAAACACTTAAATTACACTTTTATTTATTTTTATAATAATAAAGATATACGAAATATAAACATTTAAATGGTGGCTGTCATAAAAACTTGCCAGATTTATTTAAATATGCATTAAATATTGAAGAACATTAAAAATTATAATGAATATGTAATATGGTGCATATATTTAGCAAAATGCTCCTCTCTAGAGTAAATTTTTCTAGCTGACTAATGAGTTTATGGTCACTGGATATGTTTTTTTTCTGAGGTAAATGTGACATTACATGACATTGTTTACAAGCTGTTTTACTGACGTCTTTCCACGGTTGAAACACTGATTGAGCGATTCCATGTCACATGATACGGAATTCGATAAGTTGTACTCTATCTTTTAACACATTTTCAGATGTTCATTCATGTTTATTTCGCGCTGTATCTGGTACGTATTACGGCGGAAGAGAAGATCATGTGCGCTCCGCGCTGCTGCTGCTCTTGAGCTGAGCTGAGCCGATCTCACGCCACAGCGCCAAAACGGTATTTATTTTTTTGAATTTCGTAAGAAAATGGACGTAATATGAAATCTGAGACTTTGTTTCATATCAATAACCAACAAAACACAAAGATTATTGCGATTTATTGGATGGGATGCGCACAACAATGTTCCATTAATTCATCAACTGGAAACAGGATGACTAGCCTAATCGATTCTTGGAATTTAAGAATCGATATCAGTTCTTAATAATGAGAATAAATTAAAATCGAGAAATCAATATTTTTTACCCAGCCCTAGTGAATATATGTCTGCTAAATTACTACTGCTATTTTACAATAGATGATGTCCTTTAGCATACAGTATTTTGAGTGATGATAGTAATGGGTTGCTACTGCTAACAGTTGCTAGCAGTTTACAAACAAAGACAAAACTAGCCTATTTTACAGCAAAATCGGCTGCCAGGCTGAGTTCTCCCGGTTCTCCTGATGGCCAGTCCGCCCCTGGAAAAGTCCATGCAAGCCCTCTGAATTCATACACTGCAAAACATTATTTTCTTACTTGGTATGTTTTCCATGTTGTCTATATCTGCATCATTAAATCGAGTCACAATTACTTGATAAGCAAAATTACTTAAGATATCAACTTCTGCCAACAAGGGAAGAAAAATAAACTTGTTTTCCCTTTGAATTTTTTTTTTTTTTTTTTTTTTTTTAGAGATTTATTTTCTAATTTTAAACAAAAACTTAATTTTGATACATTTTTTCAGAAAACAAGACTTAATATCTTAAGTAATTTTGCTCATAAAGCACTGTAAATGTATCCTGATTTAAGAATGTTTAGGTATTTGTACTGGGACACTATATACTATTTTTTTGGTAGTGTACAGGCTAATTAATTTGTGTGTGGAACAAACATTATTATTGAAATGTATTGCTGAAATTATTATTGACTATAATAATTGATTATTATTTATTATTATTAACTCTTTGCATTGTCTATGAGTTCAGTAGAGAAGTAGCAATATTGGATTGTTAATAATCCAACCATGAATGAATCATTCTTTGGGCTGATATTTTCAATTATATTCAATTTTCAACTATTCAGAAAACTGGTCAAAGTGACAATCGCAAATTATTTACTCAGTGATCCATTCACATCAGTTGACGGTTCAGTGAAGGGAAATATATTCAGCGAGTAACAACTTTAATTTCAGTCTGTTTCTCACTGAAATCTCTTGTATGGATTTGGAAGAATTGAAATAAATTGCAAGTCATATAAACTGCTTTTATGATATGTTTATGGTGGTTTGGAATTATTTTTGAAGCTGGAAAGCTCCAGCCCCCATCCATGGAAAAGAGCGGCCAGCACATTTTTCACAATTCAGTCAGTCAATCAGTCATACAGATTCTGTATGAATAAATGATGACATAATTTTGATTCCCCTTTACAGAGTAGTCAGTAGCCCATTCAAAAGCAGACTAGCAGTATCCTCCTTTAAGTTCTGTAATCTATCCATGACTACCCATGAGTTAAGACATTTCTGAACCGTTTACACAGCGATCTGTGTGCAAACATGATAGCGCTATCACGCTCTACCAAATCCACAAGTATATAAATAGCTATTTCTATTTGTAAAAAAAAAAAAAAAACACACCAGAGAAACTCTGTGATTTAAGGGAGATGCATTTCACTGGGCCAATCAGATTTCAAAGGGCCTGGCTTTTAGAAGTTTTTTTCCCTCTCAAATTGTGGGTCGTCCTTGGAAATACTCAAGGTGGACGAGCGATAAGGCAGAAACGAGGAGGAAAGTGGAACAGAAAAGGGGGTTTAAGGACTGGAGATAATTTCTTTAAGCCATTGCCACCCAGATAGGACCCCCATTTTCCAGACTTCCCATCTTAAAAGTTCTTGGCAGGGATTAAGAGAACAAAGGAAGGTAAATTCCCAGGAAGAGCAGAAAATTGGTCCAACTTTTAGAGAATGTCAGCACCCGCTTTTTATTTATGGCTTCGTAATTTATCTTAAAGGAACCTTGAGTTAAGAACATAAGAATGGAAACAGCGCAGAGAAGAAGGTCATTTAGTGTGTTCCAGGTATCCAGTGGCACTGAGCTTTGCTCACCAGACATAACATTTCATATCAGCACCTTGAAGTAGCCATTTGAAAAGAAAAACTAGACAAAAATAGACATGGGAAGCCATTAAAAGACATGATGTGTGAAGAGGCAGTAGTCATTAAAAGCAGCATGCATTTGGTTATTGACCTTTAATGTGGTTAATTGCCTGAGTGTCGGGGACTTGAGTATGTGACATTTCTTATTTTCCTGTTTATCCGGCTTTATCCTGAAAGGATTTGACATTTCAAATTAAGCATTAACTCAAGAGTGTGGATTGCGATTGAAGATCAGCGCTCCAGTGGAAACGCAAACAAACAGCCCCCGTTCAGTCCACACACACTCTTTTGTTATCGCACTATAATACGGATACGAGATTTAAAGTAATTATAATTTGCGGATTCATCTTCTTGCGCGCGGTTAAGAGTGAGAACGCTTCCATTACTGACAGTGTTGAGAAGCTCTCCCAGGTTTTACGTAACAAACCCTGGCTGCTAAAATTAAGTGGATGTGGAAGAAAGTAAAGTAGGAGGAAAACTGTTCTAATTACATGTGGGAGCTTCAGCACACTTCACAGAGAGGCCTCAAAGATACACCCATTTCCCTACTGCTAAACACACACATTTTCACACTTAATCGTACTCGCATCCACTTTTTGACACTCATATTCCATTACATCCTCTCAGAAACCCACACACTCGCTCATACTCCTGTGGACATCCCTGAGGTATGCCTGACATTTCAGTTGGGGAGAAGAAGGGACTTCAGATAGAAGACTAGTTCTGACACTCATTCAGATATAGATTGGAAGTTTTTGAAAGACTGTGTTGACTGCTTCTCTTCTTTTCAAGGCTACTCTAAAGAAAGAGTGGTAACACTTTACAACACGGTTCAGTTTTTAATACATTAGGTATTACTAACAGTTACAGCAAAACTAAAAAATTCATGTTTAATGTAATATTGCTAAGTTTTAATTCCTGTTTGGTCATAATGCATTTACTTTTTTAGCATGTGTACAAATTACCATTAACCAACATTTAACCAAAAGGAATAAATGTTTTGGACATTATTTTATTCTAGCTTTTGCATTATAGCTAATGTTAACACATAGTTTGGGGTCAGTAAGATTTATTAACAAGTAGGTTATACATTAAATTGATCAAAATGGCAGGAAAGGCGTTTACGTTGTTTCAAAAGATTTTTATTTTAAATAAATGCTGCTCTTTTGGGCTTTCTATTCATCAAATAATAATAACAACAAAAGCCTAATGTATCAGTTTCCATAAAAATATCAAGCAGCACAACTGTTTTCAACATTGATAATAATAATAAGAAATGTTTCTTGAGCAGCAAATCATCATAAGAGGATCATGTGAGACTGAAAACTGGAGTAATGATGATGAAAATTCAGCTTTGTTATCACAGGAATAAAATCTATTTTAAAATCTATTCAAATAGAAAACAGTTATTTAAAATTATAAAAATATTTCACAACATTGCTGTTTTTTTTTATTAAATTAATGCAGCCTTTGCAAGCATAATAGATCAATCTTACCATAGTTCATCCAAAAATCATTAAACCTGTAATTTTTATGTATTTATTTTATTGCGTTTAAAACTAAAGATGTTTAGCCAAATATACAGGTGACTTTTTCCACAAAGTGAGAGTAAATGGTTACTGGGGCTTTTGAGCTCCAAAAATAACAAAAACGCACCATAAAAGTATCTGTTGACCTTCTGTTGTGTGAAGGACAATTATTATATCTTATAGACAACTTCAAACAAGCTTTTATTGGTTATCGATTGACCAGTAATTAATCGCGATTTGAATGTCATAATTTTAATGCAAGCTTTTTGCATGTGGGGAAGATTTTCAAATATAAAGCAAGCAAACAAACACACAACAGGTTAACAAGAAGACGTTTGCAGAAGTTTGTTCATTGCAACCAAAAAAGCTGAAACTAAGTCACGAAATAGTGCATATACTACAAAATGCTGAGCTCCACTGTTGGATTCTCAGTGGAGCGAGCACGAGTAGTCACTGCATTAGCTCCCGCTCTCCCCTCGCAGCGTTCATGTCCTAGTTAAAATCAATGCACCCTCATTAGAGAAAATTATGAAAAATTAAAGCTATCAAATAGATATTTTTGTTGCCGGGTAAGAGTCTATTGGCCGTCGCAGTGGCTGCCAGCGGGAACGGCATTCAGAGACGGCTGGAGAGACTTTGTTAAGAGCCTTCACTAATTAGGGTTGGAAACTGATGGCTTTTCACAAGCCACAGCAATTACTGCAGTAAAGGAGAGCGGCAGATAGAAGTGGACTTGAATGAATGAGTTTGTTTTTCTTCTTTTGCCTCGTGACATTTCGAACGAGTTTGAGTGTTGCTGATGCCGATCGAATGAGAGCAAGTGAGAGCTGAGAAAGACCAAAGGTCAAACACAAAAATTATCATTCCTCTTACTGAAGACAGACAGGAATGCCACACCATTTAGGACCTTACTTGAATTAGTCTTGAATTAGCATTGTACGTGTTTCGCATTGTCCGTTTTTAAGGGCCAGGTGCTCTTTACAGAGAGGATGACCCAGGCTGACACAGCCACAGGAAGGCTACTTTTGTTCCAAAAAGCTGGTCGGCGCTTGAGTCACCGGCTCGGTTTTATCAGCCCAATCTAAAACGCTCCGTGAACTCGTAATGCTGGATTTTGTATAACAAGAGCCGCATTCACGATCAAGATTCGACTGCTGATACAAAACATTCATCTGTTTTTCCAATGCTGAGAAAATTGCATGTGGGAAATGCTTGTCTTTTTTGTCTAGTTGGATGCCTAGACAGGGCAATCTATAAATATTCTCTCACCACATCCTGATATATTTATTGTATAATCTTATTATATGCAAAACATAATGAAGGCAACATAAAAGCAGTCCATTCTACCTCGTGTGAAGTCATACGATAGCTTTGTGGAATGATCAGTCCAAAATTTAGGTTATTATTCACTCTCAAATGTGATCATTATGCATCTCTTTAATAAAATATGGCACCTATAAAAATGACAAATATGACAGCTTTCGGGGCCATGACCTAGCAGTTACCGCATAGACTCCAGACGCTGCGTGACTCCAAAGTTGTATTAATGAGTTCCAGAGCTTTTCAGATAGGTGCAAGTGAGTTTTCCAGTGAAGAATCACAGGTCGTCTTGAGTACTATAGACGGTCTGTCACGGTTCCTCCCAAGTTTCTTCCACATGAATGCACGTAGTGAGTAATTCTTCCATCATAGCCGAGAAGGTTGCTTCAGGTGGAGTGCTAGGGTTTCCTCTCAACGTGCCTCGCATTTGCCTTCGCATTGGCATTTCTGTCAAAATTGAGGACACGGTTTCTTTACATTGTTATTTATTGGTTGCCAAATTGCATCTGTTAACAAAAAGTAGCAAAAAATCCATAATAAGAAAAAAGGGAAATAACAGCCATTTTAATCCGATTTCGTATGAAAACATGGTGCCGATTTTTCTCGAATTTGTACAACAGAAATGTAAAAATTTTAAGAAAAACCTCTAAAGGTTATAATACACTAGACAAATTTTGCACATATTTTTGCCCTGATTTGCACTGAAAATCAAAGTGTATAATGGACACAGACCGTGATTCCATTAAATTCGTTTGATATTTTGAGCTGATTTTAGAACACCGTGTTTTCATTCGACTTGAATGCCATAAGCCGAATGTTTCTGCGTGAGTTTGTTGTTTTCGGAGCGGCTTGAAAGTCTGGTAGTCTGGTAGTCTGTGATCCTCAGTTGTGTAGTGTATGATACCCAGTTTTTCCTTTGTAACCATTTACAGCATCACTAAAAATATGATGCCTGTTCAGATTTTAAAAGTCATGTTAAGGCCCCGATATACTCACGGCGAAGTTCTTTTTCGTCTTCGTTTAAGGGCTAAAACGAATTTCGAAATACGTGAGCAGCGATATATTGTTATTGAACTTCTGACGCCGCCCACACTGCTGAGAGTGGCATTTAGATGAATATGTAAATATACTGTGCACTTTCCTCTCTCAATAACAACATAAACAAATTTTGATTTCATATCCTGAAATAGCTTAAAATCAAGCAGCTTTACCGTATTAAACATGAAAAACAGTGTCAGTGTCTTATTTTATCACAAGTACTACTTTATTTTCTACTATAAACAGCTCTCCAGTGTGTTCATGTTTTCACTCACGGACGTCTGACCACGACCAACTGAATAGGCCAAATGAACCAGAAAAGATTTTCAATTGGAAGAAGGCGGAGCCTCAGCGCACACCTACCTATTACGTAATCGCCACAGATCAATGGTAGCACGAAGGTGTTTAGCAGTTTTTTCTGGAAAGTTCGCTTTTGCAAACTGTTTCAAACTCCCAAAACAAACTCCAAACGAACTTTGTTTCGGCCTGATTTTGTTCGAAATGGCGTCACATCAGTTCGTTCTTCGATTTCGCTTGAAGTATATTGGGGCCTTAAGTGTATGCCAGCCTTAATCAAGAAGGTCCATCCTTAACATAACTATCAGTGGGATGCAAGCAGATCATATGTAAACATACAAATTTGTCTCTAATTGCCAAAATGTAATATAGTAACGAATTGTCGTGAGAGCGGCCTTTTTAAAGTAGAAGGGCCTGATCATTTGTAGCTCAACTCCAGTTCCAGCATGCATTATGAGCAGTGTAACATTTCCGTTTTCTCTTTTAATTCATGGACAGGCCGTAAAAATATTTACCTCACTGCATTAGTGCCGTAGCCGCACACCTGCCCTTTGACCTTCTCCTTCTCTTAATTAAATGGCAGAGATCCTCAGAGCAGCGTTCAGCTCACATCAGCTCTCTCCGGCCCTGCGCTGGGCCGTGTGGAATCGATGGCCGTGTGAGAGGTTCTTATAATCTATAACTCACATCACTTGTGCAATGGCAGCACTTTGGCTAAACTCAATTAACAGTCAGAAGAGGGCCTGTGGTTTTGGCTGATTGGATGTGGGTGGATGCGTTGGAGTGTTTGTGTGTGTCTGTGGGAGAGAGAGAGATTGGTGTTTGAGATTACACTTTTTCAAGCCAAACAGTTCTGGAGTTTGAAGGAATTTTTCGACTTTTACAGACCCAGTGTTCTCTCACCCCCAATTTAAAAACTTTTCAGTAACACAATAACATATGTTGTTAACATCACGCATTAACAGACAGTATTACCTGTCACTGTTCTTCTTTTTAAATTTGCATATAAATTTAAACTAATGTTTAAAAGTTTTGAATCGGTAGGTGTTTTTAATGTTTTTGAAAGAAGTCCCTTATGCTCAACAAGGCTGTGTTTATTTGTTGAAATAAACTGTAATATTGTGAAATATTATTACCACTTTAAATAACTTTTCTTTTTTTATTATATAATAAATATGGTAATGTATTCATGTAATGGTAAAGCTGAATTTTCAGCAGTGTCGCATGATCCTTCAGAAATCATTCTAATATGATGATTTGATGCTCGAGAAACATTTCTGATTATTAACAATGTTAAAAACTGCTGAAGTTGTGCTGCTTAATATTTTCTTGAAAAATGTAATACATTATTGTAGGATTCTTTGGTGAATCGAAAGTTCGAAAGAACAACATTTATTCAAAACAAAACCTTCCTAATTAAGTATTTATGTATTGATTCATACAATTATTATGCATTCTTGCATTGAAATTTAAATTTTTAGGAAATTACTTTTAGGAAAAACTATGTTTTATATGTCTATTCACGGACCCCTGCAGGACTTACATTACCAAAATTGCTGCTTAACAAGCCATTAGAACATTTTGAGAAGTTTTTGTCGAAACAATAGAAGTCAATGCAAACCCAAACTGTTTAGTTTCCAAAATATCTTTTTTTATATTCTGCAGAAGAAAGAAAGTAAAACATGTTTTAGAATTATATGGGGGTGAGTAAATTATGACAGTATTTTCATGAATTTATGGTAATTTTCCATTGATTTCCTTTTTGCTATTGACTCCAATTTATATCGTGCGCCTAACCCAGGCTTTCTCCTCCACTACCACATACTTAGAAGGCAAGCTCCGCCACTACGGCCCAAGGGAACCAGCCTGTTCCAGTGAGGGCTTTGGTTATGCATGCATCATTATGCCAGATCTGACTCTGTTCTCATGTACAATCACAGATTGAGACATATCCTTCTCTGCTCATCTCCCTCCCGTACTCCCAGAAGCAAGCGGTGCGTGTTTGGAGCGCTGTCAGTATTCATGTGACCAGTTCAGTGGAATAACTGATCACCCTTCGGTTAGAATGATATGTTCATATGTTTCTGTACGGATAACAAATAAGCAACAAAGTTTCTGTGAAGCAAACTAAAAAATACATTAAATATTGAGAAATAATAAATAAATAATATGATCATATGTCTGATCGTAAGTAATGACTGGCCGAGACGCACTTGTGCACTGGCCACTGATGGATGACGAAACACTTGAGTCAGCTGAAAAAGTAGCCCAAACTCTGGGCTTTTCCATTTTTCACCGTAGCTTGTCGTTTTGCGAAGCCAGATTTTAACAAATTGCAAAGGAGCTGGATGTTATTAGCTGTCTGCAGTGTAGTTTTTTTCTTCCCCTGACTTTTTATGTTGCCCGTCGCTGACTGTGTTTTATGAGTGCTGAACGTGATGGAGTAATGGAGCCTATTTATCAATGCAGATATTAATATCGCTCCAGTCCTTCACATGACAGAACAGCGTGTCTTAGATTAAATACTGTCTGTCAAAAAACATCAGCATATTTGCCACCCTTACTCGTAGAGCATTTCAAACAGTCTCTACCCATAAAGCCCAGCACACTTGCGGTTTTCTAAAGTCATCTATGCTATACGGTCATAAGCCACATATTGAACTAAAAAAACCTGCAAAACATAATAAAATTCTAAATGTTAAAGCATTGCTCCACCTCTGAGACAACTTTCTTTTTCAGCTCACATAACCAAGGCATTGGTTAATGAAAATCAGTTGGCAAGCTCTATTTTAGGCGATGCAGCTTTTCTCAAGTCTTGCCAGCAGTTTTATCTAGCACTAAATTTAATGCTAGTTTATGTAATAAAGGTTTCAGCAATAATAGCAAATAATGGTCTGGATAATTTTGGATTATGTGGAGATGCTCCTGAGGCTGAACTTAAAAGGAACAGTTCACTTAAAAATAAAAAATTGTTAACATTCATTATTTCTACTGTTTTTTGCCAATACGATTAAAGCCAGAAGGCTCTAAAACAAGGTTGGCCTCATTGAATTTCACTGTATAGACAAAACCCCATTTTTTAGAGAATCCTTTTTTGTTTTGTATCACAGAAGAAATAAAGTTGTACAAGTTAGACATGAAGGTGAGCAAATTATGACAAAATGTTAATTTTTTGGTGAACTATTCCTTTAACCTTCAGCTTTATGTTGAAAAGCCTGCCTTTTATGATCCAATCAGTTTTTTCTTAAAAAAATCAATCCTTTTCTTGTTATATATCCTGCTTCACTCTATATGTTGCATTATGGAAGAAAATGATTTCAAATGTCACTTCATGTTGACTTTAAAGGCGACAGCCTGCCATTTTTAGTCTTGCGTCAGGGATGAATACATCAAACTAAGTTTCAGCACGGGTGGGGCGGGGCAAACGGGGGTCCAGGTAATGGCGCTGATGGCTCATGGATTGTGCAGTGTACGAAGTGATGGGGAGGGCGCTTTACGACTGGCTGTGTCAGTCTCTTCCGCCTGAATTACCCTCTCATCTCTCCTCTCCTCTGCTCGGCACGCCGTGAAATGGCTTTCTGTAGGCCATTAGCTTTGAAGGAGCAGGGACGAGTAGGATGGAGGATACAGCACCGGCCTGCTCTCCCACCATGCCATCCCAATGGCCGTCATTACGAAGCTTAGCTCTGACACACATCACCCAGCGTGTCTGTCAGTCAGATGCCACGGTGTTTATTGCTGCCCATCGTCACCCCAGGTCAAGTACTGCAGGGGGACCGATTCTTGAACAATCCACTGGGCCTGATTTTTTTACTATCATGACGCACTTTCTGGTGTCTTGTTAAGATGAGACTAAAAGACATTTGATCATTTCGAGGAGGATTATGAAGCTACAAGTGATTAGAGGCCTGGAAATGAGAAAGATGGATGATGCTTTGTAGGATCATGCAGGACAAAGTCAGGGTTTTGAGCCTTAGGGTTAGGGATATGATTGTATAAATAGATGTGGTTTGGAAAAGACAACAATTGTGCATATTTATTTGTACAATCACTGCCTTTCTCATGGATTTAACCACTGCATCTGTTTGCTGGAGCTAAACGTCTGCTGTTTGTATACCTTCTGAAACTAACAAAGATTTTAGATGCAAATGCCTTGAACCTTACTATTTCACACACTGTAGAACCAGGTATGCTGTGTTTTGATATTTAACGTTCTTTATCAATCATTATGTGCCACTAGACATGTATGACGTGTGTTAGCACAAGTCGAATGTATTGATGGTATGTACCTAGCATTTAAGGAGGCTGATCACACAGCGTATTTTGTTCAACGTCAGTTAAAAGAGCATTAAAAGGACAGATTAATCTGTACCGCTAAAGGTTTCTTCATGAATAAACTCATTTATGAGTTATTAACATTTAACAAGTGCCATTTCCAGCCCTGCGAGTTTTGGCCGGCTTGAGCAAACTCTCGATAATGTCGCGGGTGAGAGTTTGCACGGTCAGATCAAGAGATTTCTTTAATGGCGCCTGCAGGTGAGGTGATTTAATGAGGCCTGGGGTGATGCCTGTTTGAGGATGTGAGTCAGCACACCCCACCCTGCCCTTCCAGCACACCATCCTCCACCGCTCCCCTCCTCGCATTCATTTGTTTACCTAGCCCGCAGTGAACTGTAAAATCAGACTGATTTCATCTCTGCGTTTTACATATGCATGAGCCCTGTGCAGCTCAGAGCGGAGGGATGAATACACACTCTCCAGAGAGAGACCTGCGGTGCCCCCTGAGCAAACACACACACACACCCCACACAAACACTGGCCTATGTGCCTACACACACACACATCGATCACAATTAACTTAGTCATACACACCTACTCGTATATTCATATGTCAGAAGGGGTTTTCACGGATAAATGAAAAATGAAAATTTAACCCATTTGTTGCTGTGGTTCCCTTACGAGAACGTTCTCTCGTACTGCGTTGCAAACGCTATGGGAAAACTCCTTTTCTCGAGAATATTGAAGCCTTTATTTTAAAACGCATTTGCTACAGCACAGGCTAGAGCATCAGACCCACGTGAGTGAGCTGATAGGCTGTGCTGTGGGCAACTGCACGAACCAATGGCGGATAGACAGAAGCGCGCGAGCCAATCAGGGCACTTGGCGCTCTGTCACTGTCAAGCGCGCGAAACTACACGTGACCATAACATATAAATACAGATAGAATCCGCCATTTGACAGATTTAATCTCCTTCAGCTCGACTCACCTCGTCGCTGATTTTCTCCGGTCGTAAGAAGCCCTCGTCGTGGAAAAGCCGTCCAGCGGAACAGCTTCGCATCCCGGCATCTCGCCAGCTGAGCGTTTCCCTGTGGCATCCGACGAAAAATTATATCCTTTTCATTGCATATTTATCTAAAAGAGCAAACCGCTGTTTTCACAGCGCGGCATAATGCCTCTCTCCATCTGTGAGAGCTGCGGGGTCTCCCTGCATGCATCCGACGGACACACCCAGTGTGCGGCCTGCCTCGGCCCTGAGCACGCCGAGGCAGCGCTCATGAAAGGCGGCTGCCAATTCTGCGACGGGATGCCTGTCTCCGTTCTCCGTTCAAGGCTGTCTTCGACGGTGACCGATTCCGCCCACCTTCCGTCTTCGGCGCCCCACGAGCCCCGTAGGAAGAAGCGGCGCGATCAGAGGCGTCCTGAGCGCGGTGAGTTTAGCGAGTGCACGCCGGGCCTTTCTCCTCGTGCCTCGCCCACGCCTTCTTCGCCTGTCCTGTTCTCTCGGAGCGAGCAGCGCCCCTCGTCTGAAGCGGCTGGACTCGTCTCTTTCGGCGCATCTCCGGATGACGTCGATGACGCACTTTCTATGGCGGCATCTGAGAGCGAGGATTGGTCGGGCTCCGCGGACCCCGCCCCCCCCTCTCAGCTAGAGTTTTCTGATACTCGAGCGAGCATTGACGCCGAACTTCTCCGTGTCATGTCTCGCGCTGTTGACGAGTTGGGACTCGATTGGCTTTCTCCAGCTGAGCCCGCCAGAAGCCGCCTCGATGAATGGTACCTGCCGGGGCGCCAGCAGGCCCCTCGTCAGCGCGCCGCTCCATTTATGCCTGAGGTTCACGAAGAGCTCACAAAATGCTGGCGCGCGCCCTTTTCAGCGCGAACGCGCTCATCCGCCTCTTCTACGCTCTCCACTGTTGACGGCGCTGAAGAGAAAGGATATGTGTCTCTCCCCCCACTGGAGGAAGCGGTCGCTGCACACTTATGCCCCCCCACTGCAGGTAGTTGGAGGTCTAAGACGGTGCACCCTTCTAAGCCGTGCAGAACTACTTCGGCCATTGCCAGCCGCGCATACGCTGCCGCCGGTCAAGCCGCCTCTGCACTTCACGCCATGGCGACGCTTCAAGCCTTCCAGGCCAAACTTCTCCGCTCCATGGATGAGTCAGGCCCGGACCCAGACACATTTAAAGACCTCAGGAGTGCCACGGATCTGGCACTGAGGGCCACGAAGACCACCGCTCAAGCCCTGGGCCGCAATATGGCCAGCCTAGTGGTAATGGAGCGCCACCTCTGGCTAAACTTAACCGAGATCAGGGACGCGGATAAATCTGCCTTCCTCGACTCGCCCGTCACAGCCTCAGGTCTCTTCGGCCTATCTGTCAGCGGCTTCGCTGATCGCTTCACTGAAGCTCAGAAGGCTTCCAGCGCCATGAGACACTTTCTACCAAAGTGCTCCAGCTCAGTCCAACGGCGCCCCAAGAGCACGCCGCGACCTGAGAAAGTGGTGTCCCAGGTCCTCCAGCCCCGCCCAGCGGCTGAGACCAGTAAGCACATGAAGCCAGCGAAACGGTTCCCGTTCCCTAAGCGCCAGGGCCCGCGGCCGAAGCTGACGCTCGATCACGAGCCCAAGAAGCCGTCCTAACCGGCACAAAGAGGGGTCACTGTCCCGCTGCGGCCGGACCAGCCCCAAAAATCGCTCGACTACTGCTCACGGCTCCCTCTTCAGTTCAGGCGGCTGCAGCAGTTCTAAATGCAGTTCATGGGCCCGTCACATGTCACGCACCCCTGCAAACAAACGCTGTTTTAACAGCGACCCACACAAAGCACAAATCGAGCATAATTTCTCACATGCATACATGTCAGTCCGAGCCCCCCACTCTGGGTGTTCCAGATATGATAATGCCTCTAGCTCTGCGGGCTCTAGCTTGGCAAGCTATCCCCGGAGTTTCAGTATGGGTGATGAACATCATAAAGCATGGTTACTCGCTTCAGTTCGCCCGCAGACCACCGCGTTTTCGCACGGTTATACAAACCACGGTAAGGGGCACATTGAGTCATGTCCTCCGCACCGAAGTGTTAAGTCTGCTGGCGAAAGGGGCCATCGAGAAGATCCCCCCTTCTCTGAGCGAGTCAGGTTTTTACAGCCGATACTTTCTTGTTCCAAAGAAAGACGGCGGCCTGAGACCCATTTTAGATCTCAGACATCTGAACAAGGCTCTCATGTCACGGCCGTTCAGAATGCTCACGACCAGACATATCCTGGCGCAGATTCGCCCAGGCGACTGGTTTTTCTCAGTAGATCTGAAAGACGCTTACTTTCACATTCAAGTGAACCCCCACCACAGGCCATTCTTGAGATTCGCCTTCGAGGGGCAGACATACCAGTACACAGTTCTTCCATTTGGACTGGCACTAGCGCCTCGTACATTCACGAAGTGCATGGATGCAGCTCTCTCCCCCCTGAGACACATGGAATGCGCATCCTAAACTACCTCGACGACTGGCTCATACTGACCCAGTCAGAGGCGGAGTCACATACTCACAAAGCCTGGCTCCTCAGCCATCTAGAATGTCTAGGGCTCAGGGTCAATGTTGCAAAGAGTGTTCTGTTGCCCAGCCAACGTATCACGTTCCTGGGAACAGTTCTCGACTCCGTACTTATGAGAGCATGGCCCACACCGGCCCGTGCTCTAACGATTCAGCAGCTCACGGCATCGTTCATAGAGGGCTCTCTTGTACCCCTCAGAACGTTTCAGAGGATCCTTGGCCTGATGGCCTCTGCATCATCAGTACTCCAACTAGGCCTACTGCGTATGCGTCCTCTTCAGCTGTGGCTGGCTCCTCTGGTGCCACCCCACGCCTGGCATTCAGGCCACTTGATTATCAAGGTGGACCAGCGCTGTGTTCAAGCCCTGGCCCCTTGGAAAAACGCCAGCTGGTACCAGCAGGGCGTAAGCATGGGGGTAGTTTCAGAGAGGAGGATGATTTCAACAGACGCCTCCAACTCCGGTTGGGGAGCTCTGTACGAGGGCAGGCCTGCCTCCGGCCTCTGGTCGAGCTCGGAGAAACGCCTACACATAAACTGCCTCGAAATGAGAGCAGTTTTTCTAGCCCTAAAAACATTCCTCCCATACCTGGCGGGACACCACGTGTTGGTACGGACGGACAACATGTCGGTGGTCTCTTACATAAATCGCCAGGGCGGCCTCAGGTCCCGCAACCTGTTTGCCATAGCCTCACAGTTCTTGCTATGGGCTCACACCAATCTGCGCTCGCTCAGGGCAGCTCACGTGCCAGGCACGTTGAATACAGGAGCAGACATGCTCTCTCGGGGCAGAGTTCCCCCAGAGGAATGGTCTCTCCACCCTCAGACAGTTCTCCTACTCTGGGAGGTCTTCGGGAAGGCAGAAGTAGATCTTTTCGCCTCAAAAGACAACTGTCAATGCCCAATCTTTTTCTCAAAGAGCAGGGATGCGTTGGCCCACGACTGGCCCAACCTTCCTCTCTATGCGTTCCCCCCGGTCTCGATGCTCCCTCAGGTCATCGAACGGATCAGGAACACGAAAAGCGCAGTGCTATTAGTAGCTCCTCTCTGGCGGACCCAGGTTTGGTTCCCAGAGTTGATGCAGCTGTCTGTAGCAGACCCGTGGCCAATCCCAGTGAGGCGCGACCTCCTGACTCAGGCCAACAGGACAATCTGGCATCCCCGTCCCGACTTATGGGCCCTACATGTATGGCCACTCAACGGGTACCCCAGAACCTCCCAGAGGGCGTCCTGAATACTATAAAGGAAGCTAGAGCTCCGTCTACCAGAAGCCTCTATCTCAGTAAATGGTCAGTGTTTTCCAGCTGGTGTTTAGCTCGAGACCTCGACCCATACACTTGTGAAGTACCAAGAGTACTGTCTTTTCTACAGGAGATGTTGGACGCGGGTCGCTCCCCCTCCACTCTCAAAGTGTACGTGGCAGCCATTGCTGCTTTTCACGTATTGGAAGCCGGGGCCTCCTTAGGAAAAAGCGACCTTATAGTTCGCTTCCTCAGGGGCGCCAGGAGGCTTAACCCGCCTCGGCCACCGTCTGTTCCGGCCTGGGACCTCTCCTTGGTCCTGCGGGCTCTTAAGGGACCTCCCTTTGAACCACTTCAGTCAGCTGATCCTAAGTCTCTCTCTCTGAAAACCGCCCTGCTTCTAGCACTGGCGTCAGTAAAGAGAATAGGGGATTTACAGGCGCTGTCTACCAGCGCTTCCTGTCTGGAGTTTGGTCCTAATGACTCCAAGGTCATTCTTAGGCCAAGACATGGATATGTTCCTAAGGTGCTCTCAACTCCGTTCAGAGCCCAGGTTATTTCTCTGTCAGCTCTCCCCTCCTCCGAGGAGGATAGCGATTCTCTCATGCTTTGCCCAGTCAGAGCTTTGAGAATTTATCTGGAGCGTTCGGCCTCTTTCAGACAGTCTGAACAGCTCTTTGTGTGTTTCGGGGGCCGATCCAAGGGCCTCCCGGTCACTAAAACCACACTGTCCAGATGGATAGTTGACGCCATTGCCCTGGCTTACACCTCACTGGGCCTCTCTTGTCCCATAGGTGTTAGAGCTCATTCCACGAGAGGTGTTGCCTCTTCGTGGGCTTGGTCAAGTGGTATTCCCATTGAAGACATTTGTGCGGCGGCCGGCTGGTCCGCTCCGTCCACATTTGTGAGATTCTATAAGCTGGATGTCCCTGCTCTGCAGACATGCGTTCTTTCTGTCTAGACTCTGGCTCTGTGGATCCAGACTAGTTTTGAACCATGGTCACTTGGGTATTCCCATCTATAGCATATGTGCGGCGGCCGGATATCCGCTCCGTCCACATTGTTGAATTATAGCTTTAATGCCCTTGCTTGTAGCTACAGTTCTTCTGTCTAGACACTGGCTCTGTGACCCAGTCTAGTTGATATTGAACACACGGTTTTCACTTTGTGGGCTAAGTGACTGGCTCTGGCCAGATCCGATGAATTATAACTTTAATGTCCCTGCTTTGCAGTTACAGTCTTTTCAGTCTAGACTCTGGCTCTGCTGACCCAGGCTAGTTTGATATTAAACACACGGCTATCACCTTGTGGGTTAAATGACTGGCTCTGGCCAGTCTTTATTACGGATAATTGATGGGCCCGATGTTCGGTCTCTTTTTATCCTGGCTATTCTGTACTTCCCGGAACTCTGGTGAGTCAGAGCGGCCAAAAGATTAATAGCACGGCGTTTTAAATGGAAACGTTCCCATAGCGTTTGCAACGCAGTACGAGAGAACGTTCTCGTAAGGGAACGTACTGGTTACTTTCGTAACCTCGGTTCCCTTAGAGATAAGGGAACGAGTACTGCGTTGCCTTGCCGTGCTATTTTTCTTATGGCAGGTTTGTCGCTTCAGTCGATTATACCTGTCAAATGGCGGATTCTATCTGTATTTATATGTTATGGTCACGTGTAGTTTCGCGCGCTTGACAGTGACAGAGCGCCAAGCGCCCTGATTGGCTCGCGCGCTTCTGTCTATCCGCCATTGGTTCGTGCAGTTGCCCACAGCACAGCCTATCAGCTCACTCACGTGGGTCTGATGCTCTAGCCTGTGCTGTAGCAAATGCGTTTTAAAATAAAGGCTTCAATATTCTCGAGAAAAGGAGTTTTCCCATAGCGTTTGCAACGCAGTACTCGTTCCCTTATCTCTAAGGGAACCGAGGTTACGAAAGTAACCAGTACGTTTTTGTTTAAATTATTTATTTTTTTTGCTGTGGTGTTATATACCAACCGAGTTTATTAACTGAATTAAAATCCAAAATGGTGCACAAAGTCAAGAGAAATGTTGATGATAAATATACTTTAATTCAGTCCTATAAAGCATCAATAAAAATAGCTCTAATCTAATTTAAAATAGCCCTACTATTTGTGTATTGTGTGCAATTCCAGCAGTTTAGCAACATGCTAACATGCTAAGCTCTGTTATATCTGTATATGTGCGTATGACTGTTTGGAATGGATGCACGGCAAAGACATGATCGTTAGTTGAGTCATTACTAGTGGGTTACCATGATCTTCACTCTAGAATACAGACCCAAATAATTTGTAATTTAGTCCTTTAGAAGAATGTAATAACGCTTGAGTCATTACTATCCCAAAACCTTACAAAAAGCTCAAAAGTTTACAATGACTTCAGTGAATATTAAGGAGTTCTGAGTCATGCTCTTCATTTTAGAATACTGATCCAAATAATTAGTAATTCCTTCTGAAAGATTTGGTAATACTTGTGTATTGGTAATACTTGTTCTAGTGGGCTGGGACGTATGAAAAAAATGGTAGTTATTGATTAGCTAATAGTGAACTACCTCATTCAGCTGAGTGCTATTACTAACTAATTCATTCATTCATTAGTGTCTCTTGTTAGTTACTAGAATGTTATTAGTGCATTACTCATTTGTTCCTGTGTAGTTATTCATTAATGATGGAACAGTGTGCATTTCTTTTCTTTTGAAGTCTCTTAAAAGCAAAAAAAATAGACTTAAAGGGATAGTTCACCCAAAAATGAAAATTGTCAACATTTACTCACCCTCAGGTTGTTCCAACCCTGTATGATTTTCTTTCTTCTGCTGAACACAAGAAGATATTTTGAAGAATGTCTGTAACCAAACAGTTGATAGGCCCCATTGACTTCCATAGTATATATATTTTTTTCATACTATGAAATCAATGGGGTCCATCAATAGTTAGGTTTCCCATATTCTTCAAAACATCATTGTTTGTGTTCAGCAGTAGAAAGAAACTCATACAGGTTTGGAACAACCTGAGGGTGAGTAAATAATTACAGAATTTTCATTTTTGTGTGAATTATCCCTTTAATCTGCTTCCTTTCATATCAAAAGTTCAGAATAGTCACTTGTAAAGGTATTGATACTGTGCTCAATTTCATGGTACCTTCAGCCAATCAGTGCTGTATTGGTGTACATTTCCCAGGCCTCTAGATTGATTAGTCACATGACATTTGCAGCTCAGGAGATTGGCTCAAATACTTCTGTGGCCATGAGGAAAGATGGCAGATTTGAAATCACGTGTTTTCAGCTGAGCAAGAAAGAGAATGCTAACAGTATTCTCTCTCCAGGTGTTATAAACCTCCTCAGGCACAGTAGTGATGACTCACTTCTTGCTCCAATCGAATCAGCAACCTTCCAGTTCCCAGCCTTAACTGCTGTGCCACACCACTTCTGTATCTGATCATCCCTTAAATGAGGGAAGTCATCATTGATCTCTTCGTCTCCTTTCTGGCCACAGGCTAGGTCTCTGGAAAGGTGTTTTTATCCTTGTATGCACTGTTATCAGCTTTAGGGTTATGGTGTGTTAGTTTCATGCTCCTCAGTTTGTCCATTTTTTTCCTGATTGGCTGGTTTATGGTCAGCATGGATTGGCAGCTTCTGTCAGAGTTGAAAGCACAGATGGTGAGAGGGCAGAGTGTGGACACAGTTAGCAACATGGTGTGAATGTGAGGGCACAGCCAAATAATGAAGCAAATCACTGCCATCATTACAGTAGAACAGATCCGGTCAGATAGCGATGCCTGTCGGGGAAGGATCCTTAAAATGTTTCTATATCAAATATTGAACTTTAAACACCAAGGTCTGTATTTCTACTGTGTCAAATAGTGATATCTGCTCCATTCGGAGATAAGTTCTTCTCTTTAACCCTCCAGGGACATGATGGTAATCTTCACCATCATCAGCATTCAAAGACGCCCACTTCGGTTACTCATGGAGTTCATTGCGTGCGTGAAGGAGAGGTAAAGATAGAGCGAGTCTGTTTGAAACTGAGAACATTTCCTCTTTCATTCAGAAGCACTTCCATTCTGACCCCTCAATCAACTATCCTTTTTTTCCCAGGTAATGTGTGCCTGTCCTTTCATCATATATATTGAAGCCCTGAAGACATTTCAGTTTTTCCGAGGCCGAGAGAAAAAATGTCGCTAATATGCAGGCAGGAGGGCAGCCGTTATGAGGACAGTGGAGAGAGAGGTGGTGGCACGGCGAGCTGTGTATTTAAAATCAGCTCATTGAGACAGATGACACAATTTCACACATATTGCCCTCGGAAAAGCAGCCAGTTTTCCATAATGGCCCCAACCTTCATCTGTCAGGCCCTGCTAAATCTACTGGAATAATTTCCTCATGGATTATATGACAGTATTTATAATTTATTAAGTTGCCTATATGTGTCAGGGTACAATTCTCACAGTCCCTTTCCTCTGTCATCTTTCTGCTTTTTCGGGTGAAGAGGGAAAAGAAGATTGCGAGACAAATGGGGGAAAGTCTCGCTGAAATGAAGATGCTGCTTCTAAATGTTTTATACAGGCTCTAAGCAGCATGATTGCAAACGATGCGAGCAAATCCCGTTGAAAGCGTCGGTCTTTAGAGGAAGGAAACAGGAGATACTCCTAAATCTGCATGCTGAATGAGGAGCCGGTCTTTTAAGAGATTGCTCATCTTGCTAATGTAATGCGCACAGTTAATCTGGCTCTTCCTTGAGCTTGAGTCAGGCTTAGTCCAGGAGGGTTGGAGGACTGCTAGACTTCATCCTGTTTTCAGAAACACAATCTGGGATCTGGCTTTTTACCCCCTCCCCAAGTCTCCCAGTACTAAATCCCCCAATAAGCAGCCTTTGTGAGCAACTCACACTGCCTTTCATGGCTTGATTACAGGGCACAGCAGGTATTTCAGGGGGAAGGTGACTCTGTGATGAATGCAGAGAGAGTGACAGGGCCAGCGCTGGTCTAGAATGTGGCTTTGAAAATGCCAGAGGTATACTTTTTTTTTTTTTTTTTTTTTTTTATCAGTTCAGTTAGAATCAAACAAAAGGATCATGTTTTATTGCATGGTGTTATATCTGTCTAATTATTGGTTTAGTGCTTCTTCAGGCACAATAGTGACCTTAAACAAATAAATAAGATATTGTATTAAATAATAATAATTAAATCATTATATTTAGTTTGTTTGATTTACATTAATTTCATGATTGTATGTGTAAATATACTGTATTTCTGATTGTAAGTACCTTAAGATAGCATTATTAATCACAGAAAATGATAAATTATTTTGAACAGTATCTTTACAGATTTTTTTAAGTTAAATTAATCGTTTTATTTAACAGTAAAGAGTGACAGTAAAGACAAATAATGTTGCAAAATTATACTTTTTGATTTCAAATCAATTATTTTCTATGCGTCAAAGAATCCTGAACAAAAATTCATCACAGTTTAAACAAAAACATTAATCAGCAACTGTGTTAACTATTAATAATAATAATAAATGTTTCTTGAGAAGCAAATCAACATTAAAATGATTTTTGAAGGATCATGTGACACTGAAGACTGGAGTAATGATGCTGAAAATTCAGCTTTGCTATCACAGGGATAAATATAAAATATATTATAATATAATAAAATAAATGAAATCAAAAGCATTCATTTTTAAATTATATTTCACAATATTGCTGTTTTTACGGTATTGTTTATTAAATAAATGCAACCTTGGTCTGGATAAGAGACTACTTTCAAAAACAAAAATCTTACCAAACAAGTATAATTTCATCATGTAAAATATGTATTTGAGTTATAGAAGTTAAAATGTATGACGATCAAGAGTAACCCAATGTTCAATGCAACATGTTTAAATCATGGTCAACTATATAAAATGCATTCCAGTGTTGTGATATTTTGAGCATTATTTAAATTATAGCTACTTTTGTGTTTGATATTGATTTGATTATGTCAGTAGTAGCCAAAATTGTTCACATTGAAACATTTTGTACAACATGCTTTGTGTATATACTGTTATACTGTTGACACCACCACACCCCCATGTGTATACCGCAGTAGTTGTATTGCAGTCTAATATAATATGATGTGTCATGTAAACATCCTCGTCTCTTTTTCACTCTGTTCTCTTCTTGGCCTTTACCAGATGCCAGTAAGAAACCCTGACCCCAGACTGACACCACGATATGAGGATGCCGAGCGACAGTACGCTTCCCTGCCCAGGTAAGAACATCAAGTCATTAATCCTGCATCCTTCGTGACAAATCGGGGAGAGATGGAAAGCTAGAAAAGTAGAAGGCGAGAAGGAAGAGAGGGGGGAGAGCAGGTAGTCATCTGTCTCTCTCATGCAGAGCTGAATAATCCTCTTTAATGCGTATAATTAAATCTGGAGTGTCTGCCTTCTGAGGCCCTCCTATCCTGGGAATTCACCTGATCCTCTCTGGGGAGACGGCCATGCGGTCGCAGCACTGTAACCTGATCACAGAGCACATTTCAGGAGCCGTCTAAAGTTACGGCTGCCTCTTTCTATTCTCCTCCGTTGTTTCTATCGGTCTCAATCACATCTTTCCGTGTTTGCTGAGCCCGACCGACCACGACGGCCAGCGCAAACAAACAGGCAAGCGCACAGGCGTGAATGTTGGCTCGTAAAGTCCACAGCCTGTTTGCCCTCTCTGGTCTGTTTAAACAGCGCTGGTGTTAGTGTGAGGGTCACGGTTTATGAGTTTGGCACATGTAAGTGTGGATCTGTCATCACATGATTGTAGGAGACTATAAACGGATAACTGATAACAAATGAGACACATTAAGAAATCTAAAACTTGCAAGTAATGAACTTTTAAAAGTGTTGGCGAGGCACTTTAATTGCACTCATTGAATTGAAATTAAATGCTAAAACACTTATAAAGTATTTATCATTTTCCCTGCAGCATCATTACATGGGTGAACTAAGATTTCACTCCTCCAAAATGGCTTATCGCAACAGATTTTAGTATCAACCACCCCGGGGTCTACTTTCAAAGCCATTTCCTTTCTAAATAACGCTCCTCACCTCTGTTAGTCTCTAGATCCATTAGGGTACTATGTGTTTTTTGTGCTGACGCAAAAAAGGGGCCAAACCTGGGCCGAAAACGCCTGTGGCAGACCCTCGCTTTCATTATTACACCATCCTGAACTCTGTGTCCGGCCCACGCCGAGGTCACTGGTTTTTGCAGTCAGCTGAAGGTTGGCCTGGTCACGAGAGCGTGCAGCTCCTCCGTGTGTGTCTAATTATAACCATTAGTACATTGATACACCCACTAATTACCCATTGTGCTCAGCTCGAGATCAGCCAATCAGAAGGTCCATTCACCACCTGCCTCCAGATTATTGGATTAACTGGGCAAGTCAAAGTTGTGTTTCATTGTGTTAGGGCTTTCATTGGACCGTTTTAGTGATAATTGGGTGATGAATGCACAGATGGTGGCCCATCTCGATGAACTCAGGTCAAGAGATACATTTTTGGAGCTGTTCTTTAGTGAACAAATCAATCACAATCAGTCATTCTTCCTCATCCTATCTTTCACTTTAAGACAAACCAATTCCTTTCTTAAAAAATGAAGAAACACCCCGCTAAATCTGCCCCTAGTCCCACACTCTTTGGCTTTTCTGATGGTGGCCTTCCCAGAGCTCTTTAGATCGGTCACAATGGTCTAATTGTTTATTCTGCCTCATCAAGAACGTTCTGTGTTAGAAGACCTCTTAGGGCCCTATTTTAACGATCTTAGTGCATGGTCTAAAGCGCAGGGCACAAGTTCACTTAGGGCGTGTCCAAATCCACTTTTGCCAGTTTAACGACAGGAAAAATGGTCGGCGCGCCAGGCACATGGTCTAAAAGGGTTGTCCCTATTCTCTTAATGAGTAATGGGTGTGTTTTGGGATTTACGTGCGTTAAACCAATCAGAGTCTCATCTCCCATTCCCTTTAAATGCCAGTTGCGCTCGCGCCATGGCAGATTCGCTATTTACATGACGGAATTTGATAGTGGAAAGACCGAACATGTCTCCAGAGCGCAAACGGAACTGCTCGTGCGCGAGGTAAAAGTGTGCAAGCAAACCATCTATGGGACAAGCCGGATTCCACCATATCTTTATGTACACAATAATAATCTTTTACATTGTAATCCTTTTATTTTTAATATTTGGCATGTTTTTGTGCTGCTGTACGTGCATCCCTGTGTGTTTAATAAGCAGAGTGTACGCGCGTTGTGGACCCGCCTATAGGCGCACATTACTAACGCGCTCTTTAAATAAAATAAAAAAATCTTGTGCCATTGACTTTAGACCAGGTTTCAGTTGGTCAATGGCGCAGTCTATTTCTGTTGCCACAAAATAACAAAGCGCCAACAATGCGCCAAAACACACCTCGTTTTCAGACCAGCACGCCCATGGGTGCACAAATGGGCACAAATGCATTTGCTATTTAAACAACGTAGGGCAGGGCGTGAAAATGATAACTGCGTCGGGCTGAAACTAGCAAAAAACACTTGCATCGCGCATGGCGCGAATGTGTAAGATAGGGCCCTTAGTGTATTTGCGGTCTAAATGAGTGCAAATTTGGTTGTTGTCAAACCTTAGGAAAGCTTAAAAGACTCAAAAGCAGTTTGTACAAATGACAGTAAATCGTTCTCGTTTCTTTTATATTAGGCAGCGAGCTGTCAGTTTCAATGCTGCAAATGCCAGAAAAGAGCTCATGATGAGGGAAGAAGGTTACATTTGATGAGAGCTCTGAAAATAATGCCATATTTTCATTGTTCTGCCTGTTCAATGTTGCCCTGGCAACCAACACCCACCATCTGTGCTAGGCTGGACCTCCTCAACCTATCGTCCGATTTCTCACTTTTTCCCCCTGCCTTTTCTTTCCTTCTCTAGTCTCCTTCTGAAATTCATGAAATTTTCATCCTCCTGCGAGGCGCGTCAGGTTTGTAAATTGTCGTTGGCATCAAAAAGACATGATGGCTGATTGCTGTTCGGAGTCTCCCGCAGGTGAGCACATAGGTGTCCGATAAGCTGCAAACTGCAAGCTTCTGCCCAGACCGTGTCCCGTCCAATAGCAGGACAAGCACGCAAAGCGTGACTTCAACAGAGCGAACCTCATTTAGCACCGTTCAACCCCGGCGTCCATTACCACACTGGGCAGGTAGCAGATGGAGAATATTAGGCTAATGATTAAATTAAGCTGGCGGATATTTTTTGATGGTTTCACTTGCTACGGCAAATGCGCTCAATCATTACTCATTCAGCGCTCAGAATTTGCTTTGAGGTTTTGGAATAGCTGGGCATTTGGCACGGTTTCAGGGAGGTATTATTCATGCTTGGGCATTCTCAGCCTGAGATGCAGGATCTGCAAAATCCACGGATCTATTTCAGACTTCTCGAGAATGAGACCACTTAACCGCCTGACTCATCTTTGAAGACATGTAAGACCCGTCATACACCTTTCATACAGTTCTCCCACATACACACAGACGCCTATTCATTTCACACTCTCAAGGCTGAGTGTTGTAAAAGAGTAAGAGTAAAAGAGTTGCTCATTTTCACTTCCCTTTTGTCAAAGCCATCTGTGATGCAAATCTTCAGTTACTGCAGATATTAAAGCAGTCGATTTAAGGTTGAAATTCAATTAGATGTGGTAAAATAATCAGTTTTTAAGCTTAATATCATTCCTAATTTGTATAATTACATTCTAGGCCATACAATAACATTTCTGATGGATAGACACCTATCTTGTTAACCAAGTTTGTTATGAGAGCTGAATGTTGTGTTCGGTTTCTCCACTCCTAATGTAAGGCTAGAATTCTAACCAAATAATCCTTCCAGGACTTGTCCTCTCCGTGGGAGCCAACCCGGTGTTATATGACGGCCAGGGGTCAGTAAGGCCGCGTGTTTGTGTATGTGTCTGTGTGTGCGAGGGTAAGGTGCGTGATTCCCGAGGGCAGCTGAATAAACAGCATGACCTTCAGATGGTCCACGGTGTTACTTCTGCAGCCAGGTGCACTATAGGAGCTCTGATGTAATCTCCATAACATGGCTCTTATTTTACGGCAGGATAGCTAGGATACTCTGGTTTGAATGTTTACATGTGTCAAAAAATGATTGTCAGCTACAAACTCCTCAAGCGAGGAGCTTTACAGGCAGCAGAACATGACAGTCCTCAGTGAAAACGCCAAAAAACGAGATAACAGACGTTCACTAGACAACATTCACCAATCAGACACTGGAGTTGATGTTCCGGGATGAAGGTTTGAGGAGCGAGCAGCTGGCACCTTCTGTTTATTTTCCTCTTTTCTCTTTGGTGATGGACGACGGAACTGTTTATCATTCATTATTTCTCACTTTACCTATATTGCTCTTTTGTTTTGGCTTCTCTGTCATTAAAGAGTCATTCAGTTGGTAATGAAATCTCATTTTAGGAGGGAAACTTTGTTACCTCAAGTTTCATAAGTGCTTAATGTGGTTAGGAAGCCCAGATGAAGACAGCAGTCTCTTACTCGCTTTGGAATTTGGCTGATATGAAGAGCCTGAGACAGTGAAGATGTCTCCGTGTATAACACGCTGGCTTATGGCTGTCATCACCATTTGAAAGTAATGGTAAAACAGTCCCAGAATATAATTTTGCCTGCTTCTGCTCACTGCATGATGGAGAACTAGCGGCAGATTTTTAATATACCTTTCATTGTTCATTCGGTAAAAGAGGATCATTTTGTTTTTTAGCTATTTACGTTGCAGGAGTTTCCCAGGGGACTAATTTAGTCTGCACTGTTTATATCCATGTGGCTATCAAAAGAGAATCATGCCGTAATCATTCTGAATGGTTTTGTAAAGCTCAAAATGTTTGAGGTACTGTATGTGGTAGCTTTTTTTTTTTTTTTTTTTTTTTTTTTTTTGGAGCTTATTCGGGGTTGATGCCGATGCAGGGTTGTTGTTTTTTTACTTTTTTGGAAGTTTGATAGGTGACAGGAGTACAACATTACAATAAAAACAGGGTTACATGTTTCTACAGGCACATTTTGACCATGAAATAAAATACAGTACAAGACAAAATACAAAGTGGTTATCTACTCATTTTGAGACCTTACCGTAATGTGTCCAGTACTCTTCCCAAGGAGACAACTTCTCCCGATGCAGATTTTTAAATAAATAGATAAAAAATGTATATATATTATTCAGTTAATTATGTATGTTTTACTGTCCCTCACAGCTTCATTTTCATTCAAGTCATTAAATATGCCGTCTACCCTGACTAAGGTCCATGTTGCTCAAAACAGCTGCTCCCAGCTGTTGAGCCCGCAAAACCATTTAAATAACTGCACATCAAGAATGTCTTATAATTCCCAACCAAGCTCCAAAAGTTATTGCACAGAGTCTTTAAACCAGGAGGGAAATGTGTCCCAGTGGGCCACATACCACTGTAGCACATTTAGTACGAAAAAATCAGGATTTCACGGACTGAATACTAAATTTACTGCCATGAGATACTTCGAAAATAATGGGTTTAATGTTTCTTAACTTCCTAACTTGTTTACTGATCCTCAGACTACATGCTTTTTCCAAATAACTTGATGCCTCTTCCTGTTTTCCCAGCTTTATCTTTTTTTTAAAGGTGAGGCATGAGGGGTCAGAATTAAAGAAGGGGGGCAGTATAATACTGTAGGCACGTTAAAGGAATATGGTACACTTTGGTGCCCTAGTTTTAAACAACATGGTGGAGGGCGTGAAAATGATAACTGTGTCGGGATGAAACTAGCAAAAAAACGCCGGGTGTACTGTATGATGGGGCCCATATTCTAGAGAATATTAACTAATTGGAATTTTACCAGAAATGTCCCACATTTTTAACACAAACCTTGTTTATTTTATTTTATATATTTTTATTTTATTATAGATGTTTAATGTTGTTACTGTATTTAATGTTAATTTTTAGGAAGAAAATTGCTTTAAAATATGTGACCCTGGATCACAAAACCAGTCACATGTCGCACGGGTATAATTGTGGCAATAGCCAACAATACATTGTATGGGTCAAAATGATCGATTTTCCTTTTATGCCAAAAATCATTAGGATATTAAGTAACGATCATGTTCCATGAAGATTTTTAGTTAATTTCCTACCGTAAATATATAAAACATGTATGTTTGTGAGTGAATGCAGCACAATCGCGAACATAAATGGACAACTTTAAAGGAGATTTTCTCAATGTTTTCATTTTTGTATGTTGTATCTCTGCCACATATTGTCCTATCATAACAAACCACACGTCAATGGAAAGCTTATTTATTCAGCTTTCAAATGATGCATAAATCTCAATTTCAAAAAATTTACCCATGTGACTGGTTTTGTGATCCAGGGTCACATATTATGTCTCAAAAGTTGGGACAACTATTTTGTACCCTTCTCATAGAAAGTGAAATGGACGGTGCCACTGGTTTCCCCAGCTGTTGCTCGTATTCACAGTGGAACATTTTTCACCCCACTAGGCCTCTTGTGTCCTTCCGTCCCTATAGCCTCATCAAAACTGTGGGCTATGTGTTTTGTATTAGCTTGTTGGAGGACTATAGGTTTGAGAACATGAAAGATTAATTGTTAATGTTCTGGACTTGAGGTGAGCTGGCAGAACCAGGTGGAGGCAGCCACCGCATGCGGTAAAGCTGATAATCTCCAGCAGTAATGATGATTTTGGCCTTCACTGGCCTCCAATTTGCAAACACACACATACACACTGCTTATCTGAGACTGTTTAGGCTGTGACGTCACAGCCAATGATATGCGAATGTTTGACTGAGAGGGTCAGGAGGGAGTGCGTGCATCCAGACGCCCAGTTGTCCTGCTGGATGGGTGGTCACAGCTTTGGAGAGATTAAGAGGATGCTGATGATTTTTGGAATGCCTGTTTTCTTGCCCTCCAGGTCTTCAGGAAACCCTCCCTTAGTGGGAAGCCAGACCACAGCGAAAGAGTGCGCTTTCCGTCAAGGGCATTCAGACTGATGTTTTCCACATTCAGTGGGAGTAATGCAATACGTGTGAAACACATACACAGGCCGTCTTGCACTAAAAGTAGCTAATTGATACTGCAGAGAGCCGTCAGACGGGAAGCTTGTTCACAGACATGTCGTACACGTAAATAAGTTAATGGGGATGGTCTGGAAAGTAGAACACAACGATCCAGGCTCCTTAAGACATCTGGCATGCCGAGGCTGTCATTGATACTAGCCTGAGGTATGACGAGAATTGGAAGGAGGGGAAGGAAGACAGCTGATTCGGCACTACAGCAAAACCAGACGATCGTACTGATCGTTACATATACCTACTGTATATGTTACCATATATAAAACTAAAATATATACACTACCATTCAAAATGGGGTCAGTTAGATTATAAGTGGATTAAAAGTGACAGGAAAGACATTTATAATGTTACAAATAACTCTTTTAAACTTTATAATCATCAAAGAGAGTGTGGAAGGAAGACAGCTGATTCGGCAGTCAAGCGGGAGCGGGCGGTCGTACTGCCCTCTGCCTGATTTTGTCTTCGTTCTCGTTCTCATCGGCCTCAATCTGGCTGTTTTTCAGCCGAGGAGTAATGTAACTGCCCGCTAAAGCCTCTGGAACTCTGTGTTCAGGGCACAGCAGCGCAAGAGCCGGAAAAATGTGAATTGTGCTATGAAAGGTGACCCCTTGCTGAATTATGGCGCAGTGTCTCGCCTTACAGCGGAGAATATACCCTAATCAGCCAGTGTGAGGAAACCAGAGATGACCGACTGTCTACTGTCTCCAGGGACCCTGACCGCATGTCAGTCCCTGTCCCAGACTTTGTATGTGCTTGAGACGTGTTAAAATGTTTATGTTGCAGGTCCTTGGTATGTCACGCTTGCCTCAGCACATGTAACACAGGATCACGATACTGGGACTCACTCACTCTCTCCCTCCCTCCGTCTCTTCTCACTCTCCACAAAATGCCACTGGTCGGATTAGGGGTTACTGTATTATCTGTTCAACCTCAGGCACCTTATCCCTGCAGCATTTTAGCGTACAACGTGCAGATCCAACTCTTTAAGCTCCTAGTGATTGGCTACATTGCTCAACACGCAAAAGCGCGTTGTAAATAGAAACCTTTGATGCTTTCCAGAGCGCAAACACAGATACGCACTGGATCATTTGCCAAATTACCAATATGCTATTATTAGGGGGGAAAAAAATATCCTAGACCAGCAGCTTTCCCTCTAAAAGTGATCAGAAGCAGTAGCAGGTAGTGTTTTGAGTGAGCAACTCAAGTCGTCCAGGGGAAGACTCAGCCTTACACACACTCTGCCTATGATTATTTTCCTTTTTTGTTTTTTTTTTTGTTGGATTTTGTTGTTTTCATGAAAATTTTGGCTAACAATAAATCACGTTTATCTAATCTTAATTGTCTAATTATTTTTATCCCCATGTATTGTAAAATGATGTAAAGAGTAGGCATTAAGGTCCACCCTGTTTGACCTAAGTCCACTCATTTAAAGATTTCTGGCCTCATCACTGATAGGTAGCTACTTTTTAAGGTAGCATTCTAACTAAAAGAGAAACTCATCGAAGCATTCTTCATAGGTTCCTTCATAGGTAACGATCACTCACTTGCTTAATGCAAACAGTGTTCGTTATGTGGTCAATGATCCAGACTCCTGAAGAGCTTGAAACAGCTTAAATCATGTTCATCATGGAAAGTCATGCTTACACTGACCATCTCCTTCCAGATCCTAACTTTATTTCCTTTAACTTTCCTGTCTTGCAGAAGAGCACCAGTCGAACCTATTGAGTATCCAGTGCAGCCGTGGGCCGGACACAGGGACCCCTCGCACTACCCAAACCAACAGTCAGGCTACCACCCCAGCTACCTTCCCAGAGATAACTACCCTCACCCGGTGGACCCTCGGCAGAACGACTCAGGGTTCTATCACCCTCCTCCGCAGCAGAGAGGCCCCCTCCGGCAGGATGTGCCCCCTTCTCCCACCATACCCCTCCGAGGCCCTCGTTTCGAGACCATGAACCGCGGGGGCTACCGCAACAGCAGCCCAGAGCGATACGCGTACGGAGAGGCACGACACTCAGACCCGAGACAGAAGAGTCCAATGACGGCAGCTGTTTAACCTCACCATTTGTTTTTTACCTTGTGTACGATGTTTCTAGAGTAAGCACCAGTGCACCCACCATTTTGGACAGGTGTTTACGTGTTTTTTACTAACAATTTTGCTGGGTAATATCTGTCTTAATAGCCAAAGCTACATATTAGCATTGATTCACATGTAGCTCAGTCCCACTCAGACGGTCCCTCCATATGTTTTTGTGTTTGTCGGCTAAATGTTGGCCTTTAAATGATCGGCTAGATCCAGTTATAAACACATTCCAGCACCATTTCTTACTGGCACATTATTGTACAATCTTTACAATGGTAATTTGAAACTGTGGTATATTTATACTATACTAATGTTTGTCTGCTTGCACGTTTAAGGATGAAAGGGCGTTATTTTAGAGCACTCCATATACTCTATTTGAATTTAGTTTTCTATTACGGAAGGATATTAAGCCACTGTATGAGATGCAAAACGACGTGTCACTATGAACTGCAGCTTAGAATATTAACTTTTTTACACAGATTTGATCATGCATAACAGAAAGTACAACTATTTCATTCTATTTCATACTATTTTAGTAAGTCTGGAATATTATGTGAAAAATACCACAGTACATCGTAGCACTCGTGATAATTGTCCTGAATGTGAAGTCATATAAACAGAGGAAGATGAAGAAAAAGAGGTTGTTTTTCAGGAAAAGGAAAGGAGAGTCAAAAGAACCTCTGACACAGAGGAAGGATGAGAACCACACGTCTTCCTGGGCTTTCAGTGTTCCCACCTGAATCCACACCTATGAATGGGCTGCCTGCCTTTTTATCCCACAAAAATGAGGTTTCTTTTAAGAATCTTTACTTTTTTGATAGTATTTCATGTTTAATGATTTCACATGTATTTTGGTACAAAAAAAAAAACTCTCTGCATTCAGAGTTCAGGCAACATAATAAATAAAAGTATTATTGAATGCGATAATCATGTGAACCTTCTATGTAACTTTTTACAAAACAGAATGATCTGTGCACCTAGTATCACTTTATACATTAATACTATGTACAAAATGTTGTCGTTTATATAACACATTTTCAATAAATATGCATTTGAAACAATTAGTCGCCATAGTTGTCATTTTAAAACTTTTAAACTTACCTCTAGCTGCATATCTGAGGAGAAGAATCACTGAACTAGACGAATAGTCCTCCAGTATGATTCAATTTTATCTCCCAGCCCCCTGATAAAAACTATACCTGCATGTGTGATAATAGGTGGCTGCAAATTAACACAGCAGTAATTATCAATTAAGATGAAGAGGTGATATGCATCTGTGATTACGGTCCAATTTTTAAATTTGAGATGAAATTCAGGCTATTGGAGAATGAAGAGTTTTGTGTGATAATTGCAAAGGCTGCACACCACATTATCTGCTCGGGATTAATTAGAGCTCTGTGCAGAAGAGGAATGAGAATGAGAGAAAGAGACATTTGTGTGTGTATCGGCATTTGCTGAATAAAGTCATATCAGACCACTAGCGGCATTAAATGACATTACAAAACATAAATGTTTTTAAGCAGGTTTCACAACCACAATCCCTTTTCCATCCCAAATTCACGCCATTGGCTGAGCAATAAATTGTCAACTCAAGGTCAATGAAACAAGCAAGCATACTGAAAGCACTACAGTATGTTCAATTGTCGAGAAAATCAACATACACGACTTAGTATTGCATTAAAATGGAAAGATGAAAGTATTTAAAGAAAAAATTGGACACCTTGACTTTTAAAACTCTCACTATTGGTTATGGACACATTCACCTTAAGATTTCAGAGCCAAGTGCAAATATACAACTGAAAAATGATTTGTATTCTTTATAAGTTGTTGGTTAAAAACATTGTCTAAAATGCTTTGGCAAAAATATGCAATAAAATTAAATAAACATTGTCATTGTCTTCTCGTCCTCAAGTTGTTCAGACTTGTAGAACATAAAAAGATTTATCAAATTACTTTTTTACAACATTACGGCAGTTAAAAGAAAGAAAGATGTCCCTCCGCTCTGCAGCTATATTGGAATCCCTAATGCAGCAATAATAATAAAGTATGGTATACAAAGATATACATGTTTATACACAAAAATGACAATTAACACAACAACCTTGGACCCTGATCATTTCTTAACCCAATCAGATCTATAACTTGATCATTATCTTTATAGTTAGCCTTAAAGGTACAATATGTAACTTTTTTGCTTTAAAAATAGCAAAAATCACTATCTATTTTATATATTTTTTTTTAGTTGTGTACTTACATTATCCCGACTGTTTCCAACAACTTTCAAACCAGGAGAAATTTGTAATTTAATTTGAGAAACGTCCCATTTCTTTATTTCCGTTTTGTCGCCGCCAATGCCGTCATATGCGCGTTGTCCCTGGTTTCCGCTCGTGCTGCCATGGCAACCAGAGCTATGAACCAGAGCCGTCTGATAGTAACCAAAGCAACTGACGCGGACAACTTTGTAGTTCGCAATGTCTATTTGCACGCTGTTGTTGTTTCGTTCAAACATTATGGACCATGGCAAGCAGACTTTGGATAAAAAAGGAGAACTAAAACGAGAATCAATATCAGCGCGGTGTTTTCTAGAGCTCCCATAGACAGTATATAAACGAGAGCTCCACGTCCGAGACTTCGATCGCTCCTACATGTACTTTATTAAACAGGTGAGCACATTTACATAAAACTAATCAATGTTTTATAGTTCAACAATGATAAAATGTTATAATATGATCTGTATGTTATTCTAATGTTGGTCTAGCTTACTGCTAGTCTCATACAGACAGACTAACACATACATGTCAACACATTCAAATGCAGTTTAGTGTGCTAGTGTAATGTTAGACCAAGTGAAACAGCGCTGCGTTACCTCACAAGTTTAATTTGTCTAATAAACTGAGTTGTAATTCTGCGTGTTGTTCGGTAGAATGAAATGTCCTTATTCCTTTTATATCCGCGGGACTCGCGTCGCGTGTGGAGCTGATAGCTGTCTCTTAGCAATCCCGACCTGCTTCATATCACAGTCATGATAAAAACATCAATGTATTTACTCATCCATAAACATTATTAGATCGGTCGGCTTGACGTTGACGACAAGATCCATAATTCTTAGCAAATGTTGCGTCATCAATCTACGCCTTTGTTATTGTAAATAGGTTAGCGACCCCTAGTGGCGAAAAATGCCATACTGTACGTTATGCTGCCTTCATATGCTATCGGAATCATCGTAAATTCTAGTTTCCTAGTTAAAAAATTGGACATGAATGCCCTCTCACGTCACAGTTTGAATGCAATGCTCTCATGATCACAAGTAATCATCTCGATAGCACGTGAAGGCAGCATTAACTCGTGCATGGTGTGTGTTGTCTGAACGAGCAGGGTGTGCGGAGGAATGGAAATAGGCTACGTATGTTGACACATTATTGATTGAACATTTTATGGTCAGATAACACCTTCCACAGAAGATACATTTAGACCACTTACCTTAGTGATTGCTATCAGGACATATGTGAAGAGACTTTCAACCAGCATAACAAAAAAATATATATATATTATCTGGATAAATCACCTACCCTGCCTTAAAGACGAAAATGCATCAATTTCTGCTACAGTGCTACGTCGCCTCTTAAGCTCAGGTTTGTTCCCTCCCGATGAGGACATGCATGGACTAGAAGAAACTTATTGTGCAAGTTTCAGTTTGGATATCAAATGACAAAAAAAAAGGTTCCACAAGGAAACCCATAAAAAGACAAATATGCCGTCCTGAAAAGCAACACGGACATGGAGTTTATGAAAATTTGGTTTAATACTTTTAGCTGCAGTGGATACAAGCGCGAGAAAGAGTGCAAACAGAGAGCGTTGTGCATTGTGATTGATTGTGTTGTGTCACACCGTATTTCGCTCTGACTAATTTGTGTGCTTTCTTTGCTACAGTTGATGATTTACAAGCTAATGATATTATATTTATAATTCCTGTTTTTATGTCCCTGTCAACTTTTTAATGGGAAAATAATTTCCCATATCATTCGTTCAAGGTTTGTCTGTAGTTTGCGATGAGTTTTCGTTGTTCTTGTGTGTTGATGGCTCATTTATCTCTAAGGCAGAAAGTAGGCCTACGCCACGCCGCCATAATTGCCTAGACGTTGGTCTCTCCCAGAATCCATTTGGGATGTGTAATTATGAAAATTATTATTAGGCAAAGTTTTAATTAGCATTTGAGTCCGCCGTAATTATACATTTCCATTTAGCGTGGCTGCACGCGCTGTCACGGCTGACAGGAGAGAAAGAGAGAGAGTCCGAGGTGCTTGTTTTGGTGATGAAGCAGCGTCTCCCATACTGTAGATATGCTGAATGACTCTGACACACTGCGATCAAATTATTGTGCTGTCATTCGTGCCACACGTTCAGAGGCTTACGGATCATTTCTTTAACACGAGTCATTAATTTGATACTAATTTAATTTGATAAAGCAAAAAAAGGTGATTAGGCTCATGCGTAATGTTAGAGACGTTAGACTGAAGCTTTGTTTTTATCAAGTTCTGTTCGTCTGTCTTCCTCCCTCTCACAATCTGTCTCTCCTTCTAATTCAATATCAGAAAGTCTCTGGTTTGAAGTATTTGCAACCCAAGCAGTTCTTTGGTTTGAAGATTTTATCTTCTGAGACAGTGGAAATTTTGTTGAGAACTGTTACAATGTGCCTGTGGAAATGTACTTTATATTGGAAGCAAGCGTCTGAATGTTTTCTTCTTTTTGTCTGTGTGTGAATGCATGCTGGGAATCTGATTTATGACAGTTGTGACAGACAGTCTGGAGTTGTTTCCTCTCGTCCCTCTGTTCGAGCTTTACAGCTTAACGGCAGCATAAAAACCCTCATTTTAACTTTTCCACGGCTCTGAGCTGAAATGTTCAGTGTCGCCAGCGGTGCTTTTGTATTGTAGTTACTGGTGCTCAAAACCTTACATTTGTCTTTTGTGAGATTCCAGTAAATACAAACGCTTTCAAAAGCCCAAGTCACATTGACTTGACACGGATTATTGAGTACAGCAACAAAACAGCCTGACAAAATAACAGATTATTTGCATAAGGAATTATTTCACTTATCTTTGGGTGCAACCTCCCGCTTCTTCCATTTCCTCATTAACAGGTGTTTTTGTGCTTATCACGGTCTCGGATACAAAAATAAAGTAAAATATTTATAAATCTATTAATTTCAGTGAACGAATGAATTGAGACCAATTGAGAAGCTCAGAGTCTGATTTTCAGCCCCATATTGAATTGTCACCACAGTTAGCTAGAAAATTGTATGGTGTTAATGGCATATGGATTTGACAAAATAACCGTATTTTGAATATCACACATCTATTGTATGCAGGAGCTATTTTGGTGTCAGACTGTGTGATGTTGTTGAACTCATGAAAAGGTGAAATGTTGAAAGGATTTTCAAGATAAAGATTGACTTAAATATTTCCTGATTATTATTATTTTACAAATATCTCATGGTGTTGACAAAATGTCATTCATAAATAAATGTATTTTTCCTTGTGCCGGGACATAGCAATGTTTCTTTAAGATAAAAATAAAAAAGTAATACATGTAGGCTAAATTATATATATAATATATTATGTTATGGTCTGATGACAGGTAGTCAGTGATAATGTCATCATTTTGATAAAATAAAGAGAAAATCTAAAGAAATCACACATTTGTATTGGGAATATTCCAATTGAATATCAAGCCTTATTTTCAAAAAGAATGGAAGACAAAATTGTGGGACTTGTTTTGTCTAAACATCAACCATTGTTTTTCTTTCTAGATGCGCATTTCTCCTTCATTTCCTCTGGAATTCCTGGAGATACGGAGAACACACGGTCACGCCGCTGGCCCGATAGCAAGCCAATGCAGGAGAGTGTAAACCAGTGCTGACGACAGTATCACTGATACCACAGCCCTGAAAATGTATTCTCCATGAAGGTCATAGGCAGAGTATTAAGATGCCTGGCTCAGCCTTATTAAAGCACAGTTGCATCTGGCCGGTATAAATTCCATTTCCTGTCCTCGCATCAGTCTAATGGTGCTTGCAAACACCGGAGCAGCTGTTTCCCTTCTGGCTGAGGTTCCCTGCCGTACTACCCACTCTTGACCTAGACATATTGTGCAGGGTGCAGGGGAATGGCCAGAGAGCAAGAACGAATTAGAGCTTGGGAAAGAGAGCGAGATTTCTGGCATAGTTTCATTTCCCTCTCTATTAGGCCTTTCAGGAATACAATATTCCCTTTGTCTCTTGAGGTTGGCCCACATTCCTAGAGTAGCTGAAGGCTGTTGTGCTTTTTACTTCCTGTGGTCAGGCTAGCTGCCAAGGGTCTTATGATACAGGTTCGCCCAAAGAGTCCCGAGGGTCATGGCCGGCGTTGAGTAAAACCTAAGACACAGTATTTGACCAACAACAAGCTGAGTTAGACAGTGAGTGAGTAGACAGTAATTTGAAATGGTCTTTAACGCAGAAGAAGAAATAGTGGTATGACTATGAATGTGGCATCTTATTTTGGAGTGCATGACTTTCAGCATCTAAACCGAGCAAGCTTTCATCACGTCTCGCACTTTCATCAAGGCTGATGTTATTTGTGAGGGAATTTGCGAGCTGATTGCAAAAGAGTCACAGAAGCAAGTTGCCTCATTCACTCAAAATGCAAAGAAACAGGAACAAATTGACCTGTATTCAGAAATCAAGTCTGATCTCATCTAGTTTGTTCTCGGCTGATTCATTCACTCAATCACTCTCTTTCCTTGATTGTTAAGAATGGTAATCCCTCCTTTTTCCTGTTTTTGTGTTTTGAGAGGTGTTCCTGTTCTTTGCTCTTCGCAAAATGACTAAGATAAGCCCACAATCTCCCTTGTACATTTTTAGAAGTTGAAGTGATGGCTTCCTCAATTAATTAAGGATGCAATGTGCTGGAAACAGTCAGTATAACCTCAGCCAATTAATTTAATTAATTTGATTACCAGTTTGATGTAGTTCCCTATTGGAAATCTTCACTGCGTTGGCTCAAGAATTGTCACTGGAGAAACGGATGTTTTGGCCAAATCACATCATTTTCTTTCAACCAAAGATTTGGAGACTATTTTGCATGCTTTTTTTTCTACACAATTGGACTATTGTAATGCCTTATATTTAGGCATAAGTGAATCCTTGGTTGCATGCCTTCAGAGTACGTGCAAAATGTATGTGCAAAAGACTTCTAATTAATACCAGGAAAAGGGAACATATATAAAACCTGTAATGGTATCTCTTCATTTGCTCTCTGTAAAATATAGAATCCAATATAAGGTGTTATTGTTTGTTTTAAAGCACTGCATGATCAGGCTCCAAGGCATACAAAAGAGTTGTTAAACCCCTACCAATCTCATGACGGACGATTTGATTGTTGTTGTGGTGTATGATGTTATTTTATGTCTTTAATTATTGCTACAGTTTTATGCTATTTTATGTACAGCACTTTGGCCCTTTTTATGGTTTTGAAACTTTATAAATAAAGTTAAGTTGAGTTGAATCAGCAGGGACCAAAGGCCCGTTCACCATCTAATGCCATCTAATGGCCTGGCGGCAGAATACAGGGCTTTTAGTCGTTTTTGCGGATCGTTTTGACAATGGTGTCGACTGTACAAGGAAAATTCAAGGGAAAACACTTCACAGTTTTAAGCATATCTTTGTCGTGTAAACGTCATACACGTGCATGACGTCATCATCTTCAGAGATTAGTGTTTTTGTTGTTTAAAAGAGAGACCGTTTTCAAAAACTTGCATTTTGAAACCCATTTTCAAAACTTTGCATTTTTAGGCACCCTAAACGTCATTGTTGTGTAAATGAACGGCCAAAACGCATAAAAAGCTTTACGTTTTTGGTTGAAAACGGTGTCTTGTAAACAGCCCCTTAGAGGAGACCTTTTACTTAGTTTCTGTTTCATTGTGTTTTTGGTTCTGTCATGTTTTCCCCCATCGTTTGACCTAGTTTGTCTGATTAGTCATTATGTCCACCTGTTGTCTGTTAATCATCTCATTAGTTCCCTTTGTTTGTATTGTGCATAAATACCCTGATTTCTCCCTTCTCCTCTGTTCGTCCTCGTTTAAAGTAGTGTGGTTGTGTCATTCTCCGAGTTTATCAATATAGCCTGTTCCCTTTCATTCGGCTTCGTCGTGTGCTTATTACAACCAATTAATAACAGGAAGGAGACCATGAGGCTGTTTTTTTTTTTTTTTTAAATGGATGTCAATAGAGGCTTCACTAAACTGAATAAACCGCTTTTGTGAGAAAACAGCTTATCATTTAATGAATCGACAGCCAGTCAGCTAATCTTCAACATGTGTGCTTTTAAACTGTGTTTTGGTTTGATCTATTTTTAGAATTTACTCCAAAAAAAAAAAAAATGCTGTAATGATAAGACCATCTTTGGCGATAGCCTTTGGTTTAGATTTACAGTGTATAATTTTCTGTAAGATTCAGTCCCCTGTAGAGTCCAGTTTGTAATACCTGATCTAAGGCTTGTTGTGTTATAGCTATATCTTTCTCTCTAAAATCAAAGCATTTCCGGGTTTTCTTTATATTAGCACTCTTTCATTTGTTGCACAATGTTAGCAGTTAACACTAGCTTATACCATGGTCTGGGTGAATACTCGATTCTGATTGGCTGCAGGGTGTCCATTAAAAAGTGATAGAGGACACCTAGTAAATAAACCGTCAGGCGTAACCAGGGAAACCAAGTTATTGTTTGTAAAAACTTTAGATTTCGATTGTAAAACTAATTAAAATATAAACTAATGTTTTAAAAAATGTGTTATTTGGCAAGTGACCATGGTATAAGCGGGTTATTGCCCTTCGAGGTGTCCATTGTCAGGTATTAATGGACTTCGGCGGAGGCAATTAATACCTGACAATGGACACCACGTCGGGCATTAACCCTTACTTACTTCACTACAATGTAAAAAATATATAGTTTAAAGTTGTAAATAAAACAGTTTTTTTGAAGTAAGTTTTACAAAAAAAATGCTATTTCAGATTTTATACTTTCTACTGTTTAATTCAATGGGCCCTATCATACATCCAGCGCAATGCAGCGCTAAGCGCGACGCAAGTGTCTTTTACTAGTTTCAGCCCGACACAGTTATCATTTTCACGTCCTGCGCCACGTTGTTTAAATAGCAAATGCATTTGCACCCATGGGCGTGCTGGTCTGAAAATGAGGTGTGTTCGGGCGCATTGTTGGCGCGTTGCTATTGTGAGGCAACAGAAATAGACTGCGCCATTGACCAACAAAAACCTGGTCTAAAGTCAGTGGCGCAATATTGTTTTTGTAAAAAAAAAAACGTGTTAGTAATGTGCGCCAGAAGCTGGTCCACACTCTCGCTTATTAAATACACAGGGACGCACATACAGCAGCACACAAACATGCTAAATATTAAAAATAAAAGGATTACAATGTAAAAGATTAATATTGTGTACACAAAGATATGGTGGAATCCGGCTTGTCCCGTAGATGGTCTGTTCACGCATTTTAACCTCGCACAGGCGTCTTTCCGCTTGCAGATTCTGTCATGTAAGTAGCAACCCGCCACAGCGCGAGCGCAACTGGCTCTTAAAGGGAATGCGCGAGCCAACCATTTTTCACGGATTCAGACACGCCCTAAGTGCACTTGCGCCCTGCGCTTTAGACCATGCGCTTAGATCGTTAAAATAGGGCCCAATGTGTTATTTGCCGTGAAAAATGTACTAGCTAATGTACTAGCTAAAATGTACTAGCTAATTATGTGTAAATAAAATTCTTCTACACCAATTTTATTTTCTGTGTATCATAGCAAGTTAAACAAAATAAATGTTTAAATGCATATATTATAAGTTAATAAATATATGGCTTTGGTATTTTGAGCTATACAAGCAAATGGATGGTGTCAAAAAGCACATTACTGCCATGATCACAGCACTCTTCTCTGCTCCATTCTGCATCACTCACGTCACGGTGCAACTAGAGCAACGCTTCGCCAACTGGAGCCTACAGCTAATTGCTTTGTTTTTGCACCCAGTTACTGCTGTCTAGGGAGCATTCTGTCTGCGTACTCCTGTACTTGAATCTCACAATTACTGTCAAAAAGGCATTCATTTCCAGAGAGTAAATTTCATTAAAAAAAAAAAAAAAAACGCTTGGAATTTCTTCAGCTGCCAGTGACGGTGTAAATAGTCTGCGTCGACATGTGCTAGTATTTAAATGGTTTTGCATTAGGGAAGTTGAAGTCTAATCCAAAACCACTGAAGTGTCCAAGCGGAGTGATTTGAAAAGGCAAAGCCATTTAGATCTGCTCCTCACAGATACAGAGCTCTTGAGCAACCCTCAGAGAACTCGCAATTTACGCCACTGGAAGATCGCTTACGTTCTTCACACAGCTATTTGGGTGAGAAAATGCAGAAAAGGGATTTTCCACCACATAATTTACAGCCTAGATTACCAACATGTGTTGTTTTGTGGTGCCTCATGATAACGGAATAAATACATATTTAAATAAAAAATAGGCAAAATAAAAGGGTAAATTCCTTCCACTGGTTTGGCTCAGTTCAAACCGCAGAGAGAACAGGAGATGGAGTCGTTGTGGTAACGGATGGTGTTGACGAGTTTCCGTGCGGGAGCCAGACGGCGCAAGGCTCTGTCGTTCTCACGCACTCTCCGCATTAATCCGCTCTGTTGGAGAGTCTTATCCTGCTTGTTAACAGGGTGTAAATTCAAATCCTCTCTGGGGTAAAATGCGTACAGATGCACTTCCTGAGCTGGGTTTGGGGGCTTTCTAGCAGGGTGTCCTTAGAAATATCATTGACGGCAATTGCCATCTTGTTATAAACAGTTGCTATGGCAACCTCCTACACAGCATTGTGGGTCAGATCTCTCTGGCCCGATTGGTGGCTGAGAGGGCCAGGAATATTGGCCTTCTCCGGTCCTCTTCGCAAATAGTGTGGTGAGCTCATGTTGGAACATGGTGTGGAAAACAGGAATACAAAATAGTTGGGAGTTTGAATGCAATTTCAGTGTGTCTGAAGTGTCGGACTAGCAGAGAACACAAAGACAGAGTGTTTGTGCAGCAAAGTATAATTCGTTCCTGCTTACATAAATGCTCAACTGGCTCAAAATCTGAAAAATGTTTATATCCTGGCATATTGAAACGCATTCTTTTCTGCAAAACCAAACAGACAGATCGTTATTGTATTCTGATATCCATTTGCAGTCCATGCCAGTGAAATAAAGCTAAAAATAGGTTGCAGACACAAATATTTCAGAAATTAGTGTCACTCGGTTTCATAACAGCACTGGTGGAATTTGGTTGTAATGGGCATTCAACAGGTCTAGTCCATTTAGCTGAGTATATTTTAGAGCTCATCTCTCAAAAACCCCTTTCAAAGAGATTAATACACGTTTGGAGAAGGAAAATGGCCGTTTTAAACAATTAGACAGTTGAAGTGAAACACTGTGCGATGTGGGACTGCTCCATCTTGTTGTTGACTCAGAGAGATAAGTGGTGAGAACACGCAGAACCGTGTCCGAGCGAATGTAAACAACATGACACCTAGCACTGCGGCGCTTAGACTCACTGGCGTTCTTTTCTCTCTGGCTCGCTCTCTTTCATACTTACGCCACCCGTCTCTCCTGCTGTTAACGTGCATGTTTCAGTTAGCAGGTCTGAGTTGGATGCGTTGCAGCACAGTTTATCCTGGATCCCTGGAGAGGGCCCATATGTCGCTGTGCTGCAACTCGCAGGGAAGTTTGCACGAACTTGAGTGTACATGTTTGTGATCTTGTTTTTTTCTGAAAGTTCTTGCAGATTATTCAGAAATAAATCTGATGTATTGAAGCTCACAGGATGGATAGGAATCCCTGTTCTGAAAGTCCAGTCTCAAATTAAATTTATTTCACATCTCAGTTGATTCTCCTAGACCAGGGGTTCCCAATCCTGCTCCTGGAGAACTTCCTTCCTGCAAAATTCAGCTCCAACCCCATGATCAAACACAACTGAACCAGCTAATTTAGATCTTCATGAGCAAAGCCACAGGAAGGCAAGCCTGCAACCTTTAGCCAAAAAAAAAGCATAATGGCTAAAGCTAACGCTCCGGCTTTGTCGGTACGCAGGGAAGGAGACCAGAGGCCTTTTTTTATGGATATCAATGGAGAAAAGGCCTCACTACGCTGAATAAACTGCTTTTGTAAGGGAAAAAGCTTATCATTTAATGAATCGACAGCTGGTTCGCTAATCTTCAACATGTTTTAAACTAAATAATACTTTCATTGGGAACTGTATGTAGATTTTACCTTGATAAAAATGTTTTTTTAAAGGGCAACTATTGTGCCCCTTTTCACAAGATGTAAAATATGTCTCTGATGTCCACAGAGTGTGTATGTAAAGTTTTAGCTCAAAATTAATAATAATAATCCCAAATGCCATAATAGAATATTGCAGGAAGTTGTCAGGGGTGACAAAGGCAGAGATCTCAGAGGCACGTGAGGTCAAAGGCACCTGCCAATACCCCTTTAGGAGATCGAGCTTGGTAATGTAACGAACAGAGCCCACAGTCCTCCATAAGTGTCAGGAGAAGGAGTCTGGTTTCATTACATCATTAACCTTACAGTAACCAGTTCAAAATCTTACCGTCGAGTCAGGTTTTGGAACTAAAATACAGGGTAAGCTCCATGGGCTTTGACTCGGAAAGGCCAAACCATGTTGTAACAAATATCCAACTTCTTTTTTCATGAATTCACGCTTCATTGGGTTGAGCCGATATGGATGTTGCTTAATTGGCCTACACTTGGGGGCTCGTCCGGGATAATAATAATGATAATGCTTTTTAATGAATGAAGGTCAACCAAATATAAAGATTTGAATAAATAAATGTATAATTTCTATGGCTTCCAGATTTCAACAATTAAATTACAATTACATTTTTAATGACTACATCACTGCTATGTATGCTCAATAAAGCTGTTTTTTAATGAACGGATTCAAATTAATTTATTTTATTTATACGTTTATTTATATAGGGACAGTACAAAAAAAAACATGATTCCAGTCGAAAACTGGAAAATATGTATTGCACATCGAGAGTATAACATAAGCTAATTTGCGTCTCGGGTCCCTCGAAAGGCTTTTCTAAAAAAAGAAAAAAAAAAACTTCTAATCATAGAATAAAACTAACACAGCATGTCATTTATACACATACAAATACATACCTAAATGACCTGTTCCTATTGTAAGGATGCTTCCAACCCTGGCATGAATAACTAATTAAAACAAACATTTATTAAATGAACCACCGCTTTACCTTCAAGGTAAAATACTTTATTTCACGTACTGCCTTAAACTCATTTGGCAAACTCATGTTCCAGAGTTGGGTGCCCTTTACAGAAAAGGCTCTTTGCCCTTGTGTAGTTCTATGAAAATCAATCCTACAATTCCCACCTGCTGTACTCCTAGTGATTCTACTTGTATCATCCTGTCTCTTTATCAGTTTATATAAAACAGATGGTGCTTTATTGTGCAAACATTTTAAAACCAGTTTTAAATATGACAAATTTGTAAAATGTGTAAAACTAAGCATATTTAAAAAAAGAAAATCAATATGGCAGTGATGCCATCGATTTGGCTTTTTATCCAATATTTTTACAGCCCAATTATACAACATTTCATTTTAATTAGGGAATCACTTGTTTGAGTCCAAATTATAATACAGTATGAAATGCGGGACAAAATCATTTCATGCATAAAAAGATGAGCTGCTTCAATTGAGATGTATTGTCTAATAAGCTTAAAACTATTTAGGTTAATCCTTACCCAACTCATCTACCTCCTCTATTTCTTCATTATGAACCCGAATTGTTACTTTTTCTTTTTGCTTTCTATTAGAAAAGACCGTACAAACATCTAATCTTATATGTGGTTATAACATCTAGGGCCCTATTTTAACGATCTAAGCGCAAAGCGCACGGCGCAAGTTCACTTAGGGCGTGTCCGACGGGACTAGTTTAACGACGGGAAAAATGGTCGGCGCACCAGGCGCATGATCTAAAAGGGTTGTCCCTATTCTCATAATGAGTAATGGCTGTGTTAAATAGAAAGCACCAACAATGTGCCAGAACACACCTCGTTTTCAGACCAGCACACCCATGGGTGCACAAATGGGCGCAAATGCATATGCCATTTAAAAAACCTGGCGCAGGATGTGAAAATGATAACTGCGTCAGGCTGAATCTAGCAAAAAACACTTTCATCACGCTTGGCTCTGCATTGCGCCGGGTGTAAGATAGGGCCCCTAATCTTATAAAAAAACATCTTATATGTGATTTTATGCACATTGTAGTGACCATAAATCTGCTGCTCTTTTTACCGCTCAGTAAAACACATTACACAAACATTGCAGTGCTACTGTGCATTTACTGGCGATATTACACCAAATATAGAATGTCATTCACACACACACACACACACACAAAAAAACGCTAATCCACAAGACACTGTGTGTAACATAAACTGTGACTTACTGGAGGACTGAAGTCACTGCCATTATATGATAAGATGAGGTGCCTCACATGATCCAAGTTAGCGTTACACTTTTTCCAATGATAAGAGCATTAGACCCTCTCATCTCCCTATAATAAGACTTGATAATTACAAACAGGTGTGTTGGATCAGGGTTGGACCTGAACTCTGCAGGTAGGTAGATCTCCTGGAACAGGACTGGGCACTCCTGTCCTAGACCATTAGTTTTCAATCCTGGTCCTGGGGACACACTGCTCTGTACATGTTATATGTCTCTCTTATCTGACACTCTTCAGTTCATGGAGCTTTCACCTAACAAGCTGAATATCTGATTCAGGTGTGTTAAATAAGGGAGAAGAACAAAATGTGCACAAAATGGTGGATCCCCAGGTCCAGGGCTGAAAAGCACTGTCACTAATGAGATTAAATGGAGAAGAAGTGGGGATTTAAGCACCCACACACTACAAGGTAATCAGGTTGATTTTGGACCCAGTTCTCCCCTCCTGACAATTATGATTATCTTGACGGTTCTACAGATTACCTTATCAGATTTTCCTATGTATTGTGAGGTGTGTCAAGAGTGATTGAGGCTACGTTTACACGTGGCCGGTTATTTTCATAAACGGACACCTTCTCCGTTTTCAGTAAAGTGTTCGTTTACACAAACCCGTGTATATGCCGTCAAGAGCATGCCAAACCTGTGGGTGGCAGTGTATTGAGAAGCTCAAGACCATGTTAGCCAATCAGAATCCCGAAAATATAGGTCGCACCTTTGACGCAGTGCAAGTTCTGTCGCATACTGTGACGTCGACTGCTTAAAACTCTGTTTTTCTCAGTTTACATGCAAGCGTGCAAACAGAGTTTTCCAAAATCTCCACTCTGGCCGGAGTTTTGAGAAAGAATCGTTTTCAGAGGCAAATTTTCCGTTTGTGTGTAAACGAGGGGCACAGCCGAATGGAAATGTCTCCGTTTTTCAAAATAACCATGTACGTGTAAACGGGGCCTGAATCTGCTCGGAAGAACGTCAGGGCCACACCAATCTCAAATGGTAAATATTCAGCATATTTACATAAAACGACTTCTAAAGTCACATTTGACTGTGAGAGATTTTGTGAGATTTCCCATGTTCAGTCAGGACTCGGTTGTCTGTGAATGAAATCTGTTAGTGTGTGACGTGCTGTCTTGGTCATATGGAGATTTTAAAAATATTTTAGTGTGGGCCGGTCTTTAGGCTTAATTCTCATGCTTTTCAGATTTTTCTCCTGAGAAATGGACATCAATGTCAACAAGATTTTGCTCTGATTTAACAATTTAGGTTTTTGAAATGAATCTAAAGATGTCTGATTAAGACCAAATTAAATGAGTTCTGTTACTCAAATCTCTTACTGTATGTCATTAATACAATATGGTATTATTTATTTTTTTGAATGAAGAAGAATTTGGTGGAATCATTATGAATATAAAGTTATTTTATACCACTATTGTCTTAACTAAGAAGTAACAAATAACTTACCTGATATTTAACACTGGTCTCTGTGACCATATTAATGAGTCAAATTGATTTGATACAGTAAAAAAGTGATTCAGACTCTTTGTTTAGTCAATCACAAGGCTTGTAAAGCACTGTTTCTGTCAAGTTGTAAGCATTAAGCATGATAGATGACCTTGGGGCTGGTTTAATGCATTTTGAAGGTGTATAATGTTCACGATTTCTCATGTCAACAACAGCTTGAAGTTGGTTAACACAAAACGTGTTTTTGCATTCAGTGCGCTGCATCTGAATTGTTTTTGTATGTAAAAATGCACTAGTCTGATATCTTTGGCCATTGTGCAGCTTCTCGCGCATGAGCACCACATATTTAATACATCGCGTCAAGGTAAAAATGTGTTTTGAGACTCTGGAAGACCTAGGTGTACTTAATTTTAAGCATTGAAGATTGAATGTGCACAGCTGTTCATCACTGCAGCAAGCATAAATGTGCTTGAAAACAGATGCCAAACTTGCTTTGCTTGTGCTCAACAGGTACAAACACCATGGTTGCACCAAGCGTTGGGGTTGTAGAAAGTGTCTAATGTGTCTAAATCAGTGGATAAGTCCTGATGTCAGAACAGAAAATGAAAGAGTATACACATTTGCTTTGGCTGTTATTTGCTGATTTTCTCTGTTAGATCTTCACGCACTCACACAGTGCTGTCTGTCCTCTCTCCAGTCATGAATTAAAAGTGTAATGTCTCACTGTTCAGTATGTCTCCCTAGCAGCTCATAGCCGTGGTTTGGGTTTCTTATGTTTCAGTATAATGCCCATGTGCCGTTCCTCAGAGGACTGGATCGTATGGCCCTTCTGTGATGTGAGTAATTACGTCTGAGCTGTGAGAAATGATTATCACCTGGACGCAGATTGCATTTCAGCAACTCGGGTTTCTCGTTTATGAGCAGTTTAACTCCTAATGCTGGTTTCTTTCACTATTTGCTCTCTTTCAGTCTAAAGAATGTCTGAAATCTCGCTCTCTCATTTTATCAATGCATAGACAGTCTGCTGATCTGTTTTACTGGGTGTTTGGTTACTCTACAAGCCATCCCTAATGCCCTTGAAACATTCCAGGTTTGTAATTTTAAACAAACATTGCTTCGAGAGAGTGAGGGAGAGCAAGAGAGAGGCACAATCCTCTTAGAAAGAGGAGATATATGAGGTTTCCAACAGCAAACACACTGAGAGTTCTTGAGGCGCTGGGCCCTCACCTCTGCAAGTCTCATTAGGGCTGAAAAATGTCACCCTCATTAAAAATGCAATTAGACTTAATTGAGGTCTAAAGTAAAAATAAACGACAGGGTCATGTTTATTATTTTACCCTCACCTCAGACATTTTTTTTCAGTCCTCACCAATTTTCTCAATTGGATTTCCTTCTTGAGTGTGTTTTCTTTGCCTGAGTGGCCCTCTCATTTTTAGCACTTTACTGAGAGATTGAATTATTCTTTACTAGCCAAATGAGTGATAGCTTCATCATCAGTGATGTTTGAACACACACACTCACACGCACACCCTGCAGTTCCACTCATTTACAATGTCTTGCTTTAGTTCAAAGTGTAAAAGTTTTTTATTTCCCTGCTCTGCAGGTTTACATTTGGCTTGCTGTTTCAACTTGGCATGTTTTATGCAGATGACTGAATGTTGGTCTGCTAATGCACTCAATTTTTAATGAATTACTTCAGGTTTGTTTTTTTAATTCATTAAGAATTTAAGTAAAAAAAAAAAAAAAAAGAATTAGCATATTTATGCCATCACAAGCTACTTTTCTAAATAAATGAATTATACACAATCAATTCACATTTACACTATACCGTTTAAAAGTTTTGGGTAAGCAAGATATTATTTTTCCAATTTGGAACAAATAAATTACAAATTTATACTTTTTTTTCAGCAAGGATGCATTAAACTGACATTTATAATTTACAAAATATTTATATTACAAATAAATGCTGTTCTATTTAACTTTCAAATCATTGAAAATAATTTCAACATTGGAAATGTTTCTTAAGCATTAAATCAGCATATTAGAATGATTTCTGAAGGATCATATGACACTGAAGACTGGAGTAATGATGCTGAAAATTCAGCTTTGCCATCACAGGAATAAAATACATTTTAAAATCTATAAAAAAAAACATCTATTATTAATTGTAACAATATTTCTAAGTATTACTGCTCATACTGTAATTTTTGATCAAATAAATGCAGCATTGGTGAGCATAAGAGACTTCTTTCAGAAACATTAAAAACTCTTACCGACCCCAAAGTTTTGAATGGTAGTATATGATTTATGAAATATTTTGTTGTAAACAGAGAAAATAAGTTTGCTGGATTTGTGCAAAACACATTGTATTGCCACACTAGCATTTCTACTAAATATTGTCAGAACAAAGACTGTAATGAGAGTAAAGTGTTTATTTGCGATTTATCACTTGACTTTGTGTCTTGCAGGTTGAGTAATTTTTTTGTTGTTGTTGTTGAATTTGATGGACATCATATCAGCCCATTCGGGTCCTGGTTGCTGGTTTGATCTTTGCATGTTCCTTGTGATGAATTACAGATGCTGTTGGTCCATATTAAAGATGCCTGAACAATTTCCACCATTGATAAATAAAGTTTGAGTCTTTCCCGTTGAATAACACATTGAATTAAACTGTCTGCTTCTCTGCCTTCATGCCAAAGAAATAAGTTCTGAGGCTTCTCTTTCCCAAATTCCCCAGCATAGGTTGTGTTCTGGCACAGACCCCTCTGCCTGCATACCCAGCCATCCCAGGCCCTGCACACTGTCAGGAAAGTACTTTATTCTGTAGTGCTATCAACACTAGAGGAAGACAGCGGTGAAATTTGCCGTGAATCAGCACAGTGCGTGCTAATGTCTCGGATCCTCTCCCGTCCTCATTTCCTGTCCTGAGAGAACCAGGCCGCAGTGTGACACTTCACTCCTCTGTAGTCAGCAGACGAGTAGGTCTCTTTCTCTCGCTGTCTCTCTTATCTCTCAGCCCAGTCGCAGCCTCACACACACAAATCACTTTGCTCCATTTGAGTTTCCAGGGAAGGGCTAGAAAAGACACACTTGACTTGACAAAGTTGGCTTTTCTAATGGAGACTTTCTGTGCCACCCTACAGGGGGAAACGGTACATTTTTGTCTAGAAGGTCATGGAAAAATACATCAAAAGCAGTCATCATCAGTGTTTTTGTTTTAGTCACAATTATAGTTTTTCTTTAAAATATAGTGAGTCTTTTTTATATATTCATGTATTTTCGCCTCTTTTACTCTAATATAAAATACATAATTATTTTGTTGACAGAAATTTTTTTTTTTTGTAATTTTATCTATAAAAAATCTATAAACATTTAAATGTATCATATAAAGCATTTAAAAGATTGATATAAAATGTATAAAAAGATTTTTTAATGAGATTAGTAATAGTATCACAAACTGCTCTGAGACTCGGGTTGAAGATCCAAACGCAGCTTTTATTGGGGCAATCCAGAATCATAATTCTATGCAGAAAACTCAGTCAAAAACTGTGCAGATTATCAAAAAACACAACAGGGCAGAAAAACAGAGGCAAACGGGATAATCCAAGAATCCAGGCAGGAGATCAAAAACCATGACAAACATAGAAAAGGAGGAAGAAAAACATAGAGAGCGCTCAAAGATGCAGTATTGACCCATACAAGACTTCACATAGAATGACTGAAAACACCAGATAATGAGAGACAGGTGGAAGTGATCAAACAATAATGAGTTCAGGCAATAGGTTAAAGGAATTGAAGTTCATGATGGGAAAACAAGGGATTAGGGAGCAGTGCCGTCTGTTTGCTACCATGTAGGCAATCCGGCTGGCAGGCGTGACAAATAGTGTTAGTTATTATTAGATAATTAATATATTTTAAAGACTGCTTATGATATTGCATTATGTGTAGCATGTTGTTTTGACAATGAAGGCACAAATTTTGAGAACAGTAAATTTTTTTTTTTTTAATTAATCATGATGCATCCTTTCTGTATCATCTTTATCAATGAACCCTTGTTTTGTTTTCCAAAACATTTGTTGACAGTTTTAACACTGGTTGAAATAGAGTCTGTAATGTTACAAGGGAAGTTTCTGAACCCTTCTGGATGGCCAAGAGCATTCAGTCACATGGACTACTCAAGCGTCGAAATGTGGTGGTCAGTTCCCATACAAGCGGGCTGGTTTCCTCATCTCACATAATGACCCTTGTTGGCTTTCATAGTCTTTACCCACATGGTCCGCTCTAGCTCATTTCAAAGCTTGCTGTGTAAACCCTCCACAGGTGACGAGTTAGAGGCAGTAAAATGCACTGGGCTGTGACCAGTTTGGACCAGTATGAGTCCAACTGGGCCCATTATCAGACCTGCTTCACTGAATCGCCAGGAATAACAGAGAAACACTGGTTCAGACTGTGTGCTGGGAAAGGTCAAAGGTCAGAATGATGACTCGAAACCTAAACTGTGCTGACACCAGGGAAGTGTGGTAAGACAATCATCCTTCATACCACATCTCTACCAACTCATACACTGGAGAAACTGTAAAAACTAATTTTCTTAATCAGAATTTATGTCAGTATTCCAGTCAAAATATCTAAGCGTCCTTAGTCCTTAAAAGTAAATAAATGTACCTGAGAAGCAAAAAAAAGAAAAGAAAAAAATGTCAGTGAACTGCTAAAAATAAACAGAGAATTTCTCTCAAAGCAATATATTATGCAGATTTTGTCCAAACATTTGATAATGTGATCATATTTATGGATCACTACAACCCTGAAACTACAATGTCATGACCTACCAGAAGCAGATTTGGCATAGCAGATATTTCTGGTCACAACCGGTTATCCACTGTTTAGCAGGATTTTTGTCTTTAAAGTGCCCCCATTATGCTTTTTCTAATATTACCTTTTCATGTAGTGTGTAATAGAGTGTAATAGGTCTGAAAAGTTTTAAAGATCAAAGTGCATGAAAAATAAAGTTATTGTCTCTTAAAAGAAAGAATAGTCAACAAGTCAACAGCATTTCCAGTCTCACTTACTGTAACACACCTATGTAACAATGTAACAAATATGCATAATGCCAGCCTTTGTTCTTCATTGGCTGCCCGTGAACAACATCTACTTTCAACCGCCCTCAAACTCTGTAGTTGTAGATTAGGCTTGGAAGAGGTTGGTTCGTGTTGTCATTCTGTCGAGAAGATGCTGTTTTCAGTGCTATGAATCTGCGCTGGAATTGATACGGAAAAAACGTTTGTATCACTGTGTATCAAGCGCTGAGTGAGTGTTTCAGAAATTCAGATGTGGTGATAAGTGTTTTGTTTCTGAAACACCCTGTAAGCGGTTGACCAATCACAACAGACTAGCCCGCCTGGCCAATCAGAGCAGAGTAGGCTCTCAGAAAGGAGGGGTTTTATAGAGACTGAATCTTCGAACTAACCATTTTCAGACTCTTCGAGAAATGAGGTGATGTGAGAAAACTAACGTATTTGTTGACCTTGGTACATGTAAACCTATTGTTGGAGACCTCCAAATTAGGAATCTTTAAGATAGCTTAATAGGGGCACTTTAAAGAGGTAAATGAGCCAGGCGCCTCAGTTGCTTTGCTGATGTATCGAGAACTAGCCTCTCAACACATTTGAGGCCCGGATGTTGAGTCTTGTTGGAATAAGAATATGACCCAGATGGGTCATTCTATTATCTAATAACACAACACCTCAGTCTCAGCTGCCCCCAACCTCATCTAAACATCTGCATGTAGCTGCACACCAAATCTGCATAAGCTAATTACAGCTAATCACATGCAGTTGGAGATGGAACTATTGAAAAGACCTTTAAAATATTGGAACCGTTCTTCCTCCTTGATGACGTTCATTAGAGAGAAGGTGAGGGGGAGGTGTTTTTGTTGCTCGAAGTGAGAGTGTTTCAATTGTTCTGTGTGTGTGTGTGTGTGTGTGTGTGTGTGTGTGTGTGTGTGTGTGTGTGTGTGTGTGTGTGTGTGTGTTTGAATATGTTTAGTTTTAATTGCTGAAAGCAAATTTAGGTTTGAAGATTGCTCCCGGTTTGTCCAGAGTTCACCATGGCAACACCAATCAAATAATAAAAAGTGTATTAATAATCAGCCTCAGATTCATCGCCATTTTAATAAGCCTCACTTCTACCGCTGAGGAAAGACAGGGACCACAGATTGTCTGGCTTATCTTGCAATTATGCAGTACCTGTGACATTTCTCCAAGACGTTTTATATAACCTAAGACCTGTGCATTGTTGTGTGGGCTTTTTTTTATATACTGTAACCTCTGCCGAGAGACCTGAGTGTTCAAAATAAATGTGTTGTTTAAAACAAACAGGTCAAACTGTAAAACTGAACCCATAAAGTGTAATACTCCTACCCAGACAGTAACAATTTATAATTATTTCGTTAAGTGTTTACACACACTTTAAAAGTTTGATTTCAGGTTGGGAAAAAACATTGTCTTTTGTGTCATGTAAATGTAAAAATGTCATGTAAATGCTTTAGTCTGCCTAAACTCACACCAGTCTTTTCTTTTTTGTATTTCTTTTTTATTTTGGTGAAGTCTGACTTACAGACCTTGATAATGTCTATGCAAAATCTCGGTTATAACTGAACAGTGTTGTTTGGTGATATTAATGTTGAAATGGTTAGATGTTTCATGTATCTTCTCTTCAACCCTGTTGAAAATTTGATTTTGTAATTGTGTAGAGACTGACCTAAATGTTGATCATGGTTAACATTTTTATTTAGCACTTGCCTCTATGTTCGGGTTACAAATAGTTAGTGACAAGGTGTAAATACAGGAAGTTCCACTTCTTGGCAGCGCCTCAGTGCTAATGAAAGCATAATAGATGCTTTTCCAATTGCTGAACTGTTTTAAGTAAACTGCTTTTCAAAGATTTAGCATAGAGCAGTGTCTGAGAGGTGAGAATAGATTCCATGTGCTTTCTATTAGGAGGTCATCCAGTTGGAACTACTTGGGCTTGGACAAATTGCAAAACCAAGAAAGATAAGAGATCTTTTCCAAACACTCGAGGACACAGGCGGCTCTGTTTTGTGTTCCTGTGTCCACACTGCAACAGACGAGTGACCCCTCCTTCAAACAAACAGCATCCTTGACCTGCCTGGCAAACATGGCTGAAAATTGGCCTTTTTATGCCCATCTTATCTGACTCCCCATCCCAGCCCACCCTCCACAGGGCAGCCAAATGCACACCCATAGTAGCCGGGTACACCAAGCCCTGTAGTCAGCATGAATACAGCCATTGATAACAAAACACAAGCTGATGTTGTTCAATCTCCCCGCCGCACAGAAAAAGGCTCACGACACACATGTTTGGCAGCCGGTCTTTCGAGTGGCGCATGAAAAACGTCTTTGGCTTTTGTCACAAAATAACGTGCAATATTTCCCCCTCTGTGCCTTGGATCAAGATAAGTATGGCGTGAGTGTGCGTTTGGCTCTGCACAAGGACAACAGCCCCATTCTGACACAGTGAGAGATTTGGCTTTCGCCCTCCGTGTTGTCTCAGTGGGCCAAGATGTATGTGCCACATAAAATAACACATCAGGGCTGCTATAAAAGACCTCATATCTCTCCATAGACACTAAAACGCAGTCTTGCGAGATGTTTCGGTGTGTGCTTGTGCGTGTGTGTTGGATTTAGGCAGTCGCTAAGCTTCTTAAAGGTGTGTGTTGGTTCCCTGGAAGCTCCAGTCTGAGGGAGTGTGTCAACGCTTTAATATTCCAGGGTAATTCTCCTCAAATATCTCCTCTCATTCCCAGCCACTGAAATCCTCTTAACGTTGGAGTCGGAAGCATCTATTCACCACGTTTCCCTTCCTCCTCTCTTTTGTTGTCTCTCTTTCCTCTTCTCCAGAGAAGTAAGAGCTCAGGCAGTGAGTTTTTCTTGTCTAAATTATTTGTTTGTGTCTGTTTACCGAGACGCTCTTCTTTAGCCGCAGATCAATTGTACATCGGTCTGGCTGTGTTTGAGGGAAAGCCATTTCTCTGTCGCTCTCTGCAAAATCTCAGACAGATCATCTGAATGTCAAGCGCATATTGATGCAGCGTGGTTATGTTTGGGTCCGGAACGAGAGCCACCCTGACATTTGACGATACATGGGACGATAATTGACTTGTTAGAGTTGCTGTCAGTTACGCAGGTGCTCACCTGGTAGTGTCAAATTGGCAGGTCTCCACCATCCAAACCACTTGTCTGAGAGTCTGGCACGCGTTTACACACAATCTCAGCTTGATTATAGATAAAACACACCCCACCGATAGATACCAAAGCTGAACGGTACATCTGTTGCGTATCAGTGCTCTCCAACCTGACAGGAAACAACAGAGTTCTGTCCAGTGAACGCTGGAGTCAGGTACAGGCGGCTGTGAATTAAATCTATAATCCCCAACAGTCTGAAGTCAGTCTGATTCCCACATACATTTGTTTAAAGTTCATGAATTATTTATACGTAAACGCTCTGTAAATATGTACATCAATACCCAATGCACGCGCGCACATGCACAGCTTGTCAGCATGATAAAATGAGGCTATTCAAAGTGCCCATTTTGCTTGTTTATGGCGGGGTGGATGCACTCTGTGCTCAGAATGGCACAATAATGACGGAGGCTCTTAAATTATGAAACAAAGGACGGCGTGCATCAATTAACAGCCATTTGCACATACGCACAAACAGTCTTGTCAAAGAGAAGGGGTTTGTCTGTTTTTGCCGTTGACGTGTATGTGCGTTAGTTCATTCATGAGTGTTTGTGTATCTAGGCGACTACAGGTGATCCTGAGACAACAGACGACACTTTATCAATTAGTCATGTTAAAGACATCATCACAGGCTGCTTGACATTAAAATGATCTAGTGTTACAGTAGAGGGGTGTGTCTGACTAACAGTCCCCCTCGGTGTTGATGCAGTGGGAGGTGTGTGTGTTGCTTTATCTGCTCACCGTGAGAGTGTGTTTGGAGGGAGGTGGTTCTGATCACTGATAAGGGAAGGTGCTCTGTTTATTTTTTTGACACTTTACCCTGGGTGCTCAGACTAGTAGGGGGCTGTTGAAGTCCCCAAATTGCATAAACCTGGAAACACAATTGCAGGGACCTTCTTCGCCGTATGTTGAATTCCATAGGAAAGGAAAGTGTTTCATATGAGATCTTAATGTTTCACCCAGTGCTTGAAAATGTAAGCAAAATAAATTTCAACATGAGCTCATTGGAGCGACTCTGTCCACTCTTATTGTTTGGCAACAACTGTCTCATTTGTTAATTTGTAACATGCAAAATAATTTGTATGGTATTTATTCATCTTAATAAGAGGGGCCCAAACTTTTTTACTACGAAAGGACAAAAATCTAGCTTGATTGAGGGCCATGGGCCAAAATTAAGTGTTGCATTATATCCAACTATAGTAGCTATATTAAAATTGACTGTTTAAAATCAAATTCACTTCTCTTCTCCACTCTACATTTTAATACAATAAAAAAAAAAAAAAAAATCAATTTCAAAGATATGAAGATATGCTCTCTTTTGATATGGAATGGCGGCCCCAATCAAAGGTCATCACGGACCAATTAAAAAAAAATTCATATATATACTGCATTATTTAAAATGCAAATTGACAGTTTACAATAGTATATTTATAAATGAACATTACTGCATTTACTTAAGTTTATTAGTTCATGATATTTAATGCATTAACTACTGTACAGTTACCAAATTGAACCTTATTGTGTAGTGTTACCTTGAATTCTCCTGTGGAATTTAAAGAGAAAAGTCTTAGATAATGGTGATACTTAAGTCCTCATGGCAGCCAGTCTGTGCAGTAACATTTTTTTCTGGCAGTCCATTTCAAGTCAATGCTGAAACCCAAAACATCACTTTCCAAATGGGCAGTACTGTCAAAACACTGTATTTGGGCATCTGCACCGTTATTTCACACTCTGATAACTCTTTTTAGAAGAGATGCCTGGAGATGCCGTTCCACTGAATTCTGTCTTGATGAGAGTAATGAAGCTCAGAGAGAGAGAAAGATGGGAAGATAGACTGATGTTTGACCCGAAAAGCTTCGGCATGCTATCCAATCAGGACTCATTAAAGCTGATGGAGTTGGAAAGCCATGTGTGTGCATGTGTGCTTTTGAAGTGAGGAGGGGGGCGTACTTGGATTCGGCTGTTGTCATCTTCTTTTGGGTTTTGCCTGACAAAATAAGCTCCCCCCCCCCCTCCCCCCTTCCCTCTCCTGCTCTGTTCATAACCCCCCTCCACTTTACAGTGCCCAGTCTCAGCCCACAGGACCGCAGTAATTTACAGATGGCCATTTGTCTTTTGTCTGCCTTTTACAGCGCTGTTATAAAACTTGTGGTGTTGCTTATGCCATAAAAGAATAGAGTTAGAGTGTGCAAAGGCGCTTCATTAAATCTATTGTGCCATTTTAAGAAGCTTGTTCGGACGCTGCGGTAAAAAACAAAGACGGGATGGAATTACTGTCTGCTGTTGGTTTCCTGAGCTCATCAAGCTCTCATTCCCTTTTTCAAATAAATCAGACCTCTTTCAGTTGGTGTATCAGCTACCTGTCAAGTACCTCCTTCTCTGCTGCCACCTTTCTTATGGAAAATGAGCTTTACTTTCACTTTCTTGACAAACAATACTGGAGTTCTTGCATCTGTGTCTTTGTGTGAAATGTTTCCCTATCTTTTGCTTTTTATTTGAATTTGCAGAAAACACAGCAAGGCTCAAAACCAGGGATTATATTTATTTATGGTTTGCATATTGAAGGGTTGGTGGTTTTGATCTTATTAAAGGATTAATTCACCCAAATGAATTGCCTATATATATATTTTTTCTTCCCTTTTACTCACCTTCATGTCATTCCAGACCTGAATGGCTGAATTACTTTCATCCTTAGAACACAAAAGGAGAAAAAAATAATGCAGTTGGTTTAAATAATGCATTTTTTCCATACAGTTGTAATGAACTGAAACTTTAAAGCTTCAAAGAGAGCACAAATCAAAATAAAAGTATAAAAGAAGACCATATGACTTCTGAAGTCATATATATGTTCCAGTGAAAGCTAGGGCAGATATCAAGATTTTCATAAAATAAAATAAAAAACAAGTTATTTATTTAATTTTTATTTTTATTACACTGAAAAGAGGAGCACAATATCCAAAAAGGTCATACAGGTTTAGATTCCCAAGCCTAACTGATTCCCATTCTATGGAAACCACTATCAACCCACTACACCCCCCCCCCCACACACACACACACACACAGTCTTTTCTAAACTAATAGAAGGACATCAAAGCGTGCGTTGAGAACCTCCCCAGGTTCCCTGCTTACCACACTGATTGTTGCCGAATCCATTCACTGAGCCCTCCGTCCACACATCAAAGATCCTTTAGCCAATAATGTGACTATTATGCTCCCTTGCAAAAGAGCACAAAAGCAATGAGGATTTAAATGGAATTATATTGGGATCTGTGTGTGTGTGATTGTGTGAGCTTGATTGTGAAACTGTGTCTGTGTGTGTATGTGGAATGCAGAGGCTAAATTCTTCACTAATACTCAAATCCTCCCAGGGCTGTTTGAAGAATGACAGGCAAACACTTCTTGGTTGTGGGTAATGATGGTGTGAGGTTAGTTTGAGTATGTGTTTGTGTGCATGGGTAAGTTATTGAGTGGTTAAATGGGTATGCGAGCAATATTAAATATATCACTGAATATGCTGCACAAAAGATCCAATATAGGTTCGTTCATTTACAATATGCAATGATATTGGAGCCAGTGCTCCAGCCTGCAGAATGGTTGCGCTCTAAATTTGTATCCTTCCAATCTGTCTCCCTCACTCTCCCTCTTGTCTATTCTCTATTCAGATCTAAGAAAGGCAAACAATGGCAAAAAAAAAAAATAATAAAAAAAAAAAAAATATATATATATATATATATATATATATATATATATACAGTGCTATGCATAAGTTTAGACACCCATGCTAAAGTTGACTAAAAAGAGGAATAAAAAATCATCTTTTGGAAATTGAACTTAATGCCTTAATTTAAAAAATGAGGAAAAATCCAACCTTTAAGGACACCAATTTTCTTTGTGAATGAATAATGTATTGTAAATAAATAAATGTTCTTCCTTAAAATACAGGGCGCATAAGTTTGGACACCCCTATGTTAAATTCTCATAGAGGCAGGCAGATTTTTATTTTTAAAGGCCAGTTACTTCATGGATCCAGGATACTATGCATCCTGATAAAGTTCCCTTGGTCTTTGGAATTAAAATAGCCCCACATCATCACACACCCTTCACCATACCTAGAGATTGGCATGGAGTACTTTCCATAAGATCATCTCTCAATGCAAGTCAAACTAGCTATTAGGCTAACTGAAATAAAACCATTCCAATTTTTGCTGCAACATTCAGATAGTTGGGTCAGAATTTGGTGTAAACAACATGAACACATGGATCCATCCTGCCTTGTGTCAACGGTTCAGGCTGGTGCTTGTGGTGTAATGGTGTGAGGGTATTTTCTTGGCGCACTTTCAGTCCCTTAGTAACAATTAAGCATCGTTTAAATGCCATGTCCATCCCTTTATGACCACAGTGCACCCATCTTCTGATGGATACTTCCAGCAGGATAACGCACCATGTCACAAAGCTCAAATCATCTCAAACTGGTTTCTTGAACATGACAAGAAGTTCTCTATACTCAAATGTCCTCCACAGTCACCAGATCTCAATCGAATAAATCACCTTTGGGATGTTGTGGAACAGGAGTTTCGCATCATGGATGTGCAGCCGACAAATCTGCTGCAACTGCGTGATGCTATCATGACAATATGGCCCTCAAATCTCTGAGGAATGTTTCCAGCACATTGATGAATCTAGGCCTATGCCGTAAAGAATCAAGGCAGTTCTGAAGGCAAAGGAGGTCCAACCCGGTACTAGCAAGGTCTTCTTGAACAATGGACTTGATTTTCAAGTCAGGAATTGATTGGATCTTTGGATAGTTGTGGTTTGTTATTATTTCAATATTCTTTTTTTTTTTTTTTTTTTTTTTTAAGAATCGTCAATTTTGATGTCATTGTAATTTTCAAACGTCTCTTCAGTTAAAAAGTGCTTCTCTTTACTTAGGATAGTAAATGACCCAAACTCCAAGCAGAAGCAGAGATGGAGTTTGTGTGGAGAAGCATACTGTGATCCGAGCCACTTTGAGACGCTGTAAACATCAGCGTATAATGAAACGCAGCACATATATTTATTTAAATTTTGTGTCATTTGCATTTGAGGTCAGCTGGTTAAAAGTGAAAAATGGCTCGGAAAAGTTAATTCAGAGAGAATTCTAGCATCATTAGTTTGAAAATGCCTCTTAGATTCAGTTTTGTGGTTTTGACATTCATGTGTTTTTAAATGTGGCTTTTTAAGTGTCCACTGTATTTCCACCATCACTTATTTTGGCATTATTTGAGCTTCAAACAGGACCTCTGAACTCCTCACTATTTGCCAGTATGACTCTAATAATCTCCACAGAGTAATCCAGCACGCTCTCCATGAGTCCGACACTGAATGAAGGTCATTTTGATAAATTTTGTTAGTTTAGCTCAAGTCAATAATCAATAGCTCTTCATTTCAGTGAGGCTCTGATTTACTTACTAGGTCACATTAATCACAGTCTATTTGAATGGATCAAAACCAGAAAAAGAAACAACAATTAATCATATCTAATTAAAAATTAATGCTAGCGTTCAATTTTCATCATACCTTCAGTTTTTCCACATCACTTCCTGTGACTGCTGGATTCCCAGTGTTGTGTGTATGTGTGTGTGTGTGTTTGCTTTGTGGGTATTAGAGCAGAGGGTTTTGAGGGGTAATGGGATAAGGTAAAGCAGGGGGGTTTCTGGGAAAGCAGCAGATGTTGACCCCCTTGTCTCCATCTTAGTTCGCCAGTGTGACGCTTCTCAATCAATTAGCTTGAGTTAATCAGTCACTCATATCAGATGCTCAGTGAACCATCTCACTGACACTCAAATGGCAAATTGAATCTGAGGGCCACGTACACACACACACACACACACACACACACACACAATCATCATCCCCTGTTTTTTCAGCCTCAAGCCCACTAACATTTTTAAATCAATCCTTAAAATCCAAAATCTGAAAGCTATGACGTTTAGATCCTTGAAGTTATTTCACTTACTCTGTTTCTATATATAAAGATTTACTAAGTCGATCACTCCATTTATCCTAAACAGTCTTTTCCTTTTCCTGTCTTTATCCATTCTGTGTATGCTCAGAGAGCCATAGCACCCTGCACAGTTTAAACAATGCTGTTTAGTGATTCATTACTTTTAAGTGTCCTTTTATCATGCATCTTCTGTTGTCTTATTGTCATTGGCAGTCTTTTTAACCCTCAATAGAGGGTTTAAGATCGCTGTTCCACAGAATGCAGACTGTGACTGTGTAAGCCTGCTTTTAATTGAATTTAACACGCTTTTTTAATCTGAAATTCTGTATATTTGTATTTATAAATATTTGCCAACTTTCACAGCCAGGCTTTCCCTACACGTAATGTTGATTTTAGTTTAATTTCCAAAAAGTTCCAGCAACATTTGGCAGAATCGAAACAATTTATTAGAAAATTGTAATTATTCAGTTCATTTTAATTGTGATGTGACTATCAGAATTGAAAAAGTGCTTTGTAATCTATCAGATACGCAGTGATGTAAAGCCTGCAGCAACAGGGTAAAACTCCATGTTTCAATTACATTTCATTTTACTGCATCTCATAAGACCAGAGAAAAATGACCCAACAAGAGAAAAATGCAGATGTGTGAATTTTTGTGTTCATTACTCAAATTAATTACCTAAATGGTGACTCGCTTTGATGGCACGCAATGAACACACAGCAGAAATGTGCTCGCTGCATCACTCCAACATTCGCTTGACATGCCATTTATTATGCAATCACATGATTACTGTCTCAGTTTATACTGCATTGTGTTTACTTTTGATTAATCAAATGTTTACGATCGCAAGGCTTCTTACTGGGAAAGTACAAATTTGCAAGCTTGCTGTGCCTGGGGTACCGCTGCAAATATTAATCTCAAACAGTAACGCACAATCATCAACTCCCCTCATTTATACTCATAACTCAAAGAATATATTACAAAAGTGCTGATATCAAAGCACTCTGTGGTTCCTGCACTGATGTATGTTGTGAAATAAGACTTTGCTGTCAAGGCTTTTTCTGCCCAAATAGCTTCACTCTATATTCCTCCAGCCAATAAAGTCGTTCCCCTTCCTCATGAACAGGAACACTAAAGTTTACCGATCAAACAATGAGATGTCTTTGTATTATGTCTCCAGATTGTGTTCCTTGAGGTCTGCTTCTGATAAGACACAGAGAATGGGGGAAAGCCCGAAGACGTTCTTCACTGAGGACAATCCCCTATTTGTTCATCCTGCTGGCTTCTACTGGACTGTGGTATTTACAGTAAACAACTGAATGACCTCAACACAGAAGGGAATGTTAGTTCCAAACATGTAATTTAAGAGAAACTCAATAGGGGAAAAAAATTGTTGGAGGGCCAAACGTCTCATTCATGCTGAGTTGTAGATAAGCAGTGGCATAGGAGACTGAGTAGAGTAAGAGGGAGGAGACCTCCGTATTTGATCAGTGTTCCTTCACATTCCCTGGCCTCCAAGCTTGCTTAGATCCCAATCAGCTCCATGGGATTCCACAGACGCCCTTATCAGTGTTAGAAACCCTGACCGCTGACCCCCAGGCTTATCAGTGACCAGTGTTTGAGGTGAGGGGGGGAAACCCATCAGCGGTTGCACTTACCCCAGCCGTTTCAATTACAGCGTGTGAGTGTGAATATGGGTTTCATGGCTCTGAGATACTGCAGTTGTGTAATTAAAGCTTAAGAGGTATACAACTATTACCTAGAGAGGCACTCTACCTGTTTTTTCTGGTTATTTGACAGCTCATTCAGTCCCTTACAAATAATTGCCTGCAGTTAATGTCATATACGTGAGAGATGGGTATATCCAGTTATTACAAAATGAAATCCCAAATCAAAGAGGAGGAAATTGTGTTTACGGATATACGGCAGGCCGCCTTTAATACCGTATTCTGGAGGAGGGTGTCAACGCACAAGGAATGAGCTATTGTGAAGATAATTAGAGACGACTGAATATCATTTGTCATCGTGATTCATCAGGTTTAGATATTATATTGTTATTTAATAAGGACGTCTCTCGTTCCTCTGTGGTTTGACTGAAATTCAGCCTGCTGTTGGTTGAAACTGTTCTGAAATTACACCGTCCCATCGCTTTTATGCTTTTGATTCAGCATGAACGTACACATTATCATTTAATTTGATGTGAGTGTTTTATCAATAGTCTTTAATTCTCCTGTTTGTTCCCTGATCCTGCCATGCTTTCATCTGTCTCCCTTGGCAGACACCTGCCCCCTCATGGTTCAAAGGTGAACTGCACTGGATCTGAAGACAACTAAGCTCAAATAAAAGGATGGCTGTGAAGGTCCTCTGTTGGATTTACTGAATTCTAACAAAATAACTGCATTAATTGCTGTGATTTCTTGAACATTAAACATTATATATACATTAGGTCAATTAAATTCTGCCGTTGTTTATAGGTTGCAGTATTAGCAAGGACCAACACACACCGCTCCTGCAGGTAAGTAGCTATTTCTTCAGGCTGGTTTAAATGAATGTGAGCGTATGGAGACGAAAAGGCCTTGTGGGAGTTGGATGGCTTTGTGGATAATGAGAACTACAGTTTCCTCCACCACTATTCTTCTGTATGAACCCCAGGACACAGCTTCAACCTGCAGTGATAATCACGCCTGAGGCGGCCACAGCTGACACACAGCAGTAAATAGAGGAATAAAAGTCAGCTCCTGCAGACACTAGGACCTAAGATCTACAGCGTTCAGATTTAGGTTTACTGCACCCAGCGCAACTTCTGTACACAAACAGGCAGATCAGAGAGGATAGATGTGATTACTGGATGTGAATGTTTGTGTGTGTGTGGGCAGCGGGTGAAACAGAAAAGCAAGATATAACTCAAAGAGTCGTCTGAACATGGGGACAGTCTGATGAGCTGTGTGTTTGCCCCCAGTAAATAGGCAAAGCTGCAGTGTCTTAGCCGAGCCACATTAGAGAGTTGCCAGTGTATATGTGCTGCTGATATAATAATTTACTGTTCTTCTGTGCAAAGGTGAGTTTAATGAGTGAGAATATCAATGTGTGTGCTTTTGTCTGTGTGTGGCTGTATTACTCACTTAGAAAGACATGAGTAATGCAAGGTTGTGATTTATCTTGTTTACTTTGGAACAATATGAGTAAAAGTCTTTATTATACTGTACATTTTGCATGAGTGAATATTAGTGATGCACCGAAAAAAAATTTTTACTGAGACACTGAAACCGAAATTAAAGTTTCCGGTTACACTTTATTTTAGGGTGACGTAGTTATAGTACTTAAATAAGTACTGAGTAATATTAATTTACTACAAGTACTTACTACAGAGTTATGGTTAGGGTTTGGTTTAGGGTTAGTTTCTTGTAACTATGCATAATTACGTGTAACTACCTTAAAATAAAGTGTTACCAAGTTTTGGTAATTAAATATGGGTAGCTGTGTAACCCAGTCATAGTAAAGTTCTTGGGCAACAAGCTGCCTCTCAACATTTCAGCCGAATTAAGTTTACAGATGTTTACCGGTTGAAGATTATCCACGTTGTGTGCACAAAAACATAAATCCTGATACAGTCAAAACACGACACCAGAGAAGCGCTACCTAAACTAAACGTCACTGTTTTAGTCAATGATTTCAGCCCTTGTTGATAAGAGTTGTGAGGGAGACCACAGACACCATGTTTGCTATTCATCTTCTGTGCAAACACCTTTTTGTTGATGCTCAGATCCACAGGAAACATATTTGACTCTGGTTCAACTCTGGTTCTACTTTAGCCCTGTGTATCTGTTGTTTCCTCTACTTTGGGTGTTTCTCCTTTAGATTTGATATGGGCAGAAAGCTGGTTCCAGCTGTGGTACACTATTTAGCCCCAGGGCTTGCTTACCAAGAGTAATTGGATCTGGGTGTTAATCTGTGCAATACGTCCAGAGCAGTTCACTGTCCCACTGACAGTGAGAAACTCATTCGTGCATTTGACTGCTGCAGGAGTGTTTTGGCTGGCTTACCAAAGAGCTCCTTCAAACTTACAAAGAGTTGAGAATTAAGCTGTAGGAATGCTGACTAATACCAAACTGAGGAATCGCGTAACTCCAGCACTTAAACCCCTTTACTGGCTATCTTATAGACTGATTTTGGGATTGTTGTATTCGTTTTTAAATGTCTCCTAAGTGCTACCCCTACATGCCTTAGCAATATGATTGTGAAATATACTACAGCTAGATCACTCAGTTCATCCAAATTTGTCAAACATGGCTGAAGAGCACTTTTTGAAAGTATCTAAAAGCATACTATGGCACTTAATTCTCTTCTAAAAAAATAGCATGTATTGCGATGAAATTTGTGATTATCAATTTTGTTTGGTGCAGGTCAAATGGAGTCACCTTAAGAAAATGTATTGATATTCATGAGTTGATAATCTAATGTTGTATAAACTCACATGCAATCAAGGTGGAAACAAATAAAGTATTTTAGAACTCTTTAATTACTGGTTGCACTACTTGACAGTTTTGCATTGTAGAGCATTTCCTTAACCTAATTCTCTTCTCTCTTCATTTATTTTAAATATATACATGTTACATATTTTGATTGAAATGTGTGATGTTTTTACAAAAATGCATGTTTTGTTCAAATCAAGAAGACTAAAACTTCTTTATTCATGACTTGATATTCTTGTATTCTTATATCATGATATAAGTTGTGTAAACTTGCATGATTCAATGTACATGAAAAGTATTTTGTGCTTTTTTCTTACCCCACCTGACAATTTTTTGTTTGTTTTAGAGCATTTCCTTAATTTAATTCCATTCTCTCCTTATTTTTATCTTTTTTAAATATCACACGTTGATTAAGAAATCCTGAAAATGCGTGTTTTGTTCAAGTCAAGTGGAGTAACCTTAAAACTTCTTGATATTCATTAAACTTCAGATTTTCTTGTAAGTATATCATGACTTAAGTAGGTGCAAGAAAAGTGCTTTTTACTTGATGGTTACAGCACTTCACAGATTTTTACTTTACCCTTTTTTGTTTATTCCTTTATTCTTTGTTTGTGAACAATGTAATGTTATGTCCGTATATGTCTTCAGTGACTTTCTTCTTGTACTTTCTTCCTTCCAGACGTCTATAGGCAACAGTGGTACCTGTAAACAAGCAGATGTGTCAGCAGTGGCTGCTTTTTTGGCTCGAGCAGGACTTAAGCTCAAATGGCGTAAGAAGATGAAGTAGAGCCACTGCTGGGACCGCAGCGGGGACTTTCCGCCCTGTATGGCAATCATGAACTCACACACACACACACACACTCAACACTTCCCCCGTGAGGCTGAGAGTGTGGATAACCCCACCACCACGCACAGAGGCTCCACTGTTCTCCACTGATCTCCTCATGCTCAGCCTGGCATTAGCCAATAAGATGGATGATCACAGGTCTGCTGTGGGTCGAGGTGTGTGTGGACAGCACAGGCCAGGCCTGTCAACACTTCAAAGGGAAGCTGTTATTTCGCCCTGATCCAAGACCAGCCCTCACTATACCCAAACTCTGACCTCATCCGTGATAGGTGACACCACAAGACTGTTCTGAAGACTGTGTAAAAAGAACAACCTTTATCAAGCATTACTGTTGACAGGCCCAAGCCTCGAGGTCAAATAGTGCAGTGGTCTCAAGAGCTGATAGATGGAGTCAGTACTCTCAGAGAGATAAGAGCACTGCGACCTGATCTAGGAATCATCGCACTGAGTGGTTTGTGATAATGAAAAGAGGTCCATTGTTGCGAAAACAATCATGGTTTCCTCACTTCCTGTTTTCTCTGTGATTCTCAGAATTAATACATGGCACAGCACATGACTAACCATTTGACTTCAATAAGACATGACCTGAAACTGACAAGGCATCAAATCGAAGAAAAACTTCCCCGTGCTTCCCCAGCTGCCTGCTGTCACAGCGTGTGCAGAGCGTGTGCAGGATAGTTGAAGATGGAGAAGTTTATTTCAGGATCTGCTGGGTAATGCTGTGTCATTAAAGCCACTATGGTTAGTGGCGAATTGGGGCCCTCATTGGCCCAGTGTTGGGTGGATATGAAGAGATCTGTGCACAAGAGTTTGGGTTCCTAGCTTTGATTTGCACAGTGTGGTTGGTGAGGTTGATTCTAGCCGTTCTTTCTAAACCCCAACCTCCCGCTGTACTGTAGTGTCTCATTTCTGTCTTCATGTGTGTTTTTGAGTGCAGAGGGCCAAATTAAAGGACTCTGGATGGGCAGAGCCAGAGGGACATTGCTCTTCCCAAGATCTGCTTTCTCTTCTCCTTCAGTGTCCCACACATCCTACCACAAACTTCTGCTTTCTGTTCTTATTTTAACTGTGTGTTTGTGTGTGTGATTGTCTTCAACAGTGCATCAGTCACAAGGAAAGAAAAACAGATGTTTTTAGTTGCTGTCAAACATCTGTCGTCATGGAACGTTTACCATTGGATTGTTCAGTTTCTTGTATTTTTGCTCAGGGTTTGACCCCTATACCCTTGTTGATCTTTCCTTGGCTTGCTGTCAAAAGCATTTGCATGAATTCAATCTCAGCCACACATTACCATGCACATTGCCTTACCTAATGCATGGCTCAACTCAGCATTTTCACTTTTCTGCTTAAAGTCAACTGGAGGGCATCAAAACTGTTACGTTTCTAACATCAATCATGCGCCAAGCAGTCGAACATAATGGCAGCTTATACATAATGATCATGATTACAACAGTTTCCTTTTGTCGTTCCCTTGCGTAATTGCTATATTTGGGTCTGATGTGACAACGTTTTTTTTTTTTTTTCAGATTTTTTCTAGACTTCTTTTATGTTCTATGTTGGTTATATCATTTTTACATTCTTGTGGGACTTTGTGGGATAATTAAAAATGTCTAGGTGGTGTAACCGTGCAGAGCAAAATAAAACAGAATGATTACAACTTTTTAAGAGATTAAATTATTTTTGTTGGAAATTATATATATATACTGTATATATATATATATATATACTTTTTTAAAAATATTTTTTTATTTATCTTTTTGAAAAAAAAAAAATATATAATAATAATATATATTATTAACATTATTAACATTTTTCAAAAATATATAAAAATAACACTAATACAAAGATTGTATTGCTAAGAACGTGTGTTTTAACCCAGAATTTTAAAGGATTTTATTATTTTGTACATCATTATTTGTCATTGACCAATTGTAAGCAGCATATATACATCGTCTACCACCTTGAAGAACCTCTCCAAACCAGCCTGTGGTTTCGCACAGCCACGAGCGTTTGACGAGCCCGTGTGGCTGTGGGCGCTTGTGTTTCCCTCGCTCGCCTTTTTATAGCGTAACTGTGGGACTAGTGGCTGGTCTTTAATCAGAGACTGGAGAGGCGGGCCGAGGTGCTGACTGTAATGCGATAGCTGCGCCCGTCCTTAATGCTATTACATCCACATGCTGCTGCCGCGCAAGACTCAGCGCTCAAACGCAGAGACGCGCAGTGCCAAAGAGACAGCGCGTGGAGTATCTCTTTCACAAGACTTCAGTTACGGACCCGCTGCACGGAGGACCTCATCAGAGCTGCACTTTCCTGACAGTTTTCCGCCGTGGTCAGTGTTTCCCATGTGAGATAGAGCTTTTGGTGGTGGATTCTGTGGGGACGAGACCGGGAAAAAGCTTCATGTCAGTTGGATTTGAAGGCGAGAGAAAGCGCCGCTCACCTCACTCACTCACTCACTCACGCACTGCTGTAGCTAGAGGACATCAAGCCAAAATATGTTTTTGGTCTGAACTCTGGGTTTTAAAGAGAAAGTTGTTTAGTTTTAAAGTCAGACGCTTTTCGTTGTTGCTGCTTTTGTTTAGGATATAACTGGAAATGTTAAACGGCCAAGTCTGGGTTGAATTTACGCATCCAGCATTTTGAAACATATCGAGAAAGCAGGCGGCAGAAATTGTTATCAGAGACAAGACACAAGTGGATACATCATCAGTGGACAAGAACATTTTCAAAGAACATCACAAGAACTTGAGCTTTTCCTCTACACGCACTGGGTGAACGTTCACCCAGAAAAGATGGATTTATTCACAAAGCTCTGTGGATCTTTACTTGTTTTGTGTGCGGCATTAGTTTATGGAGAGGATGGTAAGTTTTTGTTGTCTTGTCATTTGTTTATTTGTTTTTATCTGAATCAGTGCATGTTTCCATTTAATGTTTGAGCTATTACGAGAAATTGCACAAGGCACGGGGACCATATTATTGATATATTTAAGTTTTTAAGACATTTCGGTCATATTGAATTGTATAGGTCTGTTATAGTACCTTACAACTGACAGGCAAAAACGGCAATTATGCCATATTTAACACTTATTATTAACTAAAAAAAAGAAATACAGCATCAAATAAGAAAACTAAAATGACATGATCAAAACGACGAGCTTCTCGTATGCTAGTTTCAGCAGGTTTTAGTGTGATAATGGGTGAAAGCTCACCGCGTGTGCTGGAAGTCTCTTGCCCGCTAGTGGCGACGCGCGCTCGGCATGAGCTCCGTCAAACGCCGCGCTTCATACTGGACTCTACCGCACATTTTCCCACCACTTTTTTGTGTTTTCTAATTAGCTGTGTAACACAATCTATTTGGGGTTTTCAAGGATTCAGGGTATTTTGTCCCCCTCAAAAACGCACAGATAAACTCCGGAGTAAATTACGCAGCACATTCTCTTCACACCACAAACGGGATCCTAAATCAAACAACCTATCAGACAAACCCTTAAACATGCAATAGCCTATATGTATTTTTTATTTTTTATTTTACCTTAGAAAGTCGTAACCCATCATTTACGGTGTTTTTCTAGTCATGGTGTTCCTGTGTCATGGTTACTTAGTCTTGACGACTGTATTTGTGCTACCGCGGGCACTATGAGGCACCTCCAGCGACTATCATGAAAAATATCAGCGCAAATACAGAATATAATGAAAATATATATTATAGTATGCAATATATATGTTTGCACATGTGTATTCTCGATTAAATTTGCGGTTTTCATATTTTAACAGTCTTTATCTGATTTTTTTTTTACACTTCTCGCTGGTGTTCCTCGATTTGAAAGACAGGTTTTGCATGCCAACTATCTTTACAGAGAGTTTAATTAACATGTCTGACTGATAAAACTCACTTCAATCACCGATACATTGATAAATCTTTCAAAAAAACAGCTGAAATCCTGTAACGGTAACATTATTTTCGCAATTCAGGGAAAATCTGGAATAGGCTGCCAACCTCGAAATTTGGGAATTATTTGAATAAACGTGTGTAAATAACTTCGCTTTTACGAAGTCAACGTGGTCTGTTGTTTCTGTCTTGGGTGAAAACTAAGGCCAAACGGTTTAAAGGGGATTTTTACTGTTGTAACCTTTTGCTTTCAATATTAGCATACGTATTACGCGACCATTCTGTGTCTCAAATATGTATATATTTCTCATGATTTTTGTTACAACTCTTTTTTCCAATCTCTATGGCAAATGCTGTATGTTTCCATATACTCATTTACTATAAATATAACAATATGCAGTTGCCAGCATCCTCACAAAATTGTTACTTTTTTAATTAGATCTTAACATGACTAAATTGTGAGTAAATTTCCTGTCGGAACACACGAGATAACCTACTTATAAGAGGATTATTTCACCCAAAATAAATATTGTGTCATCATTTACTCACCCTCATGTTGTTTCAAACTGTCCTCCTTGGAACACAAAAGGAGATGTTAGAACATTTGTGACTGACAGTCTCAGTCACCATTCACTTCTATTGCATCTTGACTTGATATAATGAAAGTGAATGGAGACTGCCAAACATGTCCTTTTTTGTTCTATGTTAGAAAGCCATGGGGGTGAATAAATTAAGACGGAAGTGTAATTTTTAGGCAAGCTGTTCCTTTGAAGTTTTTGTTTGGTAATTTGTTGCTTCCTTTCTACTCTTTTAAAACATTTTTCCTCCAGTAAAGTTTTTTTGGGACAAGTGATAGCTTTATTTTCCAACCAAATGTCGATGACAGTGCTGCCAGACCCAACAGATCTGCGTTAGGATCTGCACCTGATCCAAGAGAGAGCTCTCCACAGGGGTTCTTCTAAAAGCCCAGCTATCTCTCCAACACAACAACAGTGCCCTAATTAGTCCTGTTAAGCTTCAGACGGTCTGAATCAGATGGATGAATGGTTTTGAGAGAGGTAGAATGGCTTAACCATCTACTGCTGGGACAGGAAGACCTGCTGAAGTGAGCTGGACTCAGCACACGCTGGACGGTGGGGGGGCTGAAGCCTCTTGTTCTAGTGCAGACAGAATGTAATAAGACAGAACGACGGAGCTCTAAGTGTCTCATCACTGCGATTAAATATCAGCTATTCATCAGCAGGCGTTCACTCAGTGAAAATGAGAAACCATATTGACTTCCGGCCAGTCAGCCGCTCATATTTTCCAGCTCCTCTCCCATGGCTGCAGAGCAGATGAGCCGTGTGTGGTGGTAGCATGCGGATGCGTGTGAATCTACATGTCTGAGCCTGAAACACAGCATGTCCGGATGCTATTCCATATTTTCCTACTGGTACGAGCGCAAAGAGCATGTTGTTGGCAAAGCCTTGGCCACCTGCGCCTGGAGGCAACGCTGCGATTGATTACATGCTTATGCAGCTGTGCAGACACACCTGACCACCTGCAGAAGCTCAATACACTCCAGAGAAACTACAGCTACTGGGGCAAACTCAACGGGTAGCTGCTTTGAAATCGCGGTTTAGCACACATCAGTATCCCGATAGAGACCGCTGCGTGTCATTCTGAATTTTCGGAGGGAATATGAGAGCAATTCTCTCCTGGCGCTGGTTGTTTTCCGTGGCGTACAAAGTGAATGGGATCTCTTTAAAGTTTCAACGGATCCCTGCTAAGCCCATTTGTCATGTTCATTTTTTTTTTTTTTTGCTGTTCAGTGGCCCCGAGCTTATTTCATTTTCCATGCGCACATCTTTGGTTTTATAGGCGATTGGTTCTGAGGTTCACTTTCGAGTGGTTCATCCAGCTCTTAATGTGAGTCACCTGCTTTAAGTCTGTTAGAGCTTCACTTTGTGTGTGTGTAGCGTTAGGTTTCGTCCAGCAGCACCTCCTCTGAGCCCTGTAGACTGTTGACGCTGATGAAAGGCAGATGTGGACTTCTGGCAACCTCTTTGTGTGTGTTTAGGGTACTCAGTGTACCACAGTCCTCTGTTCTCTAACACTGAGTTTGATACCAATGGAACAGACGAGACCAAGGTGCATGGTCGATGCATTCCATGTCTAATCTCTTCAGATGCCCTTTGCAGAGTATGCCACCTCTGGTGAAACATACTGGTGATGTTTCTTGATCAGCAACCCAGTGAACCACAGCATCCAAGCAGTAACACATGCTTCAGTTTGAGTGATGGGCAGCACATAAGTTTTTACAATTTATAATCAGTTTGAATTGGTAAACGCACAGGATCTCCACCAACAATGGCCATTATGTAAATCACAGCAGTTTGTTGTCATGTCTGCTCACTGCCCTGTTTTCTTCTCGTGTAATGGGTAATATTAGCACTCCCTCAGCAGAAAATGGGCCTGTAAATCAGCTAAAAGAAGGTCAGATATTTGTATTCGCTCCAGCAAATGCGGCGGCACTCGTTCACTCACTCTCGTGTGGCAGGCGCTGGAAAAATGCTGAAACAGTGCTATCGGGATGAAATTCAAAACAAGCAAGAAACCCATAAATAATGCAGCTCCATTCTCATTCCCCCACCCACCTGCTCAGCACCGTTTACAGTTACTTATGGCCCTAAAGCGAGGGGGCCGGCGGCAGGCCTACCCACCGGCAGCCTCTTCAATCCTGCAGGAAGTGAGGCGGGGTGAGACGTCTCATATCTGAAGAGAGGAGAGGAGCGGGGTTGTGCGAACTGACAAAGTGCCGACACCGGAAGCCCTGACAGGATGAGATCTGTGGCTGTTGTTGTGTGTACTCAGCAGAACTCCAAGCTGACTGGGGTTGTGCCGAATAGTGAGCATTTTGGTGCTGAGTCTTATGCTAAGTGAGGATGGAAGATACTATTGATTTGCACAACAATCAAAGCTATTGATTGGTTCAGCCAAGATTTCATTTTGTCAATCGAATTAGCTCTGTTAGTAGATTTAGCTTCTATTGAACAGTGGGACGTACTACTGTAGTGTGGGGCGGACTACTGTAGTGTGGGGTGAGCCCAACATTGGACAGTTTTTCATTTATTTATCCAACTATTATAGTTCAAATTACTGTGCGCACAGTAAAGCCTAATTTATACTTCTGCGTCGAACTTACGCCGTAGCTACGTCGTAGGCTGTGTGTAGCGCGCGTACCCTTCGGCGTACCCTGACGTGCACCTCTTCAAAAATGTAACAACGCGTCAACTCTACGCGGACGCAAGCGCTGTGATTGGTCTGCTAGGACCACTCCCTCAGGTTTCACATGCTCCCTCTGCGCGCGTCAACGCGGACAACGGCGCAGAAGTATAAATGAAAACCAACGCGTTGCCTACAGCGTAGAGGCTTCGGCGTAGGTCCGACGCAGAAGTATAAATCAGCCTTAATTTTTTGTTTGTTGCGCTAGCTGGTAATGCAGTTGTCTTGGACCTATACTGACACCTGGTGGCATGGATCTAGGAATTTTTTAGTTGACGATGCCATTTTAGAAATACACAGTTCGTAATTATAAGGTCTGTCGCAATATCAGGTTTTTACCTACATGATTATCGTGGCCAAAATAATTAACGATAATGATCGTAATATCTACAGAAATCGTAAAAAAAATATATATATATACATATTTTATTACTTCTCGCTTGTGGATTTTCTGTGCGAGGATTAACGGTACATGCCCTATGAATTTAACAAATAACATGTGAGAGTTTAACACTGTGCTTTTCATTTTATGGTTTATGGTTATCGCCATTATATTGCAACACCCCTCGTGAACACAATAACAATATTTCATTTTTAAATATCACGATTATCGTTAATACCGGTAAAACGCAACACTCCTAGTAGTTATAGTTAATTATGTATTTAAAAATTAATTTAAAATGTCTCATAACCAAGGGTTGCATGGTGGTCATGTGATCTCTACATGTCTGCCCCACAAGGCGACCTGTTCCATGTAAAATTAAAAAGCTTTTATTAGCTTTTATTATTAATCTCATGCGAGCAGACATAATTTTTAACATAAGTGCTGTTCATTTCTTTATGTGTAAAGCTTTTTGATGAGCAGTGCACTTTTAAAAAGGTAGGCTATGTGAAAAACCAACAACCTTCTATGTTTTCAGCGTAAAAATGTTTCCGTTCCCCAAGACACCACCTTCATCTGTATTTGGTGCACGGCAAATGTAAATCATCCACAAGAATGGCAAACACAACCAAAGTCACACACACTGGGTGTTGACTTCGGCCCAGTAGCCAGGGCTGCGTACTGCTGGGATAGCATGTGGCAGAGACTGTAGATGGATAGACTCCTTTAGCAGTACAGACACTATAATTCATGAGGCCACCACACATAGCAATACAACACTACTGCAGTATCTGTCGCTTTCCCTGCTCGGAGTGGAAATGAATCTCTGCACTGTCAGACCGGTTCTGTTGAGGTCCAGTGCTTAGGGAGGAAGAACACCTCCTAATGAGGCCTATCAGCCTGTCAACCCTCCTCTTCTTTCTGCAAGAACACGCATACACAAACGAATCGACCCGGAACATATGAGAAAGTGATGATGCTGGAATTGTTCTACTGCAGCCCACAGGAAGTGTGTTTGGTGCAAAACTACATATTTCCAAATTCAACTAGTCAGTGGGTTGCCTGAACGACTAGTTGGTTTGTTTCAGATTCGGATGGGATGCATTTACATAAAGACACATTGTCGTGTTGGAAACAGCTGGACTGGGCTCAACAGAACACAGGGTTTTGTTCTATTTTTAACTTGGCATGCTGACTTAAAAATGTGTATGATGGGACACTCAGAAACAGCATGAGATCCGACACATCGACGAAGACAACCATCTGCATGTGTGTGCATGTAGCGGTGATGCTTTTGAAGGGATGTATTTTAAGACTTCCAGAGATGTAAACTGTTTAACAGCTAAAGCACAGCATGGTAGTTACAGTTAAAAATCTAAAAGAATTTTTATACTTATACTATACTTATATACACAGACACACACATATATACTGTATATATATATATATATATATATATATTTATATTTTTTATGTAATCATGTTATTGATACATTTAAATATTTTACTATTTTTAAAAAGTAGCCTAGAAAAAGTGTTCTGTTGTTAGACAACTAGACCAATTAGACCATTGTGACCAATCTCTTATATATAACGGTATATGCAGGAACATTTTTTTTTATGTTTGGTGGTACATAACTTGATTTATTGTTGTTTCCTGAAGTCTTGTTTTCTGTTGCCAGTATAGACATTTACACACCTCAGTTGTCATCATAGCTTTCCAAAATGTCACCACTTGAAATTCTGTTGTGTTGCGATCACCTGATGTCATCGCCCTATTCAATATTCGACGAGGCACCATGTTAGAGCAGAGGTGAGTGGTCTGCTGAGTTTAAGAATTAGGATGCATTTAGTCAGGTTTAGTTGCAGTGTGCTTTGAATGCAGTGTAAATCTGGAAGGTATGAAGAGGTCGCATCCTACCACATCCATCTTGTTTTCCGACGGTGAGAAAGTCGGTGACTGAGTGTGAGAGATCAAGTGTGCAATACAGATGAGTTGTAATTGTTCGCAGAAAGTGCTGTGGAAACCAGCCACAGACCTCAAACTGTCAATCAGAGCTCTCACTTCCTCTGAACTCCTTCCCAGCGTCCCCACTGGGCCACTATGTGTGACGCTAGAACATCAGCTCCGTGCATGCCGGTTGCGGTGTATTTGTTGTGAATTTCAAGTAACGGCAGCAGAGTGCGTGCCGTATGTTCCTCCTTGCTGGGTTACTGCGGGTGCGCTGCAACCGCTGAGCAGGACCACACGAATCGCACCACAGAATTCCACAGATTCCCTCTGAATAGAATGGCTGTTATTTGCTGAGTTTTGGGTGACTGTGCTTTAAACTACCAATATGATTGTAGTACTCTTGGTTTAACATTTTTAAAGGAACAGCTCACCCGAAAATAATTGCTAAAATGCTTTTGTCCATATAATGAAAGTCAATGGGGTCCAAAACATCACTGGACCCCACTGGCTTGCATTGTATGGACAAAAGCATTTGAAACATTTTTCAAGTTCTTGAAGCCATCTTGAATCATTCAGTGCCTCCGCACCTTAAAACATTCATACACCGCCTCTCCTCGAACATGTGTGTTCGGTGCATGCTGACAATCGTACCACTCTAGCAGAGGTTAAACAGCTGTGCCTCAATACTACGATCAGAGTAATAATGAATGAGAGCCATATCAATTATTTGAGCTGTGGGAGCCGAGGGCTTGTTCAGGAAGGGAATGGTAAACACAGGCAGGGGAGAGAGCAAATGAGTGCACTATCTATGCGCTTTCCACACAGAAAGACGTCTTTGTGGCTGATCACTACACTCCTCACAGCACTGGGTTGACCTTTGACCTTATGCAGACACACATCCTGTCACTGAATAGTTTATCCTGTGTGATAGACTGGTTATAATTCTGAAGATACTACTGAAGTTTGTCCTAATGTTTGCAGATTGCTTGTCAGTGATACAGTTGACAACTGGGACAGACACAACAGATTCTTTGATTTCCCAGTTTGTGTTGATTCGTATTATACATCAGAACACAGAACAAAGGCTTTTAGTTAGTAAGTCATGACTGCTTCGTTTATTGACTAGCAGAGGTCAGCCATTTCCTTTGTGTCAATTAGAATCATTAGTGTCATGTTGACCCCGTGTACTTAATCACTTCAATAATTTGAGAAATGACTATTGAGTAGCATCCAAATGATCTTGTTTTAAGTCAAAAATATGTTTTAATATGATTTAGTGAATATAAATACACTTAAAACACATTTTCACACTGCATTTGAACCATTTGAGTGAGGCTTAATCACATTTTTCAACTCTCATCTCCACAGAGCCATGCGGTGGGCATTTGGACGCCAGTGACGCAGGCTACATCACAACACCCGGTTACCCTCTGGAGTATCCGCCCCACCAGAACTGCCGATGGGTGATCACGGCACCCGAACCGTCCCAGCGCATCGTGCTAAACTTCAACCCACACTTTGAGCTTGAGAAACTGGACTGCAGGTGAGCTTCATGGCCTATACACAGCTGAATTTTGAATGAGATTAAGAAATATTCATCATTGCCAGAAACAAAGAGTCAGTGCAGTGCAGTATAACAAAGCTGATAAGGGTGCGTTTCGTACACACAAAAGAGGCGACGTGGCAATCTTGTTCTCTTTCTTTTATAAAATGAATGATTTTTTAAAATTCATTCTGCTGCTTAATATGAGTCATAACTGTTGTGGTTTCTTTAAAATGAGTTGATTTGGAAAAGACTGCTGATGTTTCTTGCCTAGCGATTTTTGGGCCTTCCCGTGATGCCCTGCTGAGTCTGGCTCTAGTCGACATTACACACACTCGCTTCACTTTAATTAAATATCCAATCAACAAAGCTTTGACACACATTTCTGGGAATCATGAAAACGTGCAGGCTTGAGCTCTCAGCGTGTGTTTCACCGGCAGCTGTGTCGACTCCTCCCTCTATTGGACAGCAGCAGAAATGCACAGAACGTGGTCAGGATTATAACGGTACATGGAGTTTTAGTGTATTTTCACAGTTTGGGCGGATTTGTTTTAAAGCGTGTTTCGTAAAGTGGGACGAATTTCGGGGGGAATTAACAGCTGCTACTGAAGACTCTGACATTCATGAGTCATGTTTTACAAACCCTTCTCGGCAGAGCCACAAAGCCTGTCACAACCTGCCACTTTCAGCTCTCTCACTCTTCTCACTGAATATTGCCCTTTGTCCTTTTGGCATTTATTATCATTTTGGGCGTATTAATTATACATAGAAGTGTTTTTAAAGAGAGATTTATGGGATGGCTTTTGACATTCCTTTGTTGAAATTGGAGCATTAATTTTTTAGAAGCTTTTGTTGAAAGTGTCTTCACTGAGCACTTCCAGTGAGCACAGCAACAGAGAGAGAGAGAGAGAGAGAGAGAGAGAGAGAGAGAGAGAGAGAGAGAGAGAGAGAGAGAGAGAGAGAGATCAAAAGACAGAGACAGGAAAGTCTGATATGTGTTTCATTCCAGCACTTTGCTTACCCCTTAGTGGTTTGAGAACGGGATAGTAGCCTACTGTTGTTATTTTCGTCTCTCTTTTTCCCTTCACCCCTGCTTGATTGACAGAAGATGCAACACGTTCCATTACATCACACATCCTTTTCCGTGCTTTCCTCCCACAGGGGATTTCTTTGCGCGTCCATTAGTAAACAGAACTCCATATTGAATCAGACACATTGCTACATTTGGAAAAGAGGAAAGTGGACAGTTTCCCAGTAGTTCTCAGGTTAGCACAACCAGATCTAAGACTTAAAACAGATGTCTCTTTTTTTAACCTTCCATCTTCACATCCATCTGCTGCTCCGCTATAAATGTTCAGAGTAGATTTTTACATCTTTTGAAGAAAATGTGCGTGCTGTTTGTCTTCGCAAAACTACGGTAGATGCTAAAGTGTTGTGGGTGGTTAACAGGGCGTCACTATAGCTATTTTGGATGATTTGTAGCATGTTGCTGTAGGGACATACAGTATGGCTATATACATACAGTATATGGTTGTGTATATATATATATATATATATATATATATATATATATATATATATATATAACAAACTCAGTGTGGGTTAGGTACAGCAGGGGGGAGTAAACTAAACACAAAATTGCTTCTTTTTTCTTTTCTTTTTTAATCAAAGTGTGTTTTTTAACAAAAAAGTGTATATGTGTATTCTATTATAATTAAAATTTTCTGAAGGATAAAAAAATCTATCTTAGCTAATGCTGTAAACTATATAGGGAGTAATTACCCATTATTATAATATTAAAGGTTACAATTAACAACAGAGCCCAAATTATTAAATTGAGTTGTTATTTATTTTTAGATATAATAATCAACACACAAATAAATAAATAAAACGTACTGTAAATTGCACATTCTAAATGTTTTATAATTCTAAATGTAATTTTCTAGTCAAACTCATTTTAGAAATATAATCATTTACACAGAGACTGTCATAACTTGTTTTCATGACAAATGTATTTAAACATACATTAAATAGCCTAATCAAGACATTACTAACAGGTTAAGTAAATATAATGAATAGGCTAATATGGTGAATATATGAAATGCTTCTCTCTAGAGTTCATTTCTCTAACGAACTAACCTGCTGTCGACACTAAATGCCTGAGATAAATGTAATGCTAAGTGAGATATTATTCTCAAGCTGTTTTATTTATATTTTTTGCTGTTGAAACACTGGTTGAGAGATGTAAACATATCGATCATCGGCTCTTCTTCTTCCTCTTGCATTGCCGCGTGCGCCCCCTTCTGGATTGGAGTTTGGATCGCCTGTGACTGAATGTATTTTTCGTGCGACTGCATGCACCGAACCGTGATGCCCGTACCTTACGGTTCGGGACAAAAACATATACCGTTACACTCCTAATATAAATATAGGTGCCTGCAAGATTTCATACACAAAAAGTATTTTTTTTTTTTTTTTTTTTGCCAGAAACGACACTAAAAAGTAAAAAAAAAAAAAAAAAAAAAATCATTTGTGCATCATATGATGATCATGTTAAAAATTAAGCTCAGAGCGAATTCGTGTAACTATTACGCACTTCTATGAGACTTGAGACTCTTCGGACCATACGATCAGTGAGAGCAGTGGTACACCTGACCACAAAGAGCACAAAGGCCTATATTTACATATAACAACAACTGAGCATCACAGACGGACACAAAAACACTTTCGGTGTGAATGACCGCTTATTCACATGGCACAGCAGTAGCCTAGCTAAACTTTCTAAAAAGTTAACTCTCAAAAATAGCCTTTTTTTTTTTTTATTATTGTTTTTGGTGAATATCCAATTCATCCAACGCTATTCTCTCTATACTGTCTGTTTCTTGACGAGAAATCGCTTCAGATGATTAAGTGAGAGAGCGGTCCGAATGAATGAGAATCCATTCATAACATTTTGCGAACATGCTTGGCCAATTCATTGAAAAGTAAGAAATCGACTCAAAAGAATGATTAAATAACAAATGATTGGAATCGACAGAAATACGGGATACAACTGCTGAAATATTTGCACGCAAATGTTCTCAGGTCAGTCGGCACTCTCATAGTGCACAGTGGTACAGCTGTAGGCGCCACTGTATATATATATATATATATATATAATATTTAAGCTAATCACCATCCTGACCCCTATTCTCTGCCTTTCTCTCTCTGAAGCCTTGTAACCTTTTGTACCACATAAAGGTTAAGTATGGTTATTTACAGCCTGTGATTTCTGTGCTGTAAACAAAGATGGGGGAAGCTACTGTTATGCCTGATCTGTAGGCCTCGTAATGCACAAATTATATATCAGCATCTTCTGTTTAACACAAAGCCAGACTTTTCTTGGCTAAAATCATCTCCCTAGTTCTTTTGTTACTTTAAACTCCCTGACTTGTTCCCTGCTGTTTTTCTAGTGATTATTGTTTTTGTCCCTTGGCCAGGGAGATGAATTAAGGACAAAGTTGGGAGTATCGAGTTCTATTGGGGTTCGACACAATCACAATTGTTAATGCTTTTTAAACACAAGCACTTTTTTAATAAACAAGTCGTAAAATGATCTATCCATTAACATGCTTAAAACACAGCCGCCTCTGATTCTTCCATTCGCATTGCAAGAGAATACTGCCACGTGACGTCATACTGGAGAGGTGTTACAACAAACTCTTTGTGAAGCGTACAGATCGTTCAGTTGCGTCGTCGAGACTTACAGACGGAGGGCAGGGTGGAGTGAGACAGTTCCTCTAGACTAGACTATACAACCATTCAACCCTGCCTTCATACAGCATGAGCTAACCCGTGAATATAGTTTTGTTCTTGTAAACGAATGTATAAAGGATCATTCAGTTATGTTAAATTAGATTTTTGACTTGAATGAAATCAATTAATTTAGATATTACCACATGAGCACATTTTTCAGTCTTTTCTGATGAGAATACCATTCTATAACAGCACTTGTTTTGGATATGTGTGACGTGATAGTGCTGTATGCATCGTAAGCTCTCACCCTTCACACATATTGTGGTATAGACACTGTGGGCAGACTATTTATTTGATCTATGTTGATCCCGAGGTAGTAACAGCTCAGTATCTTTCCACTGGACACAAACTGGCTCCATCAGCAGCTAAGCGCCATACTTAATTTATTTAACCTGAAGCGTTTTCCCTGTCAGATATGATTATGCAGCTCAGGGATCATATCCAGGCATGCCTCAGTCCTAACTGACAGATGTTTATATGCACACTTGCTGAAAACTGACTGCACTACATGATTTCTACTTTGACCTCGTGAAGTTTAGTCTGCTCGTCTGCCACCACACCCTTTCATCTTTCCATTCATTTCTCCTTTAACTCTGTCATAAGCTCCTTTTTCATCCATTCTTTCCTCCTTGGTTTGTAATTCCTCCTCCTCCTCCACCCATCTGAAAAGAGCAGATTATACTTACATGAATTTCCATACTGGTCCAGGCTGGTATATTGTTGGCTTGAAGTTGGTTCACAAGTATTGCTTTTCTAGTAAAGCTAGTTGACTGAGGACTGATTAGCTAGTTAAAATCCTGGTACATATGAAACATAGTGATGATCACTGATGTTAGTCTCTCTCATTCCATTTCCCCTTCTCTTATTCCCTCTTTCTTTCCCATCATACATTGTGTCTGATTAAAATGACTCATCTCCCAAGGCATGGCCAATTCTCAGCATTGCTTTATTCCACGTTAGCATCAACTCTCTCTCTCATTACACATACAGTAGATGAGGTAAACAGTGTTGATAGTCCAGCCACGCTGTCACTGCAAACACTTCCTCCACAGCATTTCCAGTTCTCTGTAGAGACTGGAGGTGGGAAAAGTTGTTACAGTGCTTGTTACTAAAGGAAAGGATACTACTTTGCAGGCAGCCAGTGTTTAAAGCAGCATGGGACACTCAACTCAAGTTAGCATGTTGCTAAGCTAGCATTGTAATACAGAGCGCACACATTTTACATACATACATTTTTTTTATCAGTGCTTTTAAGAAACATTTGTAGGCAACACTTTATTTTAGTGTCATAATAACAGTGAATTATGCATAATTACATGCAACTAACCCTAAACCAAACCCTATTTTAACCCTTATAAGTATGTTGTTGTTTAATATTACTCAGTACTTAAAATAAAGTATAACCTATTTTTATTATGAATTATTATTTGTATTAATAATTAATTGATTATTTGATTATTATTTATTATTATTATTCATTATTTATTTTATTTTATTTTTATAGCATTAAATGCATATACATGTATGTATATTTATATATAAATATTTATATTAATTGTATTGATTATTATTCGTTTCATTGACTATTTAATGAATTTTAAGTATATTTCTATATATAAATTATTTATAATTGTTGCGGAGCATTATTGGATTGTCTTTTCTGTTAAGAATACATGCAATGATACCTAGCAATTTGGCTAAAAGAAGATATTTTATAGGGCAACATCATTGTCTTTTTCCCACTCATGAACTTTACTAGTGAGCTGCCTACATAGTCAGCATCTTGAGTGCACTAATCATCCTTTTTACTTTTGAAACATACTTTATGTCTGTAGCTCATCTTTAAAAGTAGTATTGTGTTATTCTCCTGTTGCCAGAGAATGTGATGAAATCCAGAGCTCTCTGAAACATCAGGTGGATGACAAGCACCAGACACAATGCAAAAGAGTAAATTTATCCAGGTTTACAGGTACCACTCAGAGCTTACACGAAAGACACCGTCTCACTTGTCGTACCAGCTTCATCCTAATTCATCAGATTGTTCCACGCCTCCTTGGCACAGCATCAGATGTGTCCCGCTCCTAAAAAATTATAAATAGATTATTGTGGAATAAATATAATAAGCATGGGTTGCTTTATCATGATATATCTGTAATGCGATCAGCAAAGCTGCTCTACTGAATGACATGGGTATAGAAACGGGGCTGAGCAGGTTGAAGTCATGGTTCTCTCTATCTTTTACCACTTGCTTTCTCTATCTCTCTTTCATCTTTATCTGTTTTTCCTCCCCACTCTTTACACTCTATTTTTCTCTCTCTGGCACAGTATTCCAGTTTTTGATAGTATCTATAATTACCATATTAATACATAAGGAATGGATATTCCATTCTCCTTCATCCCAGGTATTTTATAAATTCAGTCGAGTGATAACATCCCTGAGGCTTCAAGACTGTATATATATATATATATATATATATATATATTAGCTTCACACTCTTACTACAGCGAGGTGAGCCAAGGCCTCGCGTTTGGTGGCGTCTCTGTATTGTCTTCTGTGATGAAGGAGATCCGAACTGACGATCGCTCGAGAGCATTTTTAGACCTCTCAACTCCAGGCACATGCAGAGCAGTGATCACAGACCCCGGGACACCCCACCGTCTCCAGCTGGGGAACGGAGACAGCTGCCTTTGTTCCTGTAGTAACCTCACGGGGGACAGTAGTGACACTACAGTATGCTAGCCCTGTGTGAACGCACTAGCCTCTTAATTGCTCGTGACTGACGTTAACGTCTATGAAAGGAACAATTTTACACAGCAGCTTCCCCCTCTGTCTCTCCACGTGGGTCTTTTTCCATGATAGATTTGACAAATGGACGCATCTAACCTCACAGCTAGATTTCCTCTCGAGTGAGGCCAACAGTAGCGGATGATATCATCGCGCCGTGCGGCTCCCCAGGGGTCCTTCTGATCAATGCGCGTTTTCCGCTTGTAATGAAGAATCGATGGATGGTGTGAAGCCGGACAGGACTCAAGGGGGTCACACAGGTCTCCCACACATATCACATCATTCTCAGAGTACAGGCATATCTGTTATGACCATTACAGGCTTTGCTAAGCTTACAGGCCAGAAGGTCTTAGATATGAGAGGTTTAGATTGGTGTGTTTATGCTTGCATTGTACAATATTCCATTAGACCTGTGAGTATAGCGGAAGATTCAGTAGCCATCGTCCCAGATTTCTCTCTGACATTTCAGATCGCAGGCACTTCTGTTTCTTCCTTCATACCTTTCCTGGTTTTATGACCAAACAAGTGGTAGATGAGCACGGTCTGGGAATGCTCTCGGACAAGCAGTTAATATTTTAGAGGCACTTTCAGCATTTTAATTCTTCCACTGGGTGAGATTGAGGTTTTTAGACAAAGCCTGTGATTATTCACTTTCAATCAAACGGGAGAGACTTCCTTTCACTTGGAGTGAATCGATTCATCTAAGTAACAAGTCTGAGATATTTTCATTTTTGTTGGTACAAATGTAAAATCTTTTAGTTATATTTTATTCTATAGTCGTGGGTTTAGAAAAGGTTGCTGGCCTGTAGCTGTCCAATATCTGTGTAAGTGTAATACTGTATGTCCAGAATGTGGTTTTTGATGAAAAGCTATTGGATGAAAATCCTGATAAAATCCAGCTAAAGCACTGTTTAATCTAACAAGACAATTATTTAAAACTTGCTCAAGCAGAACATTTATGGTTTTCCAACTGATTTTGTCCATCAAGTCCCAGATTTTGCTATCAACACGGTACCAAACGTTACTCATATTTAATGTAGTTTGGATCTTATTTCAACCTTTCGTTGTTTTTTTTATGGTTTTAAAGGATGATGATACATCACACAACTTGCCCATGTTGGCATTTGTTTAATTATACTAGCTTCTACCAAGTCACAAATGAACTTATACAAGCAAAATACCATAGAGTTTGATTGGACGCACATCTTTTGAAATCAGCAACAAAACATTTTCTTGTCTTTTGTAAAAGTTTGTTCCATTTTATTATTTATATTTAGCTAGGGATATATATACATATATTAATTTAAAACGGCGCATGAAAAACAAATCCAGGGTGCAAATTTTGCATCATAAAGGTGGGGTATGGGTGATTTCCATTAATGCCTCCAAACTGAATTGAAAAAATAATGACAAAAGAACTTTTAAACATTCATCCTATCTTCTGCTGTCAGTTGAGCCACCGTCCGACCCATTTGATCCACTCAAAAAAGAAAAAGGTGCAAAAATTACCTTCACTTTTTCTAAAAACTCGATTTATGCCTCTCATTTACAGTATGTTGCTGTCAACCACAAAATAGTCTCATTTTACATTGTGTCAGCAAAACTGTGCCTGGATCTGCAGGGGACGTCTGATGCTTGATAAGTAATTTCAAGGACCAGGTTGAAATTAAGTGGTGACCGGGCATTTGTAGCTCCAATGCGCTGGAATAATCTACCTCTACATCTTAGACTGACTCCTTCTTTAGGTTATTTTTAATGAAACCTGAAGTTACACTACTTGAATTAGCGTTTGGTTCAGTAGGCTAATTGGCAAGAGGCTCTTAACAGATGTTGTTAGTCATTGTTTGTCTGACAGTACATTTTATTTGTGTAATTTTACTGTGTGATTGTACAGCACATTGGTCAACATTACATTGTTTTAATTGTGCTTTAAAAAAAAAGAAAAAAGATTGTGCTGGTGTGAGAAAGTACTGGCTCATAGATACAACATGTGAAAAAGGCAATTAGCATGCGTCTCTGATTGTGGAGGAGGGGTACATCTGCAGATACTTACTCTGCTGTGGTCAAGTCAAACACATTATTTAGAGAGCACACACACACACATACACAAACTCAGGGTGCCAAAGCCTGTGTTTACCCTAGTTTGCTGGTGCAAAGTAAGAGCGAAAACAAGGCAGATCAAAAGAAAAACAAGTGGAAAAGTGGCCAACAGAGAAAACAGAATCAGTCTTTGACACACAAAAATGTGGAGTTTACGTAGTATGGACACATTTTTCAGGGTCGATCAACAATGGCAGCATTCTCACCCCAAACAGATTCACCATAGTAACAACATTCAGGAATAAGATCCATGAAAATCGTATTACCGTCGCATCCACTGCAAATACAAGCCAGTGTTTGTGCTGTTGTTTGCCGCCCATGTGACTGTAATGGTCCCACACAGCATGTGTCCTCAGTGTTAGGTGAATGTTGTTTTTGTAAGAGGGTTTGTGTCTTAGTTAATTGGTGACTGTGATGAATCAGAAAAAGTGAGAGTAACTTTTAACTCTGTACTAATTTGAAATGAAAAGCACCTGAAAGTTCACTAAAAAAGAACAGAATAGTGTTTGTGTGGTTGTGTTCTATGTGCCAAGATTTTTTTTTGACGGTGCTGGTGTGTGTTTAAGGCAGGTTAAAGACAGCTGCTGGCATCTGTCAGATGGTTACTCTGTACTTTCATCTCTCTCTCGCTGTCATGTTTTCATCCTTTATCACAGAGTGTCCTGTCATTTTGAGGAAAGAGACAGAAGTGCGAGTTGAGGTGGGACATGTTATCAGAGGCACAGAGGAGGGCTGTGCAAATGTTTGATTGGAGAGTGTTTGGTGCCTTCAGCTCCTGAGATAGCCTCTTTTATTCTTACGGATTCTGTGAACCCCAAAACCTGTCAAATAGAAGACAAACAGGCAGGGTTGAAGGAATTAAGATGTAAGTACACTCGAGACAAACTTTGAAAACCGAAAGTTGGAAAGTTTAAAGAAGTTTAAGTTTGAATGTTTTACAGGCTTTTAAAGTCCGCGTGAACCGGAAGTTGCAAACGACTTTTCTCCAGTGTTGTGAAGTATTTCCCAGTGAAACGGAATATTGAACAGAGGGCAGGGTTTTACTCTAGCGCTCCTCCTCTCCATCTCTGCTCATAACAGACTAACGGTTTGAGGGGAGTGGTTAAGCGTTTCCCAAACCAAGCCGTCAAACATACGTCATCAGGGAAGGTCCTCCAAAGCAGAGGGGAGGGGCATTTTCAGATTTTGATTAAAGATTACAAATCAAAAAAAAAAATTTGTGTGGATTGACTTGCATGGATGAATTGTTCACCACAAAACGATCAATTTAGGCAAACAAAGTAAATATGGTCAATTTTGATTTCATGTGGACTTTAATGTAAATAATGGACCAGGATGGAAGAACACTTAATTTTCTAGAATGCAGTGCAACCTTAAATTCAGCCAGTTCCACTTTTGTTTAATTCCAAATCCAATTCCAGTTTAGCTTCCTGTAAATTGTGGCCAGTTTAATTTCGAATTACAGTATAGTAATTAAAGCTACATTACAATTTGAAAGTTTGGGGTCAGTAATAGCCTGGCTAACGTCAGACCAAGTCTCATTCGAGACTTGGTCTGGGAACCACGTGTTCATTTTCTCGTATTTGAGGCATGGTTTACGAATGCCCAGAGCCGTTTATTGGGCGCTATGAATGTCTATCAAATGCGCCTGTACGTAGCTCATAGCCAATCGTTTCAATTATATTACCAGATGACGTATGTAGAGTGACAGAAATTCGACGAGGAAGAAGACGTTGGGTCAGAGATTTATTTGTACACGATGGCGTTCAGCGAATATTGCTGTTTGTGCAAGATAAACATGAGGGGAGAAGGTAACTTTGCGTCTGATATAAACAAACTGCTTCGGTGTCGTCATCGTCTTGCTACTCCCTCCCCGTTCTGTGATTGGTTCCCTTTTTCAGGGGAAAATCTGGTCCATGGTGTCCAGGCTGCCTAGCAGCGTGAATAAAATCGCGCTGCGAGCTAGGCAGCATGGGGAAACCCAGGCTAGGTCAGTAAGATATTTTACTTCTTGTTCAGCAAGGATGCATTAAATTGATCAAAAGTGACAGCAAATTATTTAAAAAAAAAAAATTATGGTCTTTTGAACGTTCTTTTATTTAAATAAATAAATAAATCCTGTGGAAAAAAATCACTCTTTCCACAAAAATGTTAAGCAGCACAGCAGTTTTTAACATTGATAATAAGAAATGTTTCTTGAGCAGCAAATCAGCGTTTCAGAATGATTTCTGAAGGATCATGATGCTGAAAATTCAGCTTTACCATCACAGGATTAATTACGTTCTTAAAGAAAAATGGTTCTTTCAATTGGTTGTAATATATTAGTGTTTTACTGTATTTTTACAACAAGCAAACAGGGGTGTCTACATTTTTTTTTTTTTTTTTTGACAATATTACTGTAGTCAATAACCTGTTTGTGTCTATTTTTATGTCATTTAAGGAATTTTAGCTGAAACCTGTGAGACTTGAGTTGGTACATCAATGAATCATAACTGAGAACTCCATTAAGCCTTCCAAACTATGACTGAGCAATGCATTTGTCCTCTAGGAATACAGCACACTGAATAAATATATCAGAGGCGAGAAAGCATAGTTTCTCCAACTCGAGGGCTCATTGATTTCTCTGTCTGTGCACTTGTCTCTTGAGTTGGATCAGTGTTTTAGACAATGACTCTCCAGCGCTGAAGGGTACAGATGTTCGGAGGGTCCACAGGCTTGCTGAATTGGTGGTTAAATGAGGCGCAGCATGCTGTGTGGAGTCACGCTCTTCTGCTAGTACAGCTACATAAACCTCAGCCTATTAACACTACAGCGCTGTGCTAAGTACTGTAGCAACGCATTTTACTCTCGCTGCCTGCCAGCTGGACCCAGAATCCCTTCTGTCTGTTATATTATTTTAAAAAGAAACTCTTTGATTCACCTTTTCAAAAGAGAGCAGATAATACACCTTCCCTTTTGCTGAAAAGCTTTTCAGAGAAAGAATTTATTTATTAACCAGGTAGAAAGTATAATGTGTGAATAATTTACATAGTTTCATATAGTTAATTGAGATCAAACACCTTTTAACTACAATACCGTTGTGATTTTCTCTTCCAAGGCTGTGTTGGTGTTTCCAGAGTTAACAGTGTGGGGGGAGGGGGGAGTGAGGTGAGGTGAGGTGAGGGGGGGGGGGGGTAACCTTTAACACGCATTGTGTTGTGTGTCTTCTCCATCTGTTGTGTTTACAGTAATGCGAAGATCTCGGAATACCTTTCTTTAAGGGACTGTTATTATGGACTGCTCTCAAATTTGGAATGCATTAAATATTGCTACCAATATTAGTAATGTTTTATTTATCGGTATCAGTATCGATATTTTATGCCCATTGCATCTATTTTTCTATTTAGATTGCTGTCACTTAAAGCTAATATTTAAAAACACGTCCATTTCACAAAAACTGATAAATGCGATCTTTTGCAAATCTTGCATTTATCAGGTGTGATGCATACGTTCACTTTTTATTTTTTATTTATTTGGACAAAATAGTATCCATTTTTAATATCGGCCATTTATCAGTAATCAGCCATAACATGGATATAATTATCGTATCAGCTAGTGTTTAGCGCACAACTGTCAAACTAGTATCTATTCCCATTCAGAGAATGACACAACTTGGATAAACTTTCGTTTTGATGGTTAACCGTGCATCCGACCTCTTAAAATACGTCTTTGTGTTTGGTTTTCTCCATAGGTATGACTTCATTGAGATCCGCGATGGTAACTCAGACAGCGCGGATCTGTTGGGGAGACACTGCAGCAACATCGCACCCCCTGCGATCATCTCCTCAGGCCCCGTTCTGCACATCAAATTCGTCTCAGACTACGCCCACCAGGGGGCAGGGTTTTCGCTGCGCTATGAAATCTATAAGACAGGTAAGCGTGTGCTACCCAGCAGGATGTAGTTCATCATAAACAATGTGGTGTCAAAGCCTCACCTGCTGTTTACGCATCTCTCCTGTGTGCTTTAAGCAAGAGTTTTCTGTTTTAGCGCTTGTACTAACACAGCGTTTACAGCGTGGGGTGAGTTCATGTGGGTCCATTGAGCCTGTTAAGGAAGCAGGATTTCTGTGTCTATGTAACTGTCTCTCTTAACACGTATCACAAATTCTCCCTTTCACACAGGAAACATGTACTTCACCTCTTCCTTTATCTACCCACCACTTCTTGCAGCATGGGCTACAATGTGTCAGATCCCACCTTCCTGAGAAGTGTTGATTGGCTTTTGTCAGTCGGAGGGAAAAGTCCCTATTGGTCAGTGTGGTGTCATTGACAGCCCACCAGTTTTATTACATGGTGGAAAGGTGTAGATTTATTTTTGTAAACTGGAGGGAAAGGCTCTGATTGGAGAGTTAGAATCAGGAAGAAAGGATTACCATTTATGACAAGTTCCAAATGGCTTTTATGGATTGGAGGGAAAGGCTGTGATGGGTTATTGGTTAATGCAGTAGGTTACTATAATATCCTTTAATCTGGAATGATTTTATCGCTGTAGGTCACTACCCTGTTAATCACCAGCAGGGTTATGCACCATTCAGAATTGAATTTAGAGTGCCTTTCCAGTTCCTGAATTGGAATTTGAATTGATGTTGCAAATAGGACACATAATTTGAATGTGAATGTAAGGAAGTAAAATTTAAAAGAATTGAAATAACTAAAAAAACTAAAAAAGGTTTATCTAGACAAACTTTGAATGATTCCATAACAGTATTGTTTGAATAAAAGGAGAAAAAAAGAAACCTTGAAGGTTTTTAGGCCTGATAGATAGTTAGATAGGTGGTTGGATGGATGGATGGATGAATGGATGGAGGGATGGATAGGTGGTTGGATGGATGGATGGATGGATGGATGGAGGGATGGATGGAGGGATGGATAGGTGGTTGGATGGATGGATGGATGGATAGATGGATGGATGGATGGATGGATGGATGGATGGATGGATGGATGGATGGATCCAATTCAACCTCCTGTGGGGTGTGGCCAATTCAAATTCCCATTCATGAATTAAAAGGAGGCCAGTTCTTCAATTCTAAATTTTGCACAACTTTGGTCACTAGTAGGTGTTCCCACTGCTGGATGCCTTGATGTTATTAATGGTCTGCGCAATTGGCCATAACTTAACATAACTTATTCTGTTGTTCTGTTTATCAAAATAAAATAATCAAATAAGTTTTTGCTGTTGCTAACAGACAATTTTTTTTAAACCTTTCTGCTGGGAAATCACTTTGGGTTTTGCTACTGTATGTGTGAACGCCCTCTGAGCCACCGGGTTTACTGTAGTTAACCCCTGGTGCCTTCTGACACGGTACGATTTCTCTCTCCTTCACGGAGCCTGGTCAACATGCACCGGCCCAAATTCAGATCAAGGCGGCTGCTGGCGGGCAAAATAAACAGCGCGGAGACATCCCTTGTTCCCTTTTCAACCTTCTGAAAGCATTCCGGGAATGCCTCTTTAATTGACTCCTGATCTACCCTCCCCTGAGGCTGGGTGGATGTGGGGGGCAGCTGGGGTTACTAACACAACATGTGTGATGGTCTCTCCTCTTAGCTCACCACAGTAGTGTACTGGGATATTCATGCGGAACAGCTGTCATGAAGCTGGAGGAAGATATTGGTCGGAAATGACCAGTTAGTAGTGTGCAGTTGGAGGGTCCAGGCCTGGGTTGGAGTGACAGTTGCTTCTGAGGGACTGAAACACAAAATCACATCCTTAATGAGATCCACCAGGCAGATGACAAGCTAAACTCGCTCATTAGTGTGGACACCCGACTCTGAGAGATATCAGCGAGCGCTTTATCGTGAACAGAGGCCCCACACCTCTCGCTTTACGGAGGAAGTGATGACACAATCCGTTGAGTGTGATCTGATAGTGTGAGAGCTCCATAGCAACCTGGCTAACACAGTGCAGAGGTATGAACAAAGACAGTGATGAACGCTATAACAACGGCAGGTTGCATGTTTTTTTCATCTTAAACAAGCAATAATGATGAGACCCGTTGGCGTGTGGAAGCTCAGAGTTGCCATGGCATTAACAAGATCTCATTTTACTCAGAAGATGCGTGTGATAATGTGTGGGAGTGTGTGTGTGGATGTGTGCGTGTTCAAAAACAAAGAGATTTTTTTTGGACTGAATTTGAAAAATTAACTCAATGACTTGAAGATTCCCATAAACACCTCTATTTGTCATTAATACATATCCTCTGACAATTTGAGGGGTAGTGATCGTCGAGACATCCGATGTGTCCAAAATTGCATACTGTCTGAGAAGGTACTACTGTAAAGCATATTTCAATTTGAGCTTACTTCGCAACTGTTAAAAAAGTGCATTCCATCTAGTATGAATGGAATTTGGATTTACTACAACCGTCATGTTATTACTGTCACGTGACCTGCGTCAGTTGCATCGCTTCACTTCCCGTCATTAACCTCTCCCGTGGCCTCATGGGATAGTAAAGTGTTCATCAAATGAGCACTTCAGAATCTCGGCAAAAGTAGTAGGTCATCCGGTTTCTTTTCGTAACTGTTTTTTAAATACAAGTGCTGCATTCAAAATCGCATACTCTCTTGAGTAGGTACTTATTTTGAATAAGTAATTACTTCACAACCACTAAAAAAGTGTGTTCTGTATAGTATGAATGTGTGTAGTATGAATATAATCTGGACGTACTACATCCGCCATGTTGTCATTATCATGTGACCAGCGTCAGTAACGCCAATTCACTGGCATTCACAAATCCTCTCCAGTGGCCTCATGGGATAGTAAAGTGTCCATCAAATGCACACTTCAGAATCTCACCGGAAATAGTAGGTCATCTACAGTAGGTACTTTTTGCCTACTCATTTATGAGTACTGTGAATTCGGATATACTTATTTGGTCACATACTGTTTTTCGCCTACTAAATAGTGGAGAAGTATACGATTTCTGATGCAGCTTACTGTATGTATTCGGGCATACTACTCTGTTGGCATACTGTTTTTCGCATACTATATAGTAGGAGAAGTGTTTGATTTTGGATGCAGCGATAATGACTTTAAATCAGACTTGTTATTTTCTGATCCTGTTATCCACCATTATTATTTATATATATGTATATATATATATATATATATATATATATATATATATATATATATATATATATATATATATATATATATATATGGTGGATAACAGGATCAAAGAAGGAACACTTAGTAAAACAGAGAGGGAAACATGAAGGAAAATTCAACAAAACAGAAGCAATTGGAACGCATCCCAGAATCCCAGAGTGCAAGTGTTGTTTATTTATATTGGTGAATGTACTGGACGTGTCCTGGCGTGGCCAGGGCAGTTTTCTCTAGCAGTGATAGGGATCTTGGGTAAATACACAGCCTGGAGGTGTGTCTGTCGTGCGCTGCACAGCCTGCTGGGAAGAAACACTGCATCAATTCTCCACCTCCTGCTGCACACGGGAAATCAGTATATTGTCGCCCTTGAGCCGCACAACAGCTACCTGTGCCACTACGCTCTGGGATTTCAGCCCCTGCCCTTGAGAGAAAAATAATGTGTTACTTCTTCAGCTATCTGGAGCTTCGGTCTGGAATCCAATCTTGCAGAATTAATGTGCGCAGTAGGCATGGGTCAGGGGAAAACACCCCAAACCAGACATTTGTTTTCAAATGGTCAGCTTCAGCCATCTTTATTATGTTGTTAAGTTGTTGCATTCAGAGTGTTAGAAAGCCCAGTGACCTTACAAACTGACTTAGATCTGAACCTTGTTCATAATAACCACTTAGTTTACTCAACCATACACTTAACCACATGATTCTGTTGCCACGGTTACAATCTAAAAACTCTCAGCCAATCATCTCTTCATCAGTGGAGTTCCAGAATAGTGAATTACAGCTCACAGTACAACTGCCCTGTAGCTATAGTGATGCTCGCCTAGTAGTGACTGCATCCCTTCTACTGTCAGAATTAAGAGGCTAATGGATGGAGATACTGCCCTAGAGATGATTTGATGCCCTGGAATGCTCACCAATCAGATCACAGCAATGAAATGTTTTATTTTGTTGTGATGCAGAAAAAAGAACTTCTTGAAATATCAATCTGTCTGATAAATAAGAGACTGCTGGAACCCCTAAGGAGACCAATGAAATCAGAAACTGCAGAACAGGATTTGTGTTTAACTTGAAGGTATAGTCATTATACCCCTCATGCCATTCCATGTGCTTTTATGCTGTTAATGGAACACAAAAGTGGAGATTTTATGCTCCACTTTTCCATACAATGGGCAAAATTGCAAAAGTAATCCATACGAGCTGTGCAAGTTTTCTGAAGCCGTATGATAGATTTGTGAGGAATACACCAAAATATAAGATTACATTTTATAATATTTTTTTTTTTAAATGCTGTCGTATATGTTTGTATATAATATTTATTATTATTTTTTCAGCAATATTGCATTACATTTACAGTAAAGACATTTATAATTTAAAATAAATTATGTTCTTTTGAACGTTCTTTTCATCAAAGAACCCTAAAAATGTATCACAGTTTCCAGAAAAATATTAAGCAGTTTTCGACATTGATAATAATCAGATAAGTTTCTTGAGCAACAAACCAGCATATTAGAATGATTTCCGGAGGATCATGTGACACTGAAGACCAGAATAATAATGCTAAAAATTCTGATTTGCATCACAGGAATAAGTGAAATTTTTAAATGTAAATATATATTTTAAATTACAATATTTCACAATATAACTGTTTTACTGTATTTTTTATCAAGTTCATGCCACCTTGATGAGAATAAGTCTTCTTTCAAAAATATTACAAAAATCTTTCTGACCCAAAACCTTTGAACGGTAGTGTATATTCACTGTTAAACTACCATTTTACTATAAAATACTTGCACAAGACATTATTATTTTTCTGGTTATTTGCCCAACATTGGCATTTTGCTCATGCATGTCTATGGCATTACAGCGTAGATGAAAATCATGCCAGCACACTTCACACACACTACTGTAATCTCTCTTACACACAGACTCAACGCCATTCACTCATCCATGACAAACATTCCTATTCTACCCAGCAACGCTCCTTAATAACAGCCCCCCCATTTCCCTCCGGCCACAGACAGACCCAGCCACGCACGCCAATCCCGGCACTGAGCCTCCAACGCACTGCCCAGACGCGACTTTCCCCTGCTGGATGAGGGGTGGGGGAGAGTTTCCCCATCCTTCTGCAAGCGGGCTGGCTGTTTTTACCATGATCACAAACATGAATTAATGAGATCCAACAAAAAGGCTGATGGCGTCGGGGTCACTCATGCATACTGCAGCGCAGTACAGTAGAGGCTCAGCGGGGGTCTGGCATACTGTCTGAGGTGGCGTGAGTATGAGGGGTCAGCGCATGACTGGCAGGGTCTCATACGCTCTGATATACTCACGCACACACACACACACACACACACACAGCCTATCTGAGAAACAAGCTGTAGTAAAGCTTAATGCCACCGTTGCAGGGTAAAGGAAGTCTGACAGCACATCTGACCTAGTAATAGAGCAAACATGCCAGACTGGATGCTTTCACGCAACTGTATTTATGTAGTATTAGAGTGTCACGGAGCGGAAGGAAACAAAATGCAATGGAAAAAGGAAAATTCACAAATGGACTATTTTCTCTTCACATTTAATAGATCTTAATGTATATAATTTTCATTTAGGAGAAACCTATGAGACAAAATTGATAGTTAAATGAAAATTTCCCAATCCATCAAAGAACAACCTTTGCGGAATTAAATTTGGTTTCTGATTTGTATTGTATCATACTTTACGTCTGTGGTGAGAAAACTCATGGCAATCACCATAAAGGCTTCAGAGTAGACTCATTGGTGAAACATTGAAAAATGGTGTTGTCTTTTTCATGGATTTTTAGGCTGCCGGTGTGGACAGGGATAAGACTGCTGGATCAGTCACTGTCATTGTGTCAAGATGTGCTGGATATTGTTGTAGAGCTGCGTTTCACCCACACAGACATACATTTGTAATGAGTTATTTATATCACTGATCACTGCAGATGGGAGAAATAATAAGGAAAGAGAGCTTGTGCTGAAGAGAAATAACATTCAACTCCTGACGCGTGCAAGCAGGTGCTAGTGGAAATGCATGGCCATTTTGCAGAGGATGTGAATCTGACATATACACACGCGCGCACACACACGTAGGCCTTGAACAGATGTAGTGTGCTGTATTAGTGCAGAAGGGTGTAACATTAACCCTGACCTGCTGTCTCTCTGGGACCTGTCTCTCTCTCTCTCAGCTGCTAGGGTGCCAGACAGGCCCGGGTTTCCTGTGTGCTGCCCTGCCCACACTGAGCGCTGGGTGCATGAGCATAGGTCATTCCACACCCTATTTAAGGGGGGCTTCAGGCATCCTCGTCTATCATCTTAACCTCCCTAAAACTCTAGCCTGTTCACGCCTCAGAAGAAACAACAAAAAAGGGAATACACATTTATATTTATGCATTTGGCAGATGCTTTCATCCAAAGCAACTTATATTGTATCCTAGGTATATACAATTTTACCCCATGAACTTGTTGGCAACATGATCAACTTTTTGAGCTACAGGAATGCACTTAATAAAATAGTCATATTGTGGGATATAAATATATTGAAAATAAATGTTTATGTGGTACTGGGGTGTCAGGGAGAAAACTGAATGCAGTGGGGAAAAAAAGAAATGAAAATTCACACTTAATTCATTAATTAATTTTAATAAATAAATAATTATAAAAATTAAATAACAAATAATTACTTCAATAAAAATAAATAAAACTTAAATAATTGTAATATCTCAATTTTGTGTTCTAGTAGCCTAAGCATTTTTTTTTAGAACAATATATTCTCAAATATGAGAAATCACATTCTTATTTTAGATTTTGCTCTGAGGTGGCTTTAATCAATCCCTCTGTGATCGCCTATATATATGGAATATATACAGTATATCCTATATATAGGAATATATATAATTTATATTTATCAGTTGTCAGTTATATATATATAAATCCACACCACATTTGCTTTTTGGTTATTAAATGTACACTATGTAACTGTTGGCACTGTAGCCGTTAATAAACAAAACTGTATGCATCTTGCGAAGAACATTGTGAAGAACTAGAGCTACTTCTTTCTGTTTATGTCTATGACGAGTCACGCAGGCACTGGGTTTCTGGGTTACTCCGCAGTGGTTGGCGTCCCTCGAGGCCTAAAATAGTCAGAATATAAACACTTATTATAGGCCTAGCGTAGTGATTTAGAATAAGTCAAAAACATGGTTTGGATGATGTACTCATCGCTAAATGTTACTGGGGAAAAATTTGGGATGAAACTCAAAACCTTTTTGGCCTAAAAAAATGTACCTATAAACTGCAGCATCCTACAGTCTCTGTAGACTCATGTGCATGGGCATGTTTGTGAGTCTCAAGGACAGGTCCAAACCCGTCCACATGGGGTCACTGACCTGTTATTAAGGCCTCAGACATTATACTGCTGTCTCCGGCTCTAGTACTTTAAATAGCGCTCTGTTAATTTTGCATCAGGACTGAAGGAAGATATGTGTATAGGTGATCTGAGGTTATGTGAAACAGTTGTCACTCCCAGCCTGTGCAGTTGGGCTTTGACTCACGCAGCTGCTCTGCAAGCGCAGAAGTAGGCCTAGTTAAAGCGTTTCAGTTATTGAGGAGTTCAGTGTCACAGATCACTGAACGTTTGTTCTCTGATCCGCTGATGTTTTACCCCCACAGCTTCTGTCAACAGATCTCTTTTAAGTTCTACACTAGTATTTTTTAAATAATACAAGTGGCAATTCATGTGCCTCAGAGAACCTTTGGGAGTGCAGGAATGATATCATGGGATTCAATGTGCTTGACTGCATACTGTGTGTGCATTAGCATGAGCTCTGTGACTCTCCATCCCTCTGAAGAGGTGACATTACATGTGAACGTGCTGTGCATCGTGTCAAAGGCTGGTGTGTAGGACGTGTGTCACTGCTGAAGGTGAAGCATGACTGTGCATGTGTTAGCATACAAGAAGCACTACTATCCCTTGTGATTCAAAGCCAAACACTGGCCAGCACAGGCTTAAAACCAGCATAAAACTATATAGGTTTTACTAAACAGTCTTAAAGGGATAGTTCAACCAGAAATGAAAATACCATCATTTACATATTGTTGCAAACTATGATATTCTTTCTATCTGTCAATGCCGTGAATCAGCTTGACCAACTTGAACCCTTTGCAAATTCTGTGTGGGAAATAACTATGTCCTCATGCGGAATTCCCGTTGAAATGACAAAAAAGTTGGCGAACAACAGCAAATATGACCGCATTTTAAGTCTGATGAACAAAGTTTGGATTGCTGAATAAAAACATTTCTGAACCAAAAACTAAAAAATGACCTAGCTTTAAATAACATATGTTACCCTGGACCACAAAACCAGTCATATGGATCAATCTTTTTAAATTGATATTTATACATCATCAAAATCGATAATTTTGACCCATACAATGTATTGTTGGCTATTGCCACAAATACCCAAAAGAAAATACACAAAAGAAATATATTTGAAATATATTTTCAGAATATATTTTGGAATATATGCAAATATTTGAAATTGGCCCAATAAATATATTTCACACTTAACATCATATATTTTAGTTATATTTCAGAATATATTTCAATGTATTTGGAATATATGCCACATATATTTTTTACACTTTTGGGGACCCATACAGAAAAAAATACATAGAAATATAACAAAAATATATGATGTTAAGTGTGAAATATATTTATTGGGCCAATTTCAAATATTTGCATATATTCCAAAATATATTCTGAAAATATATTTCAAATATATTTCTTTTGTGTATGGAGACTTATGACTGGTTTTGTGATCCAGGGTCACATATGATCACAGTACAAGTACATTAATATATATTGTGTAACTAAGTCGAAAATATAGTAATGGTCTAAATGTTATAAAATGTGCTATGGTGGGGAGTGTGGAGTCAAATCTGTGAACCTATTTATAATTCTGTTTATTACAAGAACCATTCAATGAATTGATTCACTAGAATAAATCAGACTTTGAGAGAATGAGAAAGCATTTACTTATACAGCACTGGCACAACGTTAAACTGAGATGCATATCATACAACATCATGTCCTAAGATGACCCCTTAACACGCTCTATGCTGCCCTGAGCACAACTAGGTTACTACGTGTGTCTGTTTCACTGAAATCGCTCCTTTATTAGATGCAAACGTGCAGTATGAGAAACCCTGAGCGCTATCTCCGACTGTAGCGGTAAATGAATATAGACAGCAGCTGCAGGGATGGGAAATCATTCTAATTTAGCACTTTTGCAGATGAAGGATTTTTCTGTACATATTTAAAGCTCCGCTTTGATGAATGTTCCCGTTTTCGTTCACATCAATATGTTTTTCTCAGAGAGCTAACCGAGTGTGTCTCTTTCCCTGTCTGAGATTGACACAAGAAAGCAAGTAATGTGCTTCTGCTGCCCCTCCAGAACAAGTCCACTCTGATATTTCGGTCAATACAAAACCATCACCATTCAGCTGCTGTCTTCATGTATTTTCTGATTTCTCTTCCCCCAGGCTCCGACTGTTCCCGAAACTTCACCAGTCCGTCAGGTGTGATCGAGTCGCCCGGCTTCCCTGACAAATACCCCCACAATCTAGAGTGCACCTTCATCATCATCGTCCCTCCTCACATGGACGTCACCCTCACCTTCCTGACCTTTGACCTGGAGAACGACCCCTTGCAGGGCTCGGAGGGCGAGTGCAAGTACGACTGGCTGGAGGTGTGGGACGGCCTCCCGCAGGGTGAGTCTAGATGTTGTAATCCCGAGGAATTCTGTTTGGATTTACAGTCGGGGTTTGGATTAGACCGCGGTTTTCCAAAGTCCAGACCACCCGTGGCTTTAAGAGGATTGCATTTCCCATTTCCCTCTGACCTCATTGTCTGCCGTGCATAATTTGGTTACTTAATGATTTCTAATCCACATACCATTCACTATCACACTGTATGGGCCATATGGTTGGTTTATCCACCAGTCTATACAGCTGTTCGCTCTTGCCCTGTGACACGCAACACCCGTCCGTTGGCCGCTGCGCTAGCAGCTCCGCCGGTATGAAACTCAGGCGCATTGCTGTCATGCTGTTACTGCGGCTGCCGCTGGAGCTATTTTAGTATCGAGCGTTGGCAGATGAAAGCGGAGCCCAGGGCCTTGCTTTGCCTTATCTGCGCCAGGCGGGGCCAAAAAGCCAAGGCACCCGTACTCTTCCGCACGGAGGGGTGGAGGAGATGGGGGACGGGGGGTAACAGCAGCCATGGTAACCTTTATCAGGAAAGTGAAAATGGGGCGTGAATAACACTGCAATAGGATTTAATCCTTGTCTGGAACAGAGAGCTGTGGAATACGCTCTTTTCCCCCAGCTGTCTTATTAATGCTTCATCCCTGAGACCCCCGTACTGCCCCCACCTCTCGCCCGTCTGCTTCTGGGTAAAGCTTCATATTGTAGCATTGTACAAGCACATATAATCAGACGCACAGTAACTGTAGACACTAAAACACAACAGTATATTTAAGGTGGTCTATAAAGCAGCTTAATTAAAAAAAAAAAAAAACATTAAACTGTAATGTGTTTCTGTGCTATTGTAGTATTTTGTACTACTTAATCCTTATGAATTACTGTTAAGAAAATATGGTGAAAAATATGCTTAATTGAGCACCATCATCTTCATTTGCCTCATGAAAAATAAATACTTTTATAATATAGTCTACTTAATATTATAATATTTCCAGTATGTTTAATATATTTTTGCCATGAAAAGGAAAGCCTATTTTTACATTTAATTGATTTTATTTTTAAAAATATGAAAAATGTGGTGAAAAAAATTCTTAATTGTTCTTAGTCATTGTCAATTTTTTACTTATATGCACTAGCCTACTTGTAATTATGATTATGACTTTATGAAATATGCAAATATAATGGAAAATATGCTTAAATATGCTAAAAATATGCTTAACATGCTCAATTTTCTTCTTTATGTGTGTGTATATATATATATATATATATATATATATATATATATATATATATATATATATATATATATATATATATATGTATATATATACACACACACACACATATATTTATACATACATTATTACTACTTAATATTATAATATTTTGAATGTGCTTTTATATTTCTTGCTTTGAAAAAAGACATCTATTTTAAAATTTTCCTGATTTCATTCACATTTACTTGATTTATTTATGAAATATGATTTTTGGGGAGATTGTAAGCAACTTTCGATAAGCAAGATTCACATACACAGAGTCCTGATCAAAGTTATGTACAATAGCCACCTGATTTGATCATCAACACTATCAAAGGCGAGAGAGAGAGTTATTTCTACCTACCGTTCGAAAGCACTTGCAGTATTAAAGCGCTTTCCTCTCCAAAAGAGAAGAAAATCAATGTACTTGATTGATACTAGGCTATTTCACCCATCCGGGACTCTGTGCGTGTGTGTGTGTCAGGGTGGAGGATGGATTCATTACTGTGAGACAGCAGCCTCTCTACAGCATTACAGCCTGACCAAACTAAATCACAGACATCTGCTGACAGACAAATGTCCCAGAATTCAGAGAGGTGCTGTTGTACAGGTTGTAGGCACATATAAAGAATAACCAGTCTGGTCTTATGAGTGGCCAGCAGGAGCAAAATGAGACCCATTCACATCCCATCACTGAGAAACTATTTTTGTGTTTTGCAGTGGGACCTCTGATTGGACGACATTGCGGTACCAAAATCCCCTCTGAAATACAGTCGTCGACTGGTATCCTCTCTCTGTCCTTTCATACGGACATGGCCGTGGCCAAAGATGGATTCTCTGCCCGCTACAACATGACCCTCAAGGAGGTCAATGACAGTATGTGATCCTTTTTTCTTTCTACTTTGAAGAAAGCCACAAATTTTAAAACTTGGTTCACTAGTTACAAAGAAGCTAACTACATTGAAGCTGTTTAAGAGGGTGTCTTTATAAAAACGGACTAGATATGAAGACATTCTGAGAAAACTCTGTGTGTTCCTCAGATTTCCATTGCAGTAATGCTCTTGGCATGGAGACGGGAAAGATCAGCGATGACCAGATCATTGCATCGTCCAGCTTCTATGATGGCCGTTGGTCTCCAAGACAGGCTCGACTTAACTTTGAAGACAACGCATGGACGCCCAATGAGGACAGCAACAAAGAATACATCCAGGTGAGGTTTCCTCTCTTTCAGTCGCTCATTTATGTCTTCTGCACATCCACATAAAGGAGAGACTAAGGAACAAGTTCTCGTCGCTCTTTTGCAAACTTATTTACAATCTCGAAAGACTTGTGAATGGACAGACGGATTTGAGTTTTCTGATTCTGGCGGGATGTCGCTCGGGTTAGATACTACACCAGGCCTTTAGGATGAGACTGATTACTTTTGGTGTTACTTTAAGTGGTGTGTAGTATTTGTGTCAAGATGCTGCTGAATTGTGGGCTTCTGGAAGATCTCACAGCTGTTGTGTTGCGTTAACACCTGACATCACTCCCTCGTTCTCAGGGTCCATGGCCCAGACATCCATCTTGACAAACAGCTGTCGTAAATGCCAACATGCCCGAGGACCATACTTCACCTCAGACGTCTCTGCTCGTGTGTGTGTGTGTGTGTGTGTGTGTATGTGTGTTCAGAGTGAGAGGCATCATTCTGTTTTAGGTTTGTACATTTGTACATTGTACATTTGAGAATCGAGTATCGTTGATATTCATTAAAATCACCCAGGGTAAATTAACTAATCAAGGTACCTTAAAGGAATGCTCTGGGCGTAATGCAAGCTATCTGTTGTGGAAAGCATCTGAGGCATGATGTGCCACAGTAAGGCACTTGCAAGTTGCAGCCCATAGAGTGGTGCAGGTATGGCGAAGTCTAATTCGCAGCTGGTTCCTTCGAGATTTTCCTTTGAGGTTTTTATAATGGGGTTTTTCAATTTATGTCTAAAATAAAGCCTGTGGTAAACATAATTTGACGATACTTTGACGTTTTGTTCTACAATGCAAACTGTACATTCTCACACCCCAAACTGTCTTATCTAGTTACTTATTAAAAGCATACATAACTGCTTCAAAATATGCATTTTCGCTATGGGTGTGTGTAAATTACATTGTAGAAATAAAAACGTCAAAGTATAGTCATGTTTACCACAGGCTTTTATTTTATAAAACCCCATTACTAAACCCCATAGGAAAATCTCAAAGGAAGAACCCAGGACTTCTGGGTTCTGATGTCATACTTGCACCACTCTATTGTTAAAAAATAAATATGATTGCCACAAAAGGCTGTAGGCCTACCGTATTTTTTTATTTTATAAAAAAATATATATATATATATATATATATATATATATATATATTATTTATTTATTTATTTTTTTGCCAAAAATTATTAAAACAGTAAGGCACTTGCAGTTTGGGGATAAATGTTAATGAATGCTCTATTCTATTCTATTCTATTCTATTCTATTCTATTCTATTCTATTCTATTCTATTCTATTCTATTCTATTCTATTCTATTCTGTTCTATTCTGTTCTATTCTATTGAAATAGGACTATTGAGATCATTCACTGACCTTACTTGTGCAAATTTATGTAATTTTTTTTACCTCAATATTATGACCATGTAAGCTGGTAAAACTGATAACTTGCTGTTATGGACTGGTGAAGTTTTGGGAACGGGGGGAAGAGAAATCAGAAAAAAACATGAAGACAGCAGCTGAAAAACACTTCTGCTCCAATAATACTTTTCTTTACTTTTTTTTTTTTTTTAAACTGAGGGACGACATAAAATTATCTTCTGTGGTAATCAACATGATTCCACATGTGCTGATGAGAGAGTTTAGCTTGTTTTGAACCCAGAACATCTCTTTAACATCTCATCACATCTTCTTGCGTGCCATTTTCCCATTGTTTCTCTCCCTCTCTTTTTATTACTATTCATCAGGGACTCACTTCTCAGACGTGGTAGGCTGCATCTCTCTCTCTCTCTCTTTCTGGTCTCTGGGTGAATGCAGGGGTTGATGATGCACAGCCTACTCTGATGGTAACAGCCGCTTGATTGATGAGGGTCCTTTCCTAGGAATAAATAGTTAGCAGCAGTAACTGGGTTCTATTGATTTTTTTGTCTAGGTGTGTTTCTCCGTGGCCCTAAGCAGCTTTACAGAAGGCACTATATGTGTGTGTGCTTGTATCTGTGTGTGAAAGCCACACCTGTCTCACTGACAGATAACAAACGCTGCAGTTTTCCCGCTCATGTTCGGATGACATCCCGCTGAGCAGGGAGAGGCGAGGATCATGGGTAACAGCCCTCCTCTAGGACGGGAGCTGAATGCCTGATTAAAGACCTCACTGCGGTAGATGCGGACGGGCAGAGATGCGGCTCTCGCACCGCAATCATCATCATCATCATCATCATCGCGGGGGGGTCCGGAGAGCAAGGGAGGGTGATAATCTGTGTGGAGAGAGGGAGAGTTGAATGAAGGTGGTTAGTATCGATCAGAGCTCAGGTGATTGATCTTAAGGCTCTGATAACACCTTCGCTGCCGCCCATGATCTGCAGGGAGGGGATGCGCCATATTCCCACAGCTCTATCTATCTTTCAGCTCTTCCTTCTATCTCATCCCTCTCTCTGCCTCCTTGCTTATCTCCCTCCCATCACTCTTTCATCATCCCGTTTTTAGCGTGGAGTGCTTAGAAAACAACAGCTAAATTAAAACATTTTGTACAAATGTACATTTTTATTTCAGATTTAATGATATATTAATTAACACACTGACTTAACTTTAAAGACACAAAATAAAACTAAATTAACTGAAATTATAAAACACTGGAAAAACTAAAATGGTCACACCGTTAAAACTAATGATAACTTAATTAAAAGTGCAAACTGAAAATAAAAAAAAATAAAAATTTAAAACTGTAAAACCTTGGCTCATCTTTAGGGTTAGGGTTTTGTCCGAGTCTCTTATTCTAAGCTTGAAACTCTACAAGTGACGAGTTTCATCTGTCCACACTAGTCGTGAAACTGCTGAGTGATGTGATACAATCACAACCAATCCAAAGTCATATGAAGCAAGATTTTGGACCAATGAGATGTCACGGTGGGCGGGACTACTCAGTTCAACCCGCAGAAATAGAAACAAAATGTCCTGTCACAGTTATTTAAGACAAATCCCTTAATCACAAAAGAGATTTGATTTCATTTGTGCATTTTTCCTCCTCAGGTGGACCTGCACTTTCTGAAGGTCCTGACGGGCATCGCCACCCAGGGTGCCGTCTCCAAAGAGACACACAAGACCTACTTCGTCACCAGCTTTAAGCTGGAGGTCAGCACTAATGGAGAGGACTGGATGATCTACCGCTACGGCAAGAATCACAAGGTACAATCACGCGGGAATGGCATGTTTGAGAATGTGTGAAAGATAAAGCAGTCAGTTGTTCTCTCTCTTCCTGTGCTGGTTATCTATCAGAAATATGTGAAGTACTGTGTCACGTACTACTGTATGTGTGTGAGACTCAGAGAACGAGAAAAGAACTGAAAAGAATAGAGGTGTTAATTTCACTTCGTTTTACCTGTATTCTAACCGGTGTATAGTTGCAGTGGTGGGCTAGCTGAAATGCTGGTGTTCCCCTCAAACTTATTAACTAGCTTACAGGCCCCCTGAAATCAAAGTTTTGGTATGAGCATGTTAGCCTTAAGGTTACGAATAAGCTGGTGTGTTCCAAATCAATGACAAATTCGCATTTAGGTGATAAGCTTTCAAAATGTACAGTCTCTCCCGCTAAAATGGATCAAGGATTTTTATGACATCACTGCGGACTTCAGCTTCTCATCACGTCTTCTGTCCAATCAAATGCTCTCTAGAATCTAACGTATCATCAGCGCTCGGATTCGCTTCCATGGTGCTGTCAAGTACGACTTGCAGTCTGTGAGGTAAACGCTATTGGCTATTTGAAAAGGGGGAGGAGCCATTCAGTATGTCCCGCCTTAGCTTCCTTTTTCAGTGAAAATTACGTCAACGCATCATACAAAGTTGCATGTTCCAAGGCACTTCAGTGGGCCTTTAACTCCCAAGACTTCCACAATAGAGACTATGCTGGTCATGAACCAACATGGAAATTCATGGGGAGAATTCCATTCTGATGGGGAGAAACTAGACAGGGCTCCATTACCCAGAAACCGAGTGAACAGACAGATTTGAAGGCTTGAGTGAAAGGAAAATGAAGCGAGGTCAGAAAAAGATGAGAGTGTAAAACTAATCATCCCGTGTGGTACATGCCTCTAATCTTAATTTATTAACAAATCCCCTGGAAATCCTGTATGGAGTTGATTGCATGACAGGGGAACATGTGAAAGCTCCAATGTTAGTGTAATGGTTTTGGAAGAAGCTGTACAAAACATCAGCTGCCACTGAGAATAACCTGCTGGATACAACCCTGGGCACCACCAACTGGCGTTAGGGTCTTTAGTCCTGGACCCCCTGCTGAAACAGCCTCTGGCTTTAATCTTCACGAAAATCTCTGAGCTCAGTCCTCCCTTAATGTGCTCAGTGTTTTTACGGCTTTGGTTTCAGTTGGGCTAAGCACAGCGTCTCGCTGTGTCGGAATGGGAGATTCACGCCTTTTATGGGAGACGTGGCAGATCAGTGTCCATTTAGAAATTGTACTATTAAATAATGTACTATTTATTCAAATGCCTGGAAGAAATATATTTTTATGTCAGCAGCTATCTAGCAAGATGCCTGTCATGCCGACTGAATGCGCTCAGGCATGGCTTTTTTAATATCACCAAATACCAAAATATAGATTAACAGGAAATAGTGTGTCGGCGTTGAAATGAAAATGTAAATTTGCAATACTTAAACAGTTTTGCATGTGAGTGTCATGCAAGCGGATTCAGAGTCAGACAGGTTATTATTTTTCAGTGCTGTGTGTTGATCATTAGATTTGAAAGCACGACATCAGGCTCTAATCGGTCTCAAATGATGGTGGTGGGTGTGTGTGTATGTGTGTGTCCCTGGTTCAGAGGACACTGACAGATTGTGTGTGTTTTTTTTTTCGGACAAACAGGAAGAGCTGCTGAAGAGATCACTGTAGGCTGGTGGCTGATAGTTTCATTGTAAGTGTGTGTGGTGTAAGTGTGTTATCAGCAGAGCTGGGCTTAATTTCTTCTCAAACCGCTGTGGCGGTTCTTTCTGTTCACTACTAGATTACCTGCAGCACACTCATTCAGTCACTGCTAAATCAGATCTGATAAGATGATCACACACACACACACACACACGAACATAGCTCTGTTCCAAAACTTTCCTGTGTGCTACATATATAGGCAGGTACAGTACGAGGCAGCATTGTAACATCAGAAGTGACTGATTTGAAACAATCTTTTTTTATATATCATGCTGCTAAGCTTACTACTAATACACGAATGAACTCATACAGACCATTTTTAATTAGCTTGAACATTTTACATGTATACTTTTTAGTATTTAATGAAATATAAGTTCACTAACATTCAAAAGTTTTGGGTTAGTTCAGTTTTTAAAGAAATTGATCAGTAAAGACATCTGTAAAGACAGTAAAGACTATAATGTTACAAATGACAAAATGTTTCTAATTCAAGTAAACACTGTTCTTTTGAACTTTCGTTTAATCGTAATTAAAAAAAAGTCAAATCACAGTTTCCACAAAAATATTGATAATGAAGACTGATAATGATGAGAAATGTTTCTTCAGCAGATCAGCATATTAGATTGATTTCTAAAGGATCATGTGACACTGAAGACTCGAGTAATGATGCTGAAAATTCAGCTTTGCCATTATAGAAATAATTGACTTTTTGAAATATATTTAAAATTCTTACCGACCCCAACATTTTAATGCACTGCATTATGGGATTGCCACCTCTGTGAAGGATACATACAATGCTGCCTTAAAATCTGGCCAAAAACCACACATCTTAGAAGACAACATATTTATGCATATTTATACCTTTTGGAACAGGTATAAATATGCAGAAATATTTTAACTGGGAGGGCAACTTTGATGCCGTCAAATACTGTCTAGCTGTTTTGAAGCAGAACTCCAAATTCATTTCTCTTTCATTGGAAAGCACAGCACACAGAAACACATGCATATATAGCCAATCCCACATTTCCTCCTGAGACTGTATCTGATAAAGCCATCAATGTAATGACAGAACTATTTTCTCAAACATACTGTTTCAAATTGCAAGGAGGTCGAAAGGTCTCAATCCTATTTCCACTGGTGGGGAAAATGAGTGTGTCCCTCATGTAAGGTCCCACACATGCTCCTAAGGTCAGCATGGCCGGTTTAAGCAGCCTGCAGATCATCATGAAGGTCTGGTAAATTCCTTGCTTATTTAACAATACCATCAAGGGGTTTACATAGGGAGAGAGAGCATATGGTATGTGTGTTAACATGTAAAATCCTGAGGCGAAGCAGCCGAGAGCGCTGTCATGGGAGATGACATCAACTCGGACTTCAAAACAGCAGACTGACAGATTCGTCCGTCTCCGTGCATTCCTCCGCTTCACATGGAGCGCGTGGATAATGGAAGACCGCTGCCAGATCCCAGGAGGAGTCCGCTGTTCTTTGGGAGTGCACCACTGAGGGTTTAACCTTTAGTGATGTCATAGACTAGAGAATAGATGCTCTTTGAGTCGAGTCGTCTGCATGAAGCACAGGCAGAATGTGTGACGGAAGGTGTTCAGTGAACTGAGGAAACCGTTTCACACATACTCAAAGAAAAATACACAGTTACCTGTCTTTAGTGGGGTCGTGTAAATGTGGTTTTCATTCACTGTGACAAATGGTGGTTTTAGAGGAAGCATTTACACCTCTGAGGGTCATAAAATATATCATCTGTTCTTCCAATTACTGTGTGTTCTGATTCCAAGTTGACTTAAAGCAGCAGTGTGTCATTTCTACGCAGCGAGTTACACCAAAATTTAAGCAGAATTGCAAAAATTATGCAAGTTTCCAAACAAGTTTCCCAAACACTCCCACATTTGCTGATTCCCTTGACAAAAATTCAATAGCCATTACTGCAGAAAATAATCTGTAACCAACAAAAGTTTGCTCATGTTTTGAGTTTTGAAGCTTGGCAATACAGTTGCCAAAAGCGAAAGTTAGCCTATAAACGAACTTCACCATATACCTTCCAACAACTCTTTCAGTCTTCATTTAAAGTTGGAGTTAATTAGAGATAATTTGCAAGAGTTTGATTGTAAACGTTTAGACACTTGTTGACAACCACATTTTCAAGACATGTAAAAGCTTACAAAATCAGGAGTGGGTTATTACTAATGTATTTATTTTAATATAATAAAATATAAAAATAGCTGAAGCTTTTGTTAACCACAGACCTTATTTCAGGCATTCAACCAAAAACCCATAAAAATAAAAATAAAAATAAATATTGATTATGAGAGATTGGAACCATAAGTGCAAGAATGCTTATTTCCTGATTTTAGGACTAGATCAAGATCAGATCAAATGAGAAGGGGTTCTTTACTTACAGTTGTTTGTGTACATGTACGTCACACGTAGGCTCACTATTGGCCGACGCTGGTCATGTGTGATGCGTGTGACGTACAACACAGACGCGCTGCGCAAAAACACTACGTGAACTCACTTGAGGCCTAGAGAGAAGGAAATGAATAGTGGAATAAAGTCGTCATTTTTGTTTACTTTTTGCGCACAAAAAGTATTCTCGCCGCTTGATAAACTTAAGATTGAGCCACTGATGTCACATGGACTTTGATGATGTCTGTATTGCCTTTCTGGACATGGACAGTATGCCGTCCATTGACTTTCAATGGAGGAACAGAAAGTTCTCGGACTAAATCTAAAATATCTTAAACTGTGTTCCGAAGATGAACGGAGGTCTTACGGGCTTGGAACGACATGAGGGTGAGTCATTAATGACACAATTTTCATTTTTGGGTGAACTAACCCTTTAACTCCAAGTCTTCCAGAGTTGCGACCAAAGCCGATTCGAAAGACCAGCAACCACGTAGCAGGGAATTCACTCGGAACCGTCACAACTCTGCAGTCATTATGTTAAGCCCGCCCACCGACACTATACACGATGTGACTGGCCTGACTAGAGTTTGGTTTTTCCAGCTCGCAAGCCAACGGAGAGTTGCTAGACGACCCTAGCTTCAAAATAAAATTTGCTGCTGCTAGGGTGCGTCTAGATTTCTAGGCTATCTGAACAGGATTTACTCTGTACATTGTAATCCACAAGATGAGCTTCCACACAAAATTAGTTTTTTGGAGAGATTTTAATGTTTTATATTTGCATGTTAAATCATACAAGTTTTTGATTCATGGTTAGTATTCATCAAAGTTATCACCGGTATTTAAAATTCATAACCTATCACAAGCCTTTCTAGACAATAAACAGCTCCACTCATAAGTCATATGGCAATCAGTGAATGGCACCAACACAGCAAATTTGACCTCGGGTATCTGAGCCCCTCATCAGTCAAAACCATCTATAACAGCAGAGCATACAGCCAAGGGCCGTCAGGGACCCGGAGCCAGCACACAGGCACACATACCTCATCTAAAGCTCTTTTGAACTTTCTATTTCTTGTATAATTATTGTGCATGCAGTTTTTTTCTCATATTAATCTAGAGATTACATGGAATATTTGTACTTATAAAATAATTTGTCACAGGACTTTTTCTGTGGGTTTCTCTCTGTGTTTCTCCTCCTCTGAGGCTGAACCTGCACTGGCCTGCAGCCAACTGGAGCCCGGCTGCTCTGTCAACATCTTCATCTCGGCCGTGAAGGTGTGGGAGAGAGCAGGAGAAGGGCAGAGAGAGAGAGAGAGAGTAATGACTCGAGCAGATCTGTGAACGTTGACCACATTTCCCAGCGGCCGCATCAGTCTGAGGGAAAAAGAAAAGTGTGGCAGCGAGCCAATGCAAAGCAGCGAGAGATGGAGAGAACGAAAGACAAAAAGACAGACAGGGGGAAAGATGGACAGGGCGGGGAACACGGCACCTCTTTCAGCTCCCGAGACCCCAGTGCGGTCGTGTGGCTTTCTGTAACTCAGCCAGAGCAGTCAGGCATTGTGGGAGAGCGTGTCCACTTTTATGCGACCGTAAATTCTCTCTGTCGCTATTATATTAACAGTGACAACATCTCACAGGAGATGTGTGTGTGTCTTCAGACTCCAACCTCACAGAGGGTTCACTTTGGGAGGTTTTTATTATTTCAGTAGGCTGCCCTTGTGCCAGACATTTGAATAATTCAAACAAATTTTTTAGGAACTACTCAATATAGGAGCCTGCCCTGTTGGTCCCCACTGAGGACCCCATTTCACCTCATGAATATTCCCGCACAATATACACGTTTTCCTGCGCTGATGAATTTCTAAGGAGTTCTTTCAATATAACTACTCCTGGACTGTCAGACGTAATTTTTCAATAATTCATATAAGAGTTAATCTACATCTGCCCTCATTGATCGGTCTGTGTGTGTGTGTGTGTGTCTAGACAGACCAGCAGCACTACGGCCATATACGCTGTCAACAGATTCCTGTTTTTTCACATATATAATGCACAATCCTTTTGAGTAAACAGGAAAAACACCTGCATAAGATCATGTTTTTTTGCATGACTTGCATTTAAAAAATTTGTTATGTCTTTATGACTTTATTATCATTGTTTTGTGTCAGACTTGGTGTTCGTCAAGAACACTGAATCATGGCCACCAGTCGCATGTGAGCTGTAAAAGTGTGAATGAAAATATTCAGCCCGTTCTCATCCTTGGGCGTCATATATTGACGCTTTTGAAATTTCGTCGACATCGAACGCACATGGCACCCTTTAGCGTCAATATGAGACGCAGATAGAAATGGGCCAGAAGGCGCCTCCTAGCGGTCTAATCCTAACCCTACACCAGACCTAAACCAACCCATAACCGAACAAAGCTCTGTGCGTGTCATATTGACGCTAAAGGGTGCCATGTGCGTTCGATGTCGACGAAATGTCAAAAGCGCCAGTATATGACGCCCAAGGATGAGAATGCGTTGAAATATTAGTATATATATTTATTTAAATGCTTATTTTAGATTCCTCATAGTCTCAGTGCTCGCTTTCACACAGAACGAAAACATGGAGGAGTCACCCCAACCCTCTTGTAGATGTTAGAGCTCAATATGCTTTGCTGGTTGTTCTTCTTTGATCAGTTTCAGATCCATCTTTACGCTTCAAACAACAAGCGTAACACATTCTCTTTAGTTTATTCTTTACTAAAGCTGTACTTGATCATACATGGGATATGGAGTTTTCCCCTTTTTAAAAAAGACTGGCTTTTCCAAAGGAACGATTTTCTGAAATAATCAGTAATGTACCGTTGCAAAGTAGCTGGTGATTTTATATTGTATGTACTATATTGACTATATTTTTTAATAAAAATGTCATGACCCCCAGAATATATTTTGTTGTAGGAATATCTGAACATGCAATTTGTCAACAGAAAGGCAAGACCCTCTGCTTTTAAGCAAAAAAAAAATCCTGTTTTATTATAGCTTAATGCATTCTTAATGCATTCTCGTTTTGTAAAACAAAAAAGCAGCATTTTGTGTTTTTTTCAAAGAGTACATCTGGATGCGATTCAGAACGATAATCAAAACACAGATGGAGTAGATCCATCAACACCCCCAACGATTCACAGTCCTATAGCTCATCCTGGGTCGACATTTCATTCATTAACATCAGGCAGTTTTGATTTATATACTGTTTAATGTTGATGATCGCGTTATCTCAAAATATGCATATGTTTACTGTATATATGATATAATTTTTTTCTGCTTCTTTTTCACCTGTGTTTTGATCAGGAGATTTAGTACTCTTTCAAAAGATGTGTAATAGCGCCCCCTACCATATAATGGTGAAAACACGGAAAGCCAGAAAATTCTGTCAATGGTGGGGAAGCATTGTCTCATTTATTGACTGAAAATTCCAGTAGTTGTTTAGCTAGCGTTTAAGTACTGATACCACAATGGTGTTACAGTAGATGCGGAAATGCGGAAGTGCAACACGTTCCTGGATCAACATCTTTGTTGATCCTGGAACAACATTAAAATCTAATAATCATATTTGAAGGACAAGTTTAGAGTTTAAGTCAAGTTTAGGCTTACAATCCAAGGTTAGGTGCTTCTACATCTGTGTTATTCACGTATCATTTCCCTCTGATTTTAGGGATGAGTTATGGGTATAGGGTTAGGGATAGGGTTAGGATTACATTTTCGGACAGGAATGTTTTTCCAGGATCAACAAAATATGTTGATCTAAGAACATGTCTTGTTCTTGGTCATGAATCATGGTGACCTGTTAGATGCTAGGTCTATCGACATTGATCCGTTTGATTGTCTCAGCTTGAGTTTTATACAGATACTAGTGAGTTTTAGAGAGCGTCTACACAAAAATTAATTCCCTTACCTGTCCAACAACAACAAAAATCAACTTGGCCATCACTACTTAAAGATTTTCTCTGTCATCAAAACTACTCCAACTCGCTTATCAACAGAGGCGGCAGTCGATGAGAGTGAGGATTTTCTATGACGTTTAGTTCTACACTTCTCAGAACCTTATGGTCTATGTTTTTAATATTGTTTATATCAAAATTTGGCTAGTTTGATATATTGTTTGAATAAGAGTACTCACAGCTTTGTTTAACACATTTTACTATGTGTAAATACCCTCTGCATAATAGTATAGCAGAAAAAAGTCTGCTAGTATCTAGCACCAAATATACCCAGAACCGCACTCACATACAAAACATCATCACCTGAGACAGACCATACATACCTGCTACTCCCCACAGACTGCATGCTGGGAAACACTAGCAGTCGTGCCGGAGGGAACGTGATATAAGTAACGTACGCAAATGCATGATTCATGAAAGTAATTTAGCATAAACCTTCCAATGACGGCAGTGTCCATTTGTTATGTATCTGGCTACAGGCATGCCTGCGCTCACAGAGAGTGCATCAATCAAAGATTACGCTGCATAGTGAGAGAGAAACAACGGAAAAACGACAGTGTGAGGGCAAAAAATAGAGGGAACGGGTGCGAGGGTGGGCTTGTATCAGTAGACGGCCCGTGACAGCAGGGTTGACAGCACTTCTCCTGTTTCGGTGTGTGGGAGTCTGTCATTACCAGCACCTGTGTGTCTGTCAACACAACACCAGTCAGAGGCCCTTGTAGCTTAGGGATGCAAAGAAAACATTAGCAGGTGAGCGCGTGTGTGGGAAAAAGCGAAAGGAACAACAAACGTATAGTTTCATATCGCTAATATATGTTTGGCTAGAAGCAGTATTGGACTCCACCTCCACTATAGATTGACTGCTGCTGTCAGAATCCGAGACTTTGTCATTTCTGTCATTCCTCTCGCTTCCCCTTTTCCTCTGTCTTAGAGGACCAGTGGGAAATCACCGTTCTTTAGCCTCATCTCAGCCTGCTCCCTAACGCCCTCGCAGTAATTGGACTGCTCAATCCTGTTATGCCTTTTAGTTTCTTCTGTGCTTTTTGATCATTTTGGCATCTTCATGGTTAATACTCTCTTCTTAGTGCTTGGAATTTTATCCATAATGGCCAGTGTTCCTTCTGTCCCAAATCCCATGTGATATACATCTGGTCATCTGTAGTCTCACAGCCCTTAGTTTTTTGCTGGTTTGGATTAAACAGGTTGGCTAATCAGAAGCCAGGAAAGGGAGCCATCCAGTCAAAGGACAACAGTAAACTAACAAAACAGTAAACTTTTTTTTTTGCCTATAATAAGACTGGTTAGAAAGGTAATAGCAAAACCACATGATGCTTGATGTAACTATAGTGTGGGAGGTATATATACTATATAATAGTATATAAATAATACAAAAAAATACAACTGCGATGAGTACGGCTCCGGAATAGTTCATATTTCACAGGCTTTTTGATCTAGCTGAGTTTGTTTTTTTGTTTTTTTCAGAAGTGCTGGGTGTGTTAGGTTATGTCAGTGAATCGTGAGAAATAGGGCTCTCCCACACACTAAAGAGGTGATATATTACACACTGCTTGCCCCCAGTCGTCACACACACATACACACACACACCACTTGGCTCTCACATACTGTGCTGTGTTGAAAAACTTCAGAGGCAGTGAAGGGGAAAGGTCACACTCTCCATCATGAGGTCATTAAACAAAGGCAGATTTCTGCGAAGCATGTCTGCATCTTCCTACTGACAACAGCTTTACACACTCACGTTTTCTTCTAAAGCATCTCTCTCTCTCTCTCTCTCTCTCTCTCTCTCTCTCTCTCTTCAAACACACTTTTTCTATCTTTCTATCACACATCTATCTATCTATCTATCTATCTATCTATCTATCTATCTATCTATCTATCTATCTATCTATCTATCTATCTATCTATCTATCTATCTATCTATCTATCTATCTATCTATCTATCTATCTATCTATCTATCTATCTATCTATCTATCTATCTATCTCTCTCCTGAGTTATTGTATTATATTTCAATATTGTGATTGAATCTTTCGCATTGTTCAAATTTTATTATTTAATTTACCAAAAGATGGCAGGTATATTTGTAGCAATCTGTGAGTTATGATGAAATATGTGAAAAATTGAACAATTGCCCCAGGTCTCCACTGCTTTTAACTAAACATATGCACAATGATTAATGACCACAGGTCCTCAGTTCATAGTTTCCTACTTTTATTTTATGATATATTGAGGCGATTTCCCAAAGGTCGGAAGGTTTTTTTCTTCTCATTTTTCTAACCCGCCTTTAATCTCCTCCTTCACTCTCAGCACAAGCCAGCCTAGAACGGACCTGACCCAGGCCAGCTGGCCCGGGTGTCACTGGATCCTGAGATAGGTCAGGTCCTTAGGGTCCAGGCTTTGTTTTTTGTGTGTGCAGTGGAGCAGGACTCGCCCTCTTCTGATCCTTCTACTCTTTCCTACTTCCTCTCTCTGGAGACAAAGATCCTGACAGAGGCTCATGTCTCTGAGGAAGAAGAAGAGATGGAGATTTGCTATCAGAGCTTGTCGTCTTGTCCATCCTCACCATCCTAAGATGCAGTGACTGAAGCATATGGCATATTTCTATGATACCCTGTGAACTGCCTGTGAAATACTAACCATCTGACATACTGATGTAAACAATGACAACGCCCAAAAACATGTGGTAGTGCCTGGTTTTATGTCTTTATGTGACAACATTCAAGCCCATAGATTGACAACTGATTTTTCAAACACTCTCCACACTTTCTCACCCATGTCTGTCGTCTTTAACTCATTCTGGAGGAAACAGCATTTCATGTTTGAATTTACGATGCTAACTTTGGCGTCTATGTGTGTAGTCATTGGTGTGTGTATTTTGACAGCGATTAAGGTCACAATCTCACTTGACCCCAGTAAAGATCTCTTACTGTGTGAGAGTTTGTGCTTGTTTGTTTGGTTAGTTTGTTTTGAATGAGTGGCCTCAGCCAAACCACCTCCTGAATAGTTGTAACTCTCTCTCTCTCTCTCTCTCTCTCTCTCTCTCTCTCTCTCTCTCTCTCTCTCTCTCTCTCTCTCTCTCTCTCTCTCTCTCTCTCTCTCTCTCTCTCTCTCTCTCTCTCTCTCTCTCTCTCTCTCTCTCTCCTTAGGTTTTCCATGCAAACGCAGACCCCTCAGAGGTGGTCCTGAACCGGATCCCTCAGCCAGTCTTGGCTCGGTTTGTCCGAATCCGACCTCAGGCATGGAAGAATGGAATCGCTTTACGCTTCGAACTTTACGGCTGTCAAATCACGGGTCAGTAAAACTCACACCACACAACTTTTTTCCAAGTCTATACACAATCTAAAATGTTTCACCAGCCCTTAAGGGAACTGATTTGTGGTTGTTAACATTGAGAATTGACTAAACATTGTTCTTATATAGGCTGTATTAAAATACAGTATATGTTTTATATTTCTCCATTGTTTTTAATATGATTATGCTGTTCGCAATGCTTCATGAGATTGTTGTTCTTTCCCTCACTAAATAAAGATAGATAGATAGATAGATAGATAGATAGATAGATAGATAGATGGATAGATGGATAGATGGATGGATGGATGGATGGATGGATGGATGGATGGATGGATGGATGGATGGATGGATGGATGGATGGATGGATGGATGGATGGATGGATAGAGTGTCTCGTGAACTTTCGTACGCAGCAGGCCCACAGATACAGCACGTGACAAATATTGTTCCAGACACCCACTGTGTCCCTGTCAAGTGAACTCAGATGTGTATTTATCAGAGCTCTTTAGGGTCCTGATTGAGTTTGGTTATTTATGGAGATGGGGAGATAGCAGGCACCTAATTCTGTTAGCATGTCCTGCAGCAGAAGAAGGAGGTGAGCTGCTTTTGCACTGATGTTATCAGAGACATCACACTCCATCATTACGCTATTAAACAGTGATTCGCTCCTTTTTTCCTCGACACTGAGCAGGACAAATGCGCTTTTAGAGACAGGGTCTTTTTCAACACTGACACAAACGACGTACGGACACGCCACTGGCCTCCATATTAGACCTGCTGCAGTCCCGCGGGGGCCGTTGTCCCTCGGGCATCCAGCCCAGAACAGGCTGCTCTCAGCGAGGCTTGTCGCTGCCCTTCCTGTCTTTCCCACAAAAGAGTGATGCTCGGCTCACGGGATATCCGGCACTGCCAAGCCTATAAAGATGCCTGTGAAGCCATCGATCACATTCGCGCCGCTAGCCTCGATCTGTGTTTTACTGCTCTTTCTGTCAGGAGTGTGGGTGTACCTCTGGGTGTAATTCAACTGAGATTGTTAGGATGGGCTTGAACCAGATGCCCCAGCCTGTTTTCCTGTTCTTTTGTTCTGTGTTTAAGCCATAGGCCAAAATCAATCATTTATTTCTGGTAGCTTTTGTATTTGTGGCGGTTGAGCCAGAGAATGGCTGTTTTGGGCTGAGTGGGTTTTGCTTTTAACTCTGTAGAGGTGAACCTAACAAACCTGGAACACGAAATTCTTCCTGTAATAAATCCTACACGCAAACACCCACTCCGCAGACCCAAAAAACACACCCGCACATGCTGTTTATTTATTATTTACTCCTAAGGCCTCTCTCATGACATAACGACATGAAACATTGATCTCTCCAGCCTTAAAATGTCAATTCCCCTTTGCTTCACCATAACTCATCTTCTTGTCTATCCTCCGTTCAGACGCTCCATGCTCTGAGATGCAGGGAATGCTCTCCGGCCTCCTGCCAGACTCTCAAATCTCAGCCTCCTCCATGAGGGACATCCACGGGGCCACAGGTGCCGCCCGGCTGGTGGCCAGCCGCTCAGGATGGTTCCCCAGTCCCGCGCAGCCCGTGGCCGGAGAAGAATGGCTGCAGGTGGACCTGGGAGTCCCCAAAACCGTACGGGGTATCATCACGCAAGGGGCCCGCGGGGTAGACGGCAGTACCAGCGCCGAGAACCGGGCCTTTGTACGGAAGTATAAACTGTCCCACAGCTTGAATGGAAAAGACTGGAGCTACATCATCGACTCCAAGACCAATTTCCCAAAGGTGAGAACTGGATTTTTAATGCTATCACAACAATCAAGTTTTTCTGGTTAATGAAACTGTTATTTATATCATTATTTTTAATTATTTTATTTTTAATCTGCTTCAAAACTATGGTCCATTAATCAGTTGAGAAAACAGGTTAAAGCAGGGTTCCTCAGGGTTCCTGCCCTGCAGAGTTTACTTCCAACCCTAATCAAACACACCTGAACAAGCTAAGGTTAATAGAAAATTGCAGATGGGTGAGTTTGATCAGAGTCTGAACTAAACTGCAGGACAGTGGCCCTCCAGGGCTGGATTTGAGGAACCCTGGGTTAAAGAGTTAAAGTGATAATTAGTTAAAGTGAAACATCGTTTTTAACTGGTCCAGTCTTGTTCAGGTTGGTCTAGATCAGGATTGCTGAGTTTAGCTCAAACTCAACCATTTGAGGAACACTGGTCTTGACGGTTGATCAGCTGGGTGAACCTGGGTTTGACCTGGTAGTCCATTTTAGTCAAGAGCTGGTTAAGTCAGTTAGGCTTTATAGGACCTTGCTTTCCCATCTTAAGCATTGTATATTCTGCTTTTTTCAAGCAGAGGACTGAAGTGAAGAATTTAACTGGAGTTGAATTAGGTTAATTAGTTAATCGTGCTAATTTAAATATTGTGGGTCGTTAAAAAGGCTACAGTAATGAACAGTTCACCAGAATCAGATTATTAAAAGACTTACTTCATTCTTTCCTGCTCATCTCAGCGACTCAGCGTTTCACTTCTAGATTCCCAATCTCCCACTCTGAGAGCAGAATTCAATTATGCTGCAAGCTTTGATAACATTCCAGTGAAATCATCCACGGTTGTGTTAATTAAAACCTGAGCTGCGTCAGAGACTTTCTCAAAAAGAGAGAATATCCACTAGCTTTCCTCTCAGTCAGTCACACAGCTGTGCTAAAGTCCCTTTGTGATTCTGCTCCACCAGATTTTTGAGGGCAACACACACTACGACACCCCAGAGATCCGTCGCTTCGAGGAGATTGTGGCCCAGTTTATCCGGGTGTATCCAGAGAGGTGGTCGCCCGCCGGCATCGGAATGAGACTGGAGATACTGGGTTGTGACTTGCCAGGTAAGACCTGTGTTTTTATTTTATTGTATATATTTTGTGTGTTTTTTGTTTTGTTTTGTTTTGTTTTGTTTTGTTTTTTGTTTTGTTTTGTTTTGTTTTGTTTTGTTTTGTTTTGTTTTGTTTCGCTTTATTTCGTTTTGGTTTTCATTCTTTATTCTATGACTTTAGACAACACAAAACAGATTAATAGTAATCACGATAAACTCTTCATCCGCTGAGTAATAAAGTTCATTAGCCTAGCTGCAGGCTGTTTACATTACCTGTAGCAACTTCACATTAATGAATAATAAAAAAATGATGTGCGGTCACAGGTGTGTGCATTTATTGGCTATTGGCAGCAACTTCAACGTGGCTTATCCATCCAGATTTTTTAAGTCAGAATTATCAGTTTTAATTTAAAATAAACACACCGCCTCCAGCTACAGCAGTAGAAAGAAAACCACTCTGTCACTTCCATCTTTGCTCTCTGTCCCCGATGTCCTTCATATATCCTCCTCCTGAATCTTTTACCTGTCACATCGTGACGATCAGCCAAAAGGACACTCGACTGCTCCCTCTGGACCTGGCCTGGGCTTTATAAAGCGGCAGGCCGAGGGGCAGTAATCGACGGGCTGTCTTCATGGCTCTGTGTCTCCAGGAATGCCGGGGGCGAAGGAGCATTAGAGGAGTTGCTAGAAAGGACGATGTGGGTGGAGGCCAGGGGAAGCCTCAGGGCTGAGTGCCCAGGTTTATTAGCATGGCAAGACTGCAGGAGGAAGAAGGCATGATGAAAAGTCAGACAGAGAGCCGGTGCTGGCTCAGGGTTAGTTGGTGGCACTTTGCAGGCAGAAGATGAGATCCGGGCTGAAAGCTTCATGTGTCATCGGCGGCGCTTGGTGCGATACTGGCACAGGTTTACAGAGCCTATGGGCCATAAATGAATGAGAGCGAAAGATCAAGAGAGAGAGACGATAATCAAAGCGGAAGAAAGAAATGAGGGATGGATCAAAGCCAGTGAGTTAATGAGTAACGAAAAATGGACTGACGGCCGATTGTGTTTGTGTACACACGCCGTTATGTTTGCGTGAGGGAATGCGATGACAGTGCGGCGAGGCTCCGCAGTGCACAACTGCGCACCAGATGTTCGAGACACAGGGGGCTCAATCTACCCCACTCAATGTTGAAACTACAGCCCCAGTTCCTAATCTCCACAGTAAATCTAATCACATACAGATCCCGAGACACACAAACACACTTGAGTTATATACACTTGCATGTGACTTTGAATTTTGTGTATTTTCCTTGTAGTTTCCACCCGTATGCACAACATTATGGCTGTTTCGTTTCCTACCATCTGTAAAGCACGTCCACAGTCATCCATACCAGTACCGGTCCTCAAATGAGCCGTCTGACAAAAAAAAAAAAAAAACATATAGACCTGCGGTTTGAGTGTTTTGTTTTGACATTTTTAACACTATGACTTTGGACATGTCACAAAGAAGATTAATTATAATCATGATAATCAATTCATCCGGTGAGTAATAAAGTTCATTAGCCTAGCTGTAGGCTGTTTACATTGCCTGTAGCAACTTAATATGCAAATGATGTGCGGTCACAGGTGTGTGTATTCATTGGATATTGGCAGCGACTTCAATGTGGCTCATCCTGTTTGATTTTACAGTCAGAATTTAATTGAAAATAATAAACACACCGCCCCCAGCTACAGCAGTGTTATATATACTTACATGTGACTTTGATTTGTGTGTATTTTCCTTTTACTTTCTTCGTTTCCGTCCATAAGCCCCAACATTATGGCTGTTTCGTTTCCTACCATCTGTTAAGCACCTCCACGGTGATCACCAGTACCGGTCCTCAAAGGAGCCGTTTGACAACAAAAAACATACAGACCTACGGTTTGAGTGAGATTGTCCTAATTCGGTCCTCCAAAGCAAACTGTACCTTTGTAAATGATGGTTGTTTGCAGCTGTGGAGCGAGGGTGAGTGAGGGGCCGAGGCTGCTGTTGTTCTGATTTTGAGTGGCCGTGGGGATTCGCGGAAAGAGAGAGACGTTAAATATTCACAGGGCTACATCAGTCCCACTTCACTGCACAGAGATGTTTACGCCAATCACACACATCTGCCACCGCGTTCATAGTCGTCTCCTGACTGAACACACACATGCACACATTTATTTTCATATAAAGAGAGATTATTAGAAGTTATTATTACATGGCGTTCTGGAATACTTGATTCTGATTGGTGAATTGTGACGGTCAAGTATTTTTATATAATGACTGCAAAGCTGTATAATTGACTATTGTCCCCAGCAACCAGTTTCTCTCATATCACTCCACAGTCTCTTTCTTCTCACATGCTAAAGTAATTTAGACTCAAATTAATATTACTGTCCATTTATTTGGTAAGGAGCCTTGTCATAAGCAGGATAATGTTAAGTCATATCCTCTGTGTCGTAGTTAGATCACCCGGGCAGATTATAATGACAATCTGACTATAAATATATATGAAGAGTTCAGATGCAAAAGCCTCTAAGTGCCATCTGAAATTTTCTTCTAGAATGATCATTTTTATCAAGCTCGTATATTTAAGTTCAGTAATTTCACTTAAATGGCAATGCAAATTACCTATTAATTGTCATTTAAGTGAAATTACTGAACTTAAATATACAAGCTTTATAAAAATGATCATTCTAGAAGAAAATTTCAGATGGCACTTAAAGGCTTTTGCATCTGAACTCTTTATATATTACATACATATATCATACTACTTCTGTATACTGTACAAACTCACACAAACCAAGGTCATACATTCCTGGAGTTATTCTGAGCTGCGGCTAAGCTACGATTTTGTCCCCAAATCCCATCACTCTCCCAGAGGAAGGAAATTTGGAGTGAGGGACACAAGGAGAGAAATAATGAATTGATGAATAAATAAACACAGGCGTGGCAGGCAGACCTTGTGTGAGCAAGACCGTGAAAGACACACAGAGGGACTTTAGATATTTCAATCAGGCACCCTTGTCTATTATTCATTACTGGACTCAACGTCAAGCCAAAGGTTCCTTCTCTGGGAGAGAGAGAGAGAGAGAGAGAGAGAGAGAGAGAGAGAGAGAGAGAGAGAGAGAGAGAGGTAGAAAGAGTGAGGACAGTGACCTCTGCTGGGTGCAGTGCATCTCAAAATTTAAGAAGTTGGAGGGAGACATCTTCAACACAGCATGCAACCCTTTGAGACTAGGCTCGGCTAAACTTCTCTCCCGCTTAGGCTGAGTGAAGGTGCTGAGATTCAGGAGCACAGGGTTACTGCAGTTCACAGCAGACAGTAAGGCCTTCAAACAACAGCTGTGAATGGAATGGCTAACTGCCTTAGCCAAGAAGTACAAAAATCTGCAATTATGTATGAAAATTATGAGTACAAATATATCAAAAAATGCATGTGAAGGGTTGGGGGTGGGGGGAATTATATATTCATTACTGTTCAAAAGGTTTGGGTCTGTATTTTTTCATGTTTTTGAAATAAGTCTCTTATGTTCACTATGTTCATTTAATCAAAAACAGTAATAGGTTACACTTTATTTGAAGGTGCCATTGTTACAATGTGATTGAGTAATATTAATTAACAACATGTACTAACTATAGGGTTAGGGTAGGATTTGGGTTTGGTTGAGGGTTAATTGCATGTAATTATGCATGATTTAATGTTATTACTATAGTAACTACATGTAACATATTTAACAAGGACACTAAAATAAAGTTTTACCTAAATTGTAAAATATAATGTATTCCTGTGATGCCAAAGCTGAATTTTCAGCATCATTAGTCCAGTCTTCAGTGTCACATGATCCTTCAGAAATCATTCTAATATGCTGATTTGCTGCTCTAGAAACATTTCTTATTATCAATGTTGAAAACAGCTGTTTAAAACTTTTTTTCAGGATTCTTTAATGAATAGAACGTTTAAAAGAACAGCTTTTATTTGATATAGAATCTTTTGTAACATTATGTCGTTACTGTCAGGATGTGCAGTACTCACTGATCACTCTCAGATGTGCGGGCAGGGCCTGTGTCTGTCCGTCAAGGGAACAGTGGGTGCGGTTTAGGACAGCGGGTGGTTTAGAGCGTTCCACTCTTCGTTCCTTGCCGGGGCAGCTGGGGATGTGATGGAAAATTGTTTCCTGTTCTTATCATCTTTGACAAGGAGGGTGTAATCATTTCTCTCTGGCTCGACCTCATTCTCTCGCCAAAACCGAGGTTCTCCCTCGCCATCTTTCCCTGCTATTTCTCTATCAGGATGGATGCATGTGAGCTGAAGGACAACCGCTCCCCTGATCTAGTTAAATTGGCGCTTTGAAGTTCTCATCCACATGTTTCTGTTTAGTGTATTCCCCCTACACAACCCGTGTTTGCACACAGGCATTTACCCACAAAGCCCACATGTCATTCTTCATATCCTCCCAGTGTAAATATTTAGGTTGATCTCCACTTCTCCCCTCCTCTTTTTCCATACTGCACAATTCCCTGCTCTTTATTATAAAATAATGCCTACTTCAGTCTTTGTACAGTACAGCTCTCCTACTGGAAACTGAATTAAAATGATGTCAAAGCCTATATGACCTTCTTTCTTCTGCAGAACTCAAATGAAGATATTTTGAATAATATTTCAGCTATTCTTGTCCAAGCAATGACAGTCAATGGGGTCCAAAACAATACTGGACCCCTTTGACTTTCATTGCATAAGAAATAAAGAAATGCATGTTTGGAACGACATGAGCAAATGATGACAGAGTATTCCCAACACACTCTCATGCAATTCATAACTAGTTTATGTTTTGGTGAATTAGTGGCAAATTCCCATGAAGCTGTACGTTTTTGTATGATATGCGTCCCACTGACAGTTAAGTTTGGGGTGGACCTTCATGCTTAGTTTTTTTCTTTCTTTTCCTTTTTTGAAAAACCATACGGTTTCATACGAATCAAATATATAAATTCTTTTTAAATCGCCAAATTCTCATGAGATTGGGTTGGAATTTTCATCTCTTGAGATTTTCTGAAACATAGTACTAAATGACACCGTGACTTCCAATTATTGGTTTGTTTAACATGATTAATAACACAACTGCTAAATGGATATTTAATGAGCCAGGCAATATGTGATTGGTTATATGGTGTTAAACAACCCGCCGTAGCATTCTAGCCATGGTTAAGTGCAGTGTATAAACTTAAAAATTGTTTTGAAGAGATTTGAATTGTTTGTGATAAGCATTCACTCTCTATCAAGCCGGTTGAAGATTGTTTTTTGAAATCGCCGTTGTTGTTTCTGAAGAAGGGTTCTCTGAGGACATCAGATGTGAATATGAACACTTTCGCCCTGAACATTTTTAGGCATGTGAAGCATATTAGATATCTATCTCCTGGAGATGATTGGTTGGTTTAACTGAGCTCGTGATGAAAGTCCTTATCAGAGGCCAAGCACAGGCCTGTCTGAACTCAGTATGTATCTGTGCGTTTGTATTTGGGGAATTTACTAGCTGAGATATAACACGATAAACCGTCTGTTACTTTCTGTGTTCAAAAGACACAGAGACAAAAGCTTTAATTAGTTCAGTGCCGCTGGAGAATGGCTTTGTTTTTGAATTCTGGAGGCCAAAAGCCTCGTCTTTCAAGTTGGAAATGTTTAATTAGGTTGCCTATGAATAAGCATCAGTGATTAAGTATGCGTTTTTGTGTGTTTGTGCATGTTTGGAGCATGCTTACTATTTCGTTTAATGTGGTTGTGAACATGAACACATTGTTATAATTCGCCACATCAACTTTGATGATCACTTTCACAGTTGCTGATCCGGTCTGACTCCTGTTCTTTGTTTGTTGCTCCACATAATCTCCCAAACACACATCAGTCTTTGTTTTCCTTGCTACAGTCTCTGCTCAAGATCTCAGTCAGGCGCTGAAGTACAGCCGGTCTGCCTGCCAGGGGCACATTTACTCCAAGGCTTTCTATGTAATTGAACATTTTTTCCATCTTGCTATGAAAGCGCTGAGTCAGAGATTGCCAAGGCTCAGCGGGACCCATGAGGCTGGAAACAGGGCTAACTCCGCTCTGTGCCCTGAATGCAGAGGTTAAAAACAAGGTAATCCTTCAGGGTGATGAGGAGTGACCCCAAAACTAGCCCTTGCTTGTAAATATCTGGTCTGTCTTTGAGACTTGTAAACATTTCGTGGCCTTAATGTGTTATCAGGCTGTGGAGGAAATCTCAGGCAACGCCCAGAGAGTTCTGGGATCCAGATCAATTGGCTGCAATAGAGCTTTAGAGCATATTGGAAATCTATTCCCGTGTCTTGCTCTGATCCATAGCTGGAGCTTCAGGTATAGGGAGGAATTAGCAGCATATTTCACATAGGGTATATAGAAATCGCATTAAGGGAAATATCTGGTGTCAGTTTAAAAATAATTGTAAATAATGTTGAATATTGTTGAACATTAGCTAATTGACAGGTAAATGAAAAGACTTGTTGAATGAGCCAATGATACAATGATGAACCACTTGTGCTCATGTTGGTTCATTTTGACCTCCCTGTTAACACCTTTAACAGAAACATTTTTTAAAGAAATTAATACTTTTACTCACCAAGGATGCATTAAAATGATTAAAAGCAATTAAAAGTTTGTAATGGTATAGATTTCAACTAGATTTCCACAAAAATAACTCTTTTCAACATTAATAATGTTTCTTAAGCAGCAAATAAGAATGATTTCTGAAGGATCATGTGACACTGACTGGAGTAATGATGCTGAACATTCAGCTTTGCCATCATAGAAATAAAGTAAACTTTACCATTTATTAATATATAAAAAAAAGTTATTTTAAATTGTAATACTATTTCACAATATTGCTGTTTTACTGTATTTTTGATCAAATAAATGCAGCCTTAAAAAACATAATAATTTTTTTTTTTTTACAAAAATTCTTACTGAACAGTAGTGCGCATTAGACATGACAGGAGAGCGTCCTACTTTATGTATGTGAGGCTAAATAAAGAAAGGTGTGTTACCTGACAGAGAGTTCTCAGTTCCCAGGAGGTTAATTGCATTTGTAAAGGGCAGAAAATTAATAGAGTTTAATGTCAGAAGCCGCCAGCTGGTGCATCCCTTTCATGTACGCACCCGCTTATAGAATTAATAACATATTAATATTACAGTAGGCCTCTCCTTTTCATGTTGTGCTAAAGTGTCTTCATGATTAGTGTTACGCCACTCACGTATTTGCCAATTAAGCAGGGAATTGTTAAGAGTAATGACATTAATGACTTTAAGAGCTGACAATCATTACTCATTTACGCCTCGTTGTCTCTAAATCTTCCTCCGCTTGATCCCCCGCAGGGAACGAAGAGAGATGCAACGGCTGATTTAACATTTTCCGTCATAACAAATTATCACCGCAGAAACCATGTAAGAGCGCTGTTGCAATTGTTTTGTTGCTGTCTGGCTCGTGCCATTTTGGCCAAAACTCACGTCACTTATGGGCGAGAGACGTGGAGAGAAAGAAGAGAAATAAAGCTAAAGAAGTCAACAACTGTATGTTGCTGTATAAAAATGAAAGCGAGCGAGAGACAGTCAGAGGAGGGAATGTCTTTGGAAGTCTTGTGTTGTGACTCATGGAAAATAGCTGTGGCAGCAATGGTTTCACTTTTAAATGCATTGTGGGTAACTGGTACAGTAACTGCAGTTGTCTGAGGTGGAATGGCAGTGGTGATGAAGCTATCATCTAGAGAATATGCTCTCTCTCTCTCTCTCTCTCTCTCTCTCTCTCTCTCTCTCTCTCTATTAGAGCACTTAACAGTAAATAGCTCTCAGATGCTTAGAATTTTTTCTTTTTTAGTTGTGGTTTTCGAATATTTCTCTTATTGTAAATGCACAATGTGCATGTGGTGCATGTGCACATTTTTAATTGTCTCGGCCTGGTTTATGTGTGTCTGGTGGCTGTGGCCACTTTTTGGGGGACAGATGCTGGTGTGCATGCATGCCTGTGTGCGATCATGTGTGATTATTCTGTCATTTCTTATTTGAGGAGTGTTTGCCAGACACTATGTATGTGTGTCTAAGTTAGGGAGACTTGTGTATTCATCAGCACTGGTACAATGATCTTCTTTAGAGGATATTAATTGTGCCTCGCACGTTTTTTTCCCAGTCTCAGGCTTATTTCTAAAATGTGCTGTTTTTTACTTTATTTTAGAATCTACCACCATTCCTGACACTGTTACGCCTACCCTTCCCCCTCAGGACGAGACAAGTACCGCCCACAGGACACCAGGTAATCAAACAGAGCACCTTACTTACAGAAAATATTACTATAGTGCACGAGATCAGATCTCGCTGTAGAGTGAATATCAATATATCCAATCAATTTAATGTATATTACAAAATACTTGGCTGAGGTGTAATGGGAATATCTAGTAGAGCATGTCTCATTAATGAATGTTTTTATAAGCAATTTTAGTCTATCACACATGCACTTTTATTTACAGTACTCTGCTGTGTAATTGCAGCTTTGCTTTTCCCAGAGCTCTAATAACAGATTGCCGCCCCTCCATTTCTACACACTTATGTGTTGATGAGTAGAGGCTCACAGCATGTAAACTGTCATGTACAGTGAGACAGGATTCTGTGCACATACAGTGAAACAGGAAAATGTGCACATACAATGAGACAGAAATCTATGCACATACAAGCAAACTGGAATCTTTGATGTACATTAGAAACTGGAAATAAATACAGTGAGACAGGAATTTGTGTATGTAAAATGAGACAAATTTGTTCTCATATAATAAATAAAATATACATGTAGAAAATGCATGTACAGTAAGAATATGCAGGTTATATTTCAGGTTGTATATATATTTCATGAGGAAATACATATAGTAGGACACATATAGTCATAGGACAAATATAGTATGTGTGTGTTATGGGAGAGCCTACAACCGGTCATGGAAAATGAGTATGGTTTGCTCTTTCTCTCTTCCCAGCTCCCACCACTCTGTCATCTCTGGGTGGTCTGTGTGACTTTGAGCAGAGTATGTGTGGATGGACCCACGACCCCATGTCTGATCTGAAGTGGTCTCTGTATAGTTCCTCCAGTCCTAGTCTGGACCTGACACTGGGATCTGACAGTAAGTGCATCTTAATAAAAGATATTACGCACTAATCTCTTCAAACATAAACAAAAACAGTGGGAATTGTGGTATAGCATTGGGAATATCAGGAACTTTGTGAAGACAAATGTGCTTGATTAATAAGAATTGTTAGGAAAATAAACAGGGACAGCAGAAGATGGTCAGAAGGAAGTATTGTGAAGTATGGTGACCTACTGTGACCGTACTGCACAAAAGACATTTTAAGACCTTTTGCCCTTGTCCTCTTTATGAATCCACACTCTCACACACATGAGCTCGCTTCTCATTTCCCATCCATCCATCTCATTACTGGTGTGTAATTAATATGATGGTTGAAATCTGGGAATAGTATCTGTCATTCTCTCAGTCCATCCTCGTTCTTCCTCTGGGAGTTTGTTCATCTCTTCACATCCCTGAGCTTACCTGACCTTTATCAACCCTACGTGAAAAAAAGATGAGTGCTTCACTAATTCTGCATGCACGCACACACACACAGAGTTCTCCATGTCCTCACTGCTTTCCTGGAGCACTCTGCCTTGTGAGGCTGTTAAAAAAATATTGCACTGTTTTCCATATGTCAAGTTTTAAAGAGAGATCCAGCAGTAAAGAGGAAAGAATCCTGTCCTGTTTTAACCATTCCCAAACCAAGTGCTCCCCCCAATCCCAAGACTTTCGCCTCTCTCTCACACACACACACTCTCTCTCTCTCTCTTTAACACCAGGGCTGTCACGTCACATTCCTCACCTTCTCCAAACAAACTGTGTAGATCCCCTAACACAAAACTTCTAGAAACTCAAACTCGATTTCACACAAAGTTGGTTTCCAAAATGTATCTCAATGCAATTCATAACACAAGGACACATTGTATTCTTAGTATTGTTGCATGTAGTGCTTTAGTACTGTAGCTAGACTCTTTCCGATCAAGGGGTCAAGGTTTGGCTGGTAAGCTTGTAGGTGATGTAAGTCCATCATCTGGGGCCAAAAAGCTACTTTCTCCATTGACTGCCAGATTCGAGTATATGTTTCATATGGAAGCCTGTTTCTTCTCAGTAAAGGAAAGAATTCACGTTAAGAAATATAAAATCGCAATTACAAGATAAAAAGTCCAAGGTGGAAACGGACTTCTATAGTTACGCCAGTGATGTTTTTGCATATGGAGTATGTTTCTGGCTTCCCAGCATCCCTGGACAAGAGCTGCTCAACTCATTCACTTTATAGCACAGCTCACTCCCATAAAACGATCCAACATCACAGTAAGCCGTGTAGATCCCATGGCTCCTGGAACAGCACTCTGAGCATTCCAGAGTGTTCATACCCCAGTGGTTTAACCAGGAAACGGAAAAACAGAGGGCCAGAAAGGGTTAATGCGCAGTCAACCTAATTAACTCTAGGTGTAGAAGGTTCCACTTAAAAACAATAATCCCAGAAGTACCTTTCCCTGCCCTCTGGTTACTTCAGGCACATCAGCCTAAGCCAAATAGTGTCTATGCAACGGTGGACTTTTCCTGTGAAAGGGTAATTAATTTTCCTATATGTATACCCAAGATCAAACAGAGGAAGTTCTTCTGCTTTAATTAAATGCATAATCTATTTAGGCATCTCATAAAGGAACACCAGCGACGGCCTGATCTCTGATTTCAGTGCTGTATTTTCAATAAGTTTGGGATGAGAAATGTGTCAAAGTAGGGTGAACGGAAATGACTATGCCATTTCTCTATACATCAATGTAGGTGGGAGCATTTGAATCATAGCTGAGGCAGCATGGGTAATGATGATAATTTCTGGTGCCACGCTGTCCAGTCAGATCACTCACAGAGTGTTTCCCAACCTTCGCTCTGATTGTTGTTTTCCGCTCTTCCTCTCCTCTCCCATTCATTTTTCTTCTGCTTTACTGAGACGTCCACAGTGGGATCTGACACGGATTGCGTTGTAAGGACTCTTTCCTCTTAAAACAGGGGGGTGGGGGGGGTGTTTTTATGTCTGAGCTGAGTTTCTGCTTCCCTCCGGTTCAATTATTTATTACTGAGCAACATAAAAAACAAACCAGATTGTTCAGTGCAATGTAACGGCGAGAAAGAAACAGAAAAAAGGAACATTTTGAATTTGGCTTACAGTGATATCACTAAGTAGGACAAATTCCTGGATCTACATCGTGGTTGGTGTAGGGTTAAATATTTGGTTTAGGGGTAATGATTAGGGTTGGGAAGTTGTTGGAACATGTTTCTTTAAAAAGAATGTTGTTCCAGGACCAACAAAAGATGTTTAACATCAGCACTTGCTTCTGTCTCTCTTCAGATTTTGGGAATTTCCTGTACGTGGAGGTGAGTCCTAAGTCAGAGCCGCAGCGTGCACGGTTAATGAGTCCATCGGTGGGACCCGAGCGCCGTCCCGTCTGTCTGCTCTTCTACTACCAGCTTCAGGGTGAAGGTCAGGACAGTCTGCGTGTGCTGCTCCGGGACGATGACCAGGAGGAGACGCTGCTCTGGGCACTGAAAGGAGACCAGGGGCCCATGTGGAGGGAAGGCCGCACCATCCTGCCTCAGTCCCCTAAAGAATACCAGGTGCGCAGAGACTCATCCAATAGAAATCTGTGATGTATATAATGGAAGTGAATTGGAAGTGAATTGACACCAGTAACACAGTGCTAATCGAAACGTAAAGTCTTTAATTATCTTTCTTTTCTGTTTAATTTGCAAGGTTATCATCGAGGGCTTCTTTGAGCGAGGCAGTCGAGGGCACATCTGGGTTGACAACATCCATATGAGCTCCAGCATCGAGCTTGAGCAGTGTACACGTAAGTATCAACATCTGGGTCTTTCTTTGTCTTGCTTTATCTCCCTCTTTCAGCCATCACCCACCAAATTTGTCACCAGGGACCTAAATGAACTCATGCCAAGCACCAGATGCAAGTAAAATTGGCTTTGACAAGTAAACAAAGGGGAATTTTCTTTAAATTAAAATGGAAATTAAATTAAAAATAATAAAATGAAATGAAACAGCAAAATTGTTTCTGGGCTGGTTGGAAATATTTATACATTTTAAGAAAAAATTCATAAATTTTATAATGTGACAACATTGTGACAACAACTTCATTTTGGACCCTGCCTGTCACCAAACGATCCATTCTGACCGCATAATTGTGGCTTTCCATGCCCACCCTACTCTTCCCATTCAAGCCCAAGAAAAAATTAATCACACAGAAAGTGTTTTTCAAGTGCTCGGCTCACACAAAAAGCTGAAAACTAGGCCACACTCACCCTGTGGGCTCTGATCTCAATCTATCTTTCATTAGTTTCTTTTCCTTCTCTCTTATTTGTAAACAGAGCTTTTCCAGAGCCATGCCAGGGAATAACCCGTCAGGCCTGCTCTCTACGGTGTAGCTTTTCACAAACACAGAACATTAACGCTACACGGCCAGTCACTCACAATGCTGTGAAGGTTATTTACTGAGCAAAAACATTGCTTTTCCTCTGAGGACATATTATATTTAAACAATGATCAGCAAAAATAGGATTAGTTATGAATCAAGATATTGATGTGAGCCGCCGCTCACGTGCACAGGCCCCCGGCTTTGGGACTTCACTTATTAATTAAAGTTGTTCGGTGTGCATGCGCCAGCCCCTGTGTCACTGCCAAATCTGTCCCCTGCCTCTCTGCAGAGTTCCCTTTTAAAGCGACTGCATTCCAAACATTCTGAACTGGCATTCTGTTTCTCTGGCAGTCTAAATGTGTGTGCGCTGCACAGTTTGCCAAATGACACACAGCCCAATCCTATTCTCCTCCCTTCTTCACTCTTTTTGTCTTATTTCTTCTCCTTAACCTGTGTTTGTGATTTCAGACCCCTCTCCAAAAAATTTCTTTGTGATGAGCTAAAGTGTTTCTGGGGAGTTCTGTTAATAATTTTACATTTGTAGTTAAAGGGGCTGTAGGAATTTTAATGAATATCAAGCAGGAAATGTCCCTACCTGAGAGATATCACTTAAACAGGTGTCCTGAGATATTAGGATATATTTAGCCAATCAGAAGGGTGGAATTCACAGTACATAAGAATTTATTCTGTCAAAGAATAAGAAATCTAGAGAATTGTACTCATAATATTAATCACACTGTGTCAGGATCCCACTGCACTGTTGTTATTTATGTGAATAGATTTTATTTGTGCCATTTTCTTTTCTAATCCATATTTTTTTCTTGTTTCAGAACCCTTCGCCGCATTCCCCCCTGAAATGACTGGTGAGTTTCTTGCATTTTGTCATTTCCTGTGCCAATGTTTGTGCTTCCTGCTTGTTGCCTAGCAGCTTTCATCACCTAAAGGGCTTTTGATAATCATTGTATTTTTGGTTAAGCTTCACACCAGCAGCGCACAGGGATTCTGTACAGTCTGTTTCCAATCCCACAACAAAGTTTAAATGAGTCAGATTCAACACCATGTGTTTAGTTGTTCGTTCAGTGACGTTGGTGTCTTGATGCCAAACCATTGCCGTCATCATGGTTAATGTCTTCACCATCATTATTGTCATACGGACATTTGGAGCATGGGCTGAATCCCAGCATGCATCTGTAGCCTCACATCATGTGCTGTGTTACTGTATATGGTGTCGTTATCATACTAAACATCATCAAATGTGGCCTATAGATTCAGTTGGTCTAATACCCCTCGTAAGTCACCCCTTGACATTTCAATAATAGTAGTAGTAGTGGTAGTAGTAAATAATAGTAAATCCTAATGATGAAAATATTTGTTGTTTTGCACCTAAAATAGAAAAAAATAAATGGCTATTCAAGGTTCTTCACAGGTCAGAATGTAAAATTTAAAAATAGACACATAATTTTCCTTATGGACTTTTAAGAAACATCTGAGACAAAGTTGATAGAAATGATCACCGTAAGCTCTTTTAGATTTCAGTCTACGGAGCAATGTAAGAGCAATATCTGAGCAGTAGCATTTTCCTCTGGGGTGACATTCACGAATGTACTACTAGTTCATTGAAAACAGCAAAGAACTCTAATGTTGATGGTAGACCTTCTCCTTGTGTAAGCATTGTTCTGGTGGTGTGTGTGTGAGCTGCTGTTCTGCTATGGATGTCATATGTTTATTCCCCAACAGCTGCATGATTGCGGTCAATCAAATTCAGCTGCAGTGGAATAATATTCATACACTCCATTATAAATGATTGTGGAGCACACAAGCCCTCTAATATCCTATTCCTTTAGTAACTAACTCCCTTTTTCTTAACTGAAGTAGAAATGATTCCCAGTGTAAGTAGATTCATTTTCCCATAGCAGTCAAAATTCCTAGATTACATGCGTGTTTATGCATAGACGAGAGTAAGAAGACATGGAGGGAATTGGTGGAGGTTTGTGTGTGTGTGTGTATACACATGTGGTGGGTGAGCAGTTTTTATGCACTGCTGGGTTGGGTTCATGGAAGACTTTGGCTTGAGGCAGATGAAGCTGGCACAGATCCATGCATGCAAGAAAACAAAACTTTCCCCTAGAAAGAAGAACTACAGAGCTCACGCACGCACACACACACACACACACACACAATTGACAAAATACAGCATTACAAAAGAACGTCTGAGAGAAGGTGCTGACACCAGCCGGTGTTTTATGACACAATATGCTTTTATGACCTTCACATTTGGTTGCATAAGAAATTAGCACAGATTCCACAATGCATCAGCACATTTTGAGTGAACTATCTGAGATGTATCATCTGTTCACACCCCGTGAAACACATGTCTGCATTCTTAATGTGATTTAGAAGGACAAAACTCTATCTGAACAGTTATCGAGTCCTTGCGAAGGGGCCGCTGACGGGCGTTGACGTGCATGTGCATTTGCGTGTCTGTGTTTGTTTTGTTTGTATGCAGCACCAAATCAGAGCAAAATCATTCACATACAATCCAAGATGGCTTGAAGCTATGCAGTCTGCATGCCTCTCTACCCCAAGCCAATTCTTCTGTGTCTCTCCACCAGGGGGAGCCTCACCTGGCTGGAGCGACCCCACTGTGGACACAACAGTGTCCCTGCAGCCCATGCCCACCTACTGGTATTATGTAATAGCCGGAGGTGGTGCCATTTTCCTCCTGGGCTGCGTCACGTTGGTCATGGTGCTGTGTTGCCATCGCTACCACATGGCGGCCAAGAAGAGCCAGCACTCTGTGTCCTACCAGAGCACGTACACGGGACAGTACGCAGGCGGTGGTCCCGGGGGTCTCGCCAGACCTGGGGTGGAGCCGATGCTAACTATTAGGTTAGAGAAGCAAGAGCCCTGCTCACAGTGCTGAGACGACACCGGCGAATCTCTTCATCCCACTATTTCACAGGGACACCTGCATTGGTGCTACTTAAAGTCGAGGATGATGCGAAGAAGATGTGGACAGATATAAGCACCAGAGTTGCCGACTCTTTTGTGGAGCTCTGGTGCTGGAAAGGAGGAGATCTGCTGTGCCGAAGGGACATCCAGCCAAAATCCTGACTGGCAGAGACCCCCTTTCCCCCTTCACTCTTTAGCTGTGTGTGTGGATGGGAACCTTACTATGAAAGCTCTAATCTCCTGTTCATGACCAATCCTATTGTACAGTCAAAAGAACTCGGCAGCATTGCCAAAATCAGAGGAGAGCCTGCGAACAGCGACGGGAGTGAGGCGTCGGAACAAAAAGGAAAACCGGCAAACAATTCCTTGCATGTGTGCCGCATCTCATGTGCACATAGGAACACTTGAGGCTCGAGGAGCTTGACAAGAAGCTTCAAAGAGACAAAGCATGAATGTCAAACACTCTGGGACAAATGTTCTTGCTGGAGAATCAGGATATGTGTGGAAGGCTTAGGTACCAAGTAATGTACTGAATTTTAAAACTCCTGGTACCTTCTTTGACTATTGAATGAAGCTTCTTAAAAGCATTTTGAAGAATGTTTGTTCTTTTTCAGAGAGTTCATTTTGAGTATCTGTCAATATGTGTCTATATATAAACTCTTCTTTTCTGAAAGTCACTGGGGCTTTGGCACTTACAGTACGTCTGAAGAGATACAGTATGTTTTCCGCCTATATGCAAAGGTCACATGACCTGCCTTAGCCAGCCTACTCCTCTGATTGGCCGACTGACTGATACAACATTGGCCTTAAGACGCTTCAGTGGCATTGGGCTAGTTCAAGCCAATCACTGTTCTCATTCATTATTTAATCCTTTCGTATTCATGCTCAGCCGAGATCAACCTAAGTGTATATGCAGCTAACTGATGCACTGACTTTATTTTTGTAGCTAACGTTAAAGCAGTGTGTGTATTTGTGTGCTGTTCCCCAGAGATTTTAATTACACATAGTCTTGTAAAAGAACAAAAGCGGAGAGCTTTGTAAATCTGCCAAATGTTAGACAGTGCAGGAGTGCTTCGCTAGCTGATTTTGCTTCAGGGAGAGAGTTGGCACGTTAGCATGTTAGCTGAAGCCCATCTCCAAGTCCACCTTTTATAGTGTCACTCAATACACCTGCTGATGTCTTACTGAATCACTAAACAACCTCTTATCTTTTTTTTTCTTTTTTTTTTTTTGATGGCTTTTGCCATTTTATCAGCCGAGTTAGACAGCAGACAGGGAAAAAAAACAATTAGCATTTTGTTTTATTAGCATTATTTGCATATGACAATCTTGCTACAGATTTTTTTCTTTAATGTATCAAAACATGCTATATATGCAGGAGATTGTTTTAAAATGCACTTCAAATGTGTGCTGCGAGTATTCGCTTCATCTCTTTCGTGTGCTACTTGAAACGTAGCGGTATACCTCTGAAAAAAAAAAAAAAAAAAACATGCTATGGTCTGAGGTGTTCTGTCCAAGTACATAGTGTTCAGTGTTTTCTTCTGCACCAAACAAACACATAAAAATAGGCGCCATCAGAGCTCAGGATGGAAATTCCCCCAACAAAACATTTTCCTCTTTACACATAAAGAGTCTGAGGCTTCATCTATTACTGAAAGCATCTGTCAGGCAGCCACGTCAGATTTTGGTTTCATCTAAAGCAACTGGGATGAAAGGAGAAAGTAAATCCTGATATCTTGTTATGTCCTCCATCTGGCAATAGGTGAAAATAATCCCCCATCACGGACAGGCTGGCCCTTTTCTCGCCCGTTTATCTACTCTTCACGAAAGAATGTGTGGGGAGATGGAAGGCGAGATCAAACAAAAGCCTGCTTTAAATATAGACCTTCTCTGCAGAATCCAGGGTCTGAAGGGGTTTGTTTGAAACACAAAAGCACATGAAAGACCCTTGCAGACAGCCAGAGAGACCACCTGACCCAGCAGACACATTGTTGGAGCATTGTCTCCTCTTTTCCCACCTAATCCTCTATACAGTAGAGTGTGTTCTGGGGAGATGGGACACACGGTAGCTTGCGAGACGTCAGTTCAGTTCAGTTTTGAGTCATGTTGTCTCCGTTGCGCCGCCATATTGTGAAACCTCTCACTTCTTTAAGGCAGAATTTGCGATATGCAACACATGAGTTTCTGTGGTCCACCCGCCCCATTTGAATGTGTAACAATACTAGCGTCAAAATTGTCTTGTCTCGTCTTGAGCAATTATACAGTTTGATTCCTTACATTTGACACGTGTTCTGGTTTGTTTTGAGCAAGATGGATGTTTCATATGCCTGTATGATTAATGTATGAATTTATATCAAACTTTTAACCCAGACTAAACAATCGTGATTCTGTATGTTGTTTTGTAGACTGAATGTATTAATTAATTTCATTTCATTTTCAGTTTTTCTCTTTACTATTTATTTTGAGTTGCTTAAAAATGACCTGTCAGCTCATCATAATATGTTTTTAAATCTACTGTGGCTTTTTTTGAGGGTTTCTTTGAACCATTTCATATTTCTAATTAGGTAATGGACCAGATTACATTTTAAGCCTGTCGTAAGCATTCTTGCTTGGAGTTTTTTTTTTTTTTTTTTTGCGTCTCTCAAAAGATATTAATGAGCAAAAGCACTCAGAGGGGGCCCATATGATGCCAAGAGTCTGTCTCTGATAGTACCTGCACAAAACAGCATATGCTCTCACCCCTCCTCAGAGACGGAGACAGGAAAAGGCGTCGACGTCTCAAGTGTCCGTCTGGAGAAAATGAATTTTAATGTAAAAAAAGAAAGAAATCCAGGTTGTATACTCTATATGTTTGCTTAAAAACAGGTCAACTATTCCACCTACAAATCTTGAACTTGATTAAATCAGTTCGGTCTATTGCAGTATTTACTCATGTTTGCTGAACATGAATTTTTTATGTTCATTATGTCGACATTATGCTTAATTTGCATCAAGTTCTGATGGGTTTGTGGTTGTGTGCACTTTTTTGTCCTTTGTGAATGTGGGGCTTTAACCCTGCCATCTATATAAGCTTTTTCTTTTCTCTATTCAACGCAGCATTTTCAGCCTGTTTAAATACATACAGTATGAGGTATATTTTAGCCTGTTGAATTTCGTGGTCTTGGAAATGTGGTATGGAATGTTACAATAAAGTGATATTTTTCTACAAACTGCAGCTAAAGTGGTAAAGTGTGCTCTTTTTTTAATGGGTTTTTGATGATGTACTGTATAACAGACGATGCAGCTGTTTGTACCCAAGTCTGTGTGCTCATCAATGTACAGTTTTTGCTATTTATGTTGGCCATTTTGTGCTCATACATTGCACTGCTGTTACTGGCTCATAGAACAACAATGCACACGTTGTTTTCTTGGAATGTACCAAAAGAGCTTGTTTTCATGTAGCCTCTTTTCAATTTGACATTGGGTGTTTCATTTGGGTTGTGTTTGTCTTCCAAACAGAGCGAAGACCTGAAGACCTTGGAAATAATCGTCTATTCAATGGCAGAGACCGCACTGGTCAAGGTAAATCTATTCATCAACCTTCAAGCATAGACTGGTGTATTTTAATAGTAAACACAAATGGTGTCTTGGACGAGAAACAGAAAGTATGTACACAAATGCGGACGTGAATGCCATGGCCAATGCAATAAAAAATGACAAATTGTATCACAGATACGAATAAAAATATTAAGCAGCACAGCTGCTTTCAACATAAGAAAAATCTTGTAAAAAAATGTTTCTTGAGCAGCAAATCAGCTCATTAGAATGATTTCTGAAGGATCATCATGATTTATCAAAAAAAAATTATTTTGTCAAATCAACTCAGATAATTAATGTGGTCCAGATAACATAATATTTTGAGTTTCTGTTGATTAAACCATTCTCCTTCATTGTATTAACTCAAAATTTTAATTTAAATGAACTCAAAATTTTAAGGTAACCAGGTCACTTACTTTTTTAAGTTAAACCAACAATCATTTTTTACAATGTGTGACACTGAAGACTGGAGTAATGATGGAGTAACAGCTTTGCCATCACAGGAATAAATTACATTTTAAAATATATTCAAATAGAAAACAGTTATTTTAAATTGTAATAATATTTCACAATATTAGTGTTTTTTATTAAATAAATACAACCTTGGTGAGCAAAAGAGATAAACATTAAAAGTACCAACCCCAAATTTTTGAATTGTAGAAAACAAGTCTTATTCAACACAATTTCGCTACTCAAGTGAATGTAACTAATTTTAAGTATGTTTGGATATTTTTACTGGAAAACAAGGCAAAAGTACTGCGTAAATAATGTTTTGCAATGAATGGCATGTGTTGCATTTATTGCAGCCCATACTGTTTATTTTTATCCAAAAACTGTCTAGGTCACAATGATACTTGTGAAATTTATTAACTGATAAACATTCTATTCCTGTTTCCAGGGTTCCATTTCCCTGCCTGGACCACGCCCAACCCCTCACGAGAACCTCCGGTGACACGGTACTCCGAGAAAGACAACGCCTGGCTGTACACCCTCGATCCCATCCTGGTCACCATCATCGTCATGAGTTCCCTGGGCGTTCTGCTGGGAGCGGTGTGTGCCGGTCTCCTGCTCTACTGCACCTGCTCCTACAACGGCCTGTCATCCCGCAGCACCACCACACTGGAGAACTACAACTTCGAGCTGTACGACGGCATCAAGCACAAGGTGAAGATCAACCAGCAGCGCTGCTGTTCTGAGGCCTGAAGGGAGCCGATCGGGAGAGAAGCTCCGTCCGCTCATGAACTGGTGCCGGCCTGATCCAAAACTGTGAATGGACCTCACGCCGCTAATATAGGGCTGATCTCTGACCGGGATTGTGGAAGGATCACTGGGAGCGTAGAGGCTTCCTGTGGACAGCTCAGCTGGAGTGAAACATGATCAACACATATCAACCTAATGACTTTACCCCTTCAAAAATGAAAAAGAACTTTAAATAAATGTATATTGCTATAGATTTGTAAAGAAAAATACAGTCTAATAATGCTTAATGGAAGCTAGAAGAGAGAGACAGGCACTAGGACTAGAAGACAGATCGCTTGTGAAATCTTGGCCTCTATTGTGTGAACGCTGTGGCCTAGAAAATTGTGGACATTTGCTTTAGTTTAGACTCGTGTCTTTTTGCTGACTTGCTTAAGTTCCCATCCCATCCCGTCTTTTGCCACTTTCTACAACCGGTTTGAAGTGTCAAAGCCTCTTATGAATGTTTTATACATAAGTTCAATCTGTCTGTAGCATAATGTTTTTGTTGTGGCCATTAGAGAACGAGGAAAGAAAATGCTGTATTACATTCAGAAAAAAAAAATCCTTTTAGATTGAAGTATTAGGATTGTCTTTTGAGTCTTTTTTCTCCTTTCTTCTTTTTTTTTGGTTTTGCTTTTTACTGTTTGATTTCTAAGCATAGCGTTTAAAGACTCTGTGCTGACAATTTCAAACTAATTTATCGCAACCTATGGATTGCTAAGGATTCAGATCCACTGAGCTAAAGAGTGTTAAGAGAGTGGAAAGAGAGTGAGAGCATCCTCTGTTCTCTCCTACTCTCTGTACCCTATTCTTGAAGGAACAAAGACTCAAGCTGGCAAAGCGACTTTGGTGAAGGAGCTGGAAAATCCCCAAGCCACTTTCATGTACAAACAATCGAGCCTTAAGCAAACTGTTTTGGAGGAGAGCCATTTTGAAACACCAGTCTTTGGGTTTAAAGCCACTGGGGCCTCGAAGGAGTCAGGCCTTGTGCTTGCTTTCTTTCATTTCACCTGTCTGTTTACTCCATGGTTTATTTTGGGCTGCTGAAAATGAAGGCTAACAAGAGCAGGTTTGGTGTAAGCCTGGGAGAAGGGTGAGAATTTCACAGAACGTTTCACCTCGAGGTGAAGAGAGCGGTAGACCGAGTATGCACATGGGAGAAATGTGTGTACATTTCTTTTATTGTACCTCGACTGGCCTCTCGCTCCCCAGAGCCACGCTGGGAGTTCTGTTGACTTGTGGTTCAGGGGGGGGGAGAGGCCTTGTCTTATTGGGGAGTGCGGAAATCAGCCGGAGACATGGATTGTTCAGTTGTTGGTGGAGAGAGCAATGAAGGAGGGAGAGATTGTGTGTATTCAGCTCGGTTTTCATTGGACTCTGTTGACTCTTTTCCAAGTGCCTTGGAGCTCTGGCCTGTTTTGGCTTTGCTGCAGAGCTGTGATAGTATTACCTCGTCTGTCTGGGACAGGAGGCCAACACCAAAAGACATGGAGATCCCGGCACTGGTCAGAACATTCAAAAATTGTTGTTTGTAGACTTTGTACAGAAAAAAAGTTCTTTTTTTATTGTTATTATTATTATTTAATAAAGTATGATTAACGATACTTGTGACTGGTGTGAACTTTATTTTAATGGAGGTCTATCTGTCTGTCTATCTATCTATCTATCTATCTATCTGTCTGTCTGTCTGTCTGTCTGTCTGTCGGTCTGTCTGTCTGTCTGTCTGTCGGTCTGTCTGTCAGTCTGTATATCTGTCTATCTATCTATCTGTATATATGTCTGTATTTCTGTCAATCTATCTATCTATATCTATCTATTTGTCTGTCAGTTTATCTGTCTGTCTGTCTATCTGTTTGTCTATTTGTCTGAAAGTCTATCTGTCTGTCTGTCCATCTATCCATCTGTCTGTCTGTGTCCTTATCTCTATCTGTCTGTCTCTATCTCTCTATCTATCAGTCGATATGTCTGTCTATTTGTCTATCATCAATACGTTTATCTGTGATGTCTGTCTGACTATCTATAGATGTACAAATCTCAAGCTGTCTATCTGTCTATTAGCCTGTCTGTTTATACGTCTGTCTCTGTCTATCTGCCTAGCATCTGTCTATCTACCCATTGCTTCATCAATCTGTGCATCTATAATCTTTATCGTATCATATATTTATCTACACACACTTTTCACTTTACTCCAGCTCTACTGAGTTTCATTGCAGATCGATCCTGAAGGAAAAACTCAAAACACTGGAGTCCATTTCAGTCCCATTTAAGTTCAGCTCATCTCAGACAATCCATTGAAATCTGTTTGCAGTCTTAATTCAGCGCCTGACCTCGCTGTGCAGCTGTGCTGAGCGGAGACAGAGGAGAGGTGAGCGACACGTCTCCAAAACACCTTGGCACAAAGCACCTTCTGACTAGACCACACACAATCCAATCAAAAATAACAGCCCTCAATGACTAATTAAATGTAACGCTGTGATCTTGTATTTCACTTTAAACATAAACATAGCAAATAATGAACACAGAAGTAGAAAAGCAGCATCACACCACATGAATGAGATATTCAGCTATGCATACGTTCAAAACTCTCATTTTAGTGCAGCTTGCTGTGCATCGCAGAACAGCAGTGGTCTCCATCTCTGTCTAAACCCAGATCCCTGCAGATACAAGGGCACATTTGTTTGTTTCCTGTTTGATGTTGACTTGACTAATGATCCATGTGCATAATTATTTTGTTCTGGATCCTGACAGCCCCCAACCAAATAATATCATGAAGCCTCAGTTATGTGGCTCATTCAGGAATGTGCTGTCATGTGGATGCCTGCCGTCCTTCCTCATTAACAGAGATGCCAAGTGTGAGAAATGCCAGTCACCATCCATCAAGGAAGAGCGAGGGGCACAGAATGGAGCAGGGGAATTTGTCAGTGTGATCCGGGCTGAAGTCTTTGCTGACTCAGTCTTGTAGATTCTCTGAAAATATGTGATGTTTAGGTTTGTTTGGTTGAGAAGGCCTTGAATTGGACTCCAAGCATTAGTGTTACGGGTTGGGATTGTTTCTGTCTGCTATTTCTTGTGATGGTCTTTCTAGAAACCCAAGATGTCTTGGGCCAATACTCTCATTACAGCTCACACTGGGCTCTGTTTAAACAACCCCACTAAGATCAATGAAATACATTAAAAATTGAATGGTTCAATAAAACAGCAGAGGATAGAATAAATTATCTATAAATTATCTAATATACTTTGTAGCTCTGGGCATTGAAGGTAATTTTTCATTACAAAGGGGATGTGTTGGGAAGTGTAGCTTTCTTTCTGGTCTGTGTTGTATATATGTCTGACTCTGGGATTTTCCAAATGATTTTGCTTATATTCTGATGATTTTGCCATAACCGCAACTCCTGTTAACTTGATCTTGTTCCTGGCCCAGCATGTAATGTTAAAGGGGACCTATTATGCAAAATTCACTTTTACATGGTGTGTGTAAACAACCAGCCTATAATGGTGAAAATCAACCCACTCCTTTTTTATAATCCCCATAAATCAGAAGCAGTGTCTGAAAATATGCCGTTCAAGATTTTCCCCTACTGTGACGTCACAGTTGGGACAAGCCCCACCCATGACCTGCACTATTAGCCACACAGCACCTATTGATATAATGTCTGCTCCACATTACGAATATTCTGTTTTTTATGTACCAATGAACATAAGAGTCTCCATAGACTCCCGGCATCTGAGCCACTAAGGACAGTGTGGATGAATTTCATTTATGAAGGAAATGTGCCTAAAAAAAATTGGTACAGCCTTATGTTTGAGCAAATCATTTTTCGGACTGCTTCGCAAACGAGGGTCAGTTCAACGCTGGATTTGCACAAAATTTGATTCTGAAAGATGGGTCGATACCAACTGTTCAAACTTCATATCCAGAACAAGTATCCAAATTTGTGAATGTTTCCAAATGGTGTTTCTGAATGTGCTTGTTAGCATGCTGTGCGGCTAATGTGGCTAAAGATGATTATATAAATTATAACCATAATTAAACAAAATACCTATCTCCATGCAGCATATATTCTCTGGCTCTTAGGCATCCTACTACAGTTCTCACATGACCACAACAATTTATAGGTGATCATGAAAGTATGCTAATCGATAACTTGAATAAAGTTAACTCCACAACAACTACATTTATTCAGCAACTAACCATTCAGAAACGTCTTGTTGCATTCTAAGTTGTAACTTCTTCCTAAATCTCTCAATCTGTGTCCGACTCAAGTTCAAATAGAAGCTGAACACCGCTTCTGACATTTTGGCTGTGTGAGATTCTCCAGTTTTGTTGAGTATCCGAAGCATGAGATGTAAAGGCTCCGCCCACTTCTTGAAGGACAGCAGCTAATTTGCATTTAAAGGTATACACATGAAGCTCACATCCAAATAGGGTCAATTGGCCATGCTATTATAAATTATATGCGGGGTATTTTAAGCTGAAACTTCACAGACACATTCTGGGGACACCAGAGAATTGTGTTGCATCTTGTAAAAATGGGGCGTAAAAGGTACCCTTCAAAGGTCAATATACTCTCAACAAGACTTAAACATCTTTACTGTCATAAGAGATGTTTATCCTTTTCATAATAGGTCCAATCATTGCACTGCCTTTTTGCTAGAAGTAAAGTTCCAGAGTAAAGCTCTCATGAGTCTGAGAAGCTGCTGAATGTTTTACTATACAGTAGACAGACTGGGATGTGTAGAGAGCTGTCATGAGCGTTTGAATCAGATTCAAACATCTTCCCAGTGGCAGATGGCTGGAGACGGCCTGAGCCGCCAGTGACAAGAGACCTGCAAAGGGGACAGATGCTCTGTGTGTACAGCATGTGAAAATGACGGGGTCCATCACCAAAACTGTATAATTGTCATGTCTCTCATTTTACTCCACAGTCTCTTTCACCCAACATACATTTTTAAAACCAAATCAGTATTTAATGTCCATTTTGAATTTATTTGCAAGTCAAATAATTGGTAAACCACATCAGAGTAAAATAGAGAGCAGTTAGCCAGTCATTAATGCAAAATCAATGCAAGCTACGCTTTATGTTGGGGTTTATTTTGTGATACTGATTGGTGAATGTATATTATTTCTTTATATACTGTATAAACTTATGTAAACTAAATAAATCAGTTTCAGTTCAACTTAAAATAAAACAGAAATGTCTAACTGCTGAATTTATTTCCAATAAAGTATTACCCATAATCCTATCAGATAGACAGAAGTGACATCCACCAATTAGAGAAGCATCTGTAACCATGAAAATGGGTTTTGGCAGGACAGCAAAAACTAGCAAAGTATAGCTAATAACCTGCCTAATTTTAAGTTGTTAGACTGTTTTCTGGTATAAATACTGTATTATACATGTTATGTCATGAAACTCTATATGGCACAGGGTGATAGGTCCTTAAAGGAGAAGTTCACTTTTAAAATGAAAATTCTGTCATCACATAATCACCCTCATGTTGTTTCAAACTTGTATGAATTTCTTTCTTCTGCTGAACAGAAAGGAAGATATTTAGAAGAATATCAGTAACCAGGCAGTTTTTGGGTCCCATTGACTTCCATAGTAGGAAAAAAATATACTATGGAAGTCAATGGGACCCAAAAACTGCCTGGTTACTGATATTCTTCTAAATATCTTCCTTTCTGTTCAGCAGAAGAAAGAAATTCATACAGGTTTGAAACAACATGAGGGTGATTATATGATGACAGAATTTTCATTTTAAAAGTGAACTTCTCCTTTAACTCAATCTTCTTGCAATCGTATCATTCTCTAAACGGCACAGCTGATTGGTTTTTGCTGTATCAGTAGCCAATGAGCTCGCGTGCTCAACCTTGAAATGCTGGTCAGTATTTTCTGTAGCAGTTGCAGCGCGATTTCAGAAACCCTCCACCTTCCCCAGCTCCACCTGTGTAGATCTGCTATGGGTAATTCATATAAGCTTTATTGTACAGCAGCAGCATGTCTTACTTGCTCACAGCAGCATGTCGTGTATGTAATGGCAGTAGCCAGTCCTGTACCAGCAGAAGCAATAACAACAGCAGCACCGTGGCAGATCTATTCCACCTAGACCAGATATATCAACATTGTCATATCCATTACCATGCCAAACATTCTGAGAATTGTCATGACTGAGGGGACCGTCTACTAAGGTAGGAACAGGCCAACTAACTGGCATGTGAAGTGACTAATAACAGATTGTTTTGTTCAAAGTCGTGTTTAAGGGTAGGAAAACATTGTTGCAATAACCTGCATGTAATCATAAATCATTCATTCAGGATCGGCATAAAATTGAAAGCAAATAATGGAGCAACAATCTGCATTAAAAACTTTTAAGAAATTAGTTGAAGATACCCATAAAGTTCTCAGAATGTTCTAAAACTAAACTCATAAACACAGATTAAATGACGTGTACTTCGTCAACAGCCATTCAAACACTTTCCGAGTACACATCTGTTTGGAGCACTTCTCTTCATTTTTTATTGCCTACAAGCAATTCGGGGGATCTGAATACAATCCTTAATCTGCTGGCTTTAATGTCAGCATCAGGGCTTTCATGTTTACTTGCATATGCCGCAGATATTTCCTTTTTGGTGAGGTACTTCACCTCATCTTCCATCATAGATGTGAGAGGATATACAGCTAATGAAATGGGATCTCTTGGGAATCCTTTCATATGTTGGCAAAGGGTCAGTCAAACTTGATAATTGATAATGACAAAATTAAATGATAATTTTCCACATCTTGTAGGACTAAAAAACAGCAGTTTTGAGCCTGACTGTGACACAACACAGCCACACAGAGTTTAAATTGTCTTTCTGAGAATCAAAATAAGTAAGAAAAAAAAGAACTTTCCTCTTTATTTTTTGTAGTTTTAAAAGGAAATAAGTCTGACTCTCATTGTCTGTCTCCACACTGAATTCATTTGGAATGGAAAATGTGATGGCAGAGAACATGGACCGTATCATATTTTTGTGAAGAGATTCCACACCTGCTTTTAGATCTTCTATTTTATCATGTTCCAAGACCAAAAAGTTCCAGAATCTTCTTGAGGGAGGTCGTCTTTGAGTTCATTTTGTGAGCATGCCATGTGCTTGTTTATTACCAGCTGAGAGCGGCTGTTATTATTCTACCGTGAAGAACTGTTTAGCTTCAGCTCGTGTAAATATCTACCTAACAACAGATTTACCGTCATGTTGAACAAAACGAAGCAACAACCTGTCATTTTTTACCCCCCTCTTGCACCCCCCTCCCCTTTTAGGGAGATTGTCAATGCGAAGTGCCCACCAACCGCTCCCTTCAAATGGGCATGTGGAGAAGGACCTATGCTATTTTCCATTAAGGTTGTTTAAACACCATAAGTGGCATGTTTGGGTTGGTGAAAGCTGGTGTTAGCCTCGTCTGGATGTGCTGTCTGCCGCCGTTGAGGTATTTGGCAACAGCGTGGAAACTGCTGCTGAGATCAGACGGGCCTTTGTATGTCTCACGTTTCCCTTCATGCCGCAATTATGTTTCAGATAGCCAAGGGTAAATCAACACCACCCGTCATATTTTTTCTGTAGTTTCACATCTCTGGGTTATTATTCCCCTATATGCAAATGAGGAGATGTGGGAGGGGGTGAATGCAGGTTGAAAATGGCCAGTCATACGACTGTCAGAAAATTAGAGATGTCTTTTGCTGGCTGTTCGCACTCAGTCTTTCTCCTGCCGCACTCCGAAAGCCACTGACTCATCTGCCTCCAGCAAAATCAAATTACATTTCTGTAAAAAGGCTTTCTCTCTCGCTTTCCACACAGTGATTGTTTTGAAAATAATTATTCTGGATGTTTTGATCGTTTAATATTGTTGGTGAAAGTTGGACGTTCAGTTGTCGTGAGGGAATGGACTTCATGAAATATGATTATATTGATGCTGTAAAAATGCTTTCATCGATAATGACGTTATAAATCATCTTTGGTGCTTATTATCTATTCAGACGATAATCAAATTCACGTCTCACTGGGAGAAATGGTATGGTTTGTGTGAGTGTAAATATGTGAGTGTGAATAAGAGAGTGAAAGACAGAGGAAAGGGCTGCTAGATCAGTTTTGTCATTGCAGCATCAATAATGTGATGTTTTATTTTGTTAGTGTTACCTTGAGATAGTTGGATTAGACATCAAAGTCTGGGGAGACCAGTGGAGGACGAAAGGAATATAGTAGAGTGAATACAGAACGGCTGGAAAGAAGGAGACAGATATTCAACTCAGCAAAGTGAGATTGCCAATTATTTCCTAAATAGAAGCAACAGAGAAATTGTCATTTGAAATGCAAACTTTTGACAGATGACACATAGAGAGAAAATATCCTCTAAAGCAGTGAAGGCAGTGTGTTTTTGTGTGAAGTGTATTGTAACCAAGCGAGAGACTTTGCTATATAAACAAACAGACTTTACTATTTCGTAGTTGGAATAGAAACAATGGAATTCTGAGATGTCCTCAATTATATACCAAAACTGAGTGTTGGGTGATGATTTGTAATATCTAGAAAATGTTCCAAATTTAATTTTTATTTTAATTACAACACATTGTCATAATATGTCAGGTTGTAACAAGGTCTGCATCTAAAAACGGTGAAGTTTAAGGGATAATGTACATCCAGCCAGTGGTTCTCTCAAAATGCCCCCCGACAGGATGATGAGGACCCCGACGCGAAGTGTACATATACACTTATATAAGCGCTTTTAAATGTATTGTTGTACAGTGCTGTCAGTTCTTTAGTTCTGCTAATGACACACATCTCTGTTCACAGGGTTGTTTAGAGAATTTTTAAAAATCCAGTGTTTTACAGTGTTATAAAGCCACCAGAATGGCAGATTTCTGGCCCTGTGTGTGTATAAAACCAGCTGCAAAAGGTTCAACAGAGTTTGAATATCTACTTATTGTCCCTCACAGTGCACGCATACACACACACACAAACCCATCCCTCACCCAGCACTTTCCCCACCTTTTAATGGGCTTATTTTTAACATTCCACTGCTACAGCAAGGCCATGGGAACACAAGAGGAAAACATTACCATTACCCAGAGGGCAGCTTAGCCAGCTCCAGTGGGTATCGAGGGGTATCATTACTTTCCCTCTCAGGTTCGTTCAGTGAGTAAGACATGTTTAATCAATCACAGCCTATCAAAGCCCTTCATTTAGCCCCTGTGAATGTGTGTATGCAGGTGGTGTGTGTTGCATGAGTTCCAGTGTGCAAAGTAAAGACGCTGGTGTGTGTGTGTGTGTGTGTGTGATTGCTCTGGAATGGCATATGAGCTCTGTGGTCTTTCCATCTCTGCCTCCGTCTCTGTGGTGGTGTCTCAGCCAGGGAATAGAGCGCTGCATGGTCCTATAAACTGCAGAATAACAACCCCCTCAGGAGGAGGAATTACTGACGGCCCCAGCTGCTCAGACTACAGCCCACACACACATATGCAGACAGAGGTATGCACCATAAACACTAACCCATGAACCTTTGATAGTGTTTACCATCACGCATTTACAGTACATGAATTGCAGTGACCTCCAAAAACTATTCGGACACTTATGCCACAATCAAATGTCATTGTATTGTAAAATTGTATAAAAAGCTATAGCATAAAAAAGCAAAGCTTTTTTTTTTTTTGCCAATGTTTGCTTTAGTGGATATAAGTCAGTTCTCCTTAAGTTCAAAGTAAGTATAGTTTTACATCACATGACAACATGATCCACTAACAAGTGTCCAAATACTTTTACTATAGTGAATACATTGCAACTTTAACAACCCCAGAAAAGACCATTTGTAAAGTTTTTTTTTTTTTTTTCTGTTACATCTTCTGCAGAACCCCCTTGCGAATCCTCGGAAGGTCCCTTATACTAGATTTAGCTAAAGCCACAACATTTTGTGCATTCTTTTTGAAAGGGCATAGGTGTTTAAATACTTTTTTGGGTCCACTGCATATTCTCCAGTGGCTTCATTACCTACACGATTAAATTTGACACATCTTGCACTCAACAAGTGTACTTTCCTGTTTTTTCGCCGAATACACCGTCTTCGCCTTACCACAGGTGAATTCACACACCAAACACTTATCAGCAAAGGGAGAGACAGACAGAGAAAGGTGTTTTCACAAACGTGCTATAACACCTATCCAATTTGTGCACTGTCAGAAAGTGAGATAGAAAGAGCTCAGTGTGGCATATAAAATGTCCTCAGCTTTTTAACTACAGGCCATGAACCGTCTCATTTCTTCTCTCCTGGTCTTACACTATCTGTCAGTCTGTATGTACATGTGTGTTTTAGAGGGCCTTTTTTCACCATGGGATGAGTTGACTCTCTCAGTCTTTGGTAACATGGCCGATTGTTTCGAGACATGATTCATTTCCTCCTCCATTAATTTCCTCTGAGTTGTTTTAAAGAGTGTATGCTGACAGCACACACAGCCTCGGGGTGAACACACACACTGATACTCCCCTCTACGGCACACAGACTTTCTCAGACATCTCCACCTATACAGACCTGCTGTTACTGTAACCATTCATTTACATGCTGTGTAGGAGGAAGATGTGTCTGCATGTGTGTTACAGAACACTATAGCCATGTATGTTAGCTGAAACAGACCTGTAAAACAAAGGTATTATTAAACTCTAGCAGATGTGCACCTCGATCTCCCTCCTTCCCTCTCGTGTTTTCCGGTGTGTTAAAGCAGCAGGCAGTAACAGGTTGTTTTTCTACCTGAATTTGTTTTTGTTTCAGATGTTCACTCCATAGAGAGATCCAGGTGGCTCCACTGCTAATTAAACTCCTGGGCATTCAGTAAGGTAAGAGCAGATGCCAGCAACCGGTCTGTGAAAGCCATCTTCAGTGGCTCCGATAGAAATAAAGGTGATTTATCGTACACATTGCGCACAGATGTGATTTTCCATTAAAAACTATAGTACAGTACGAACATGTGGAAATGTGGATATCTTGGACTGCTGGAATTTTTAGATTTCGTTTAGCATTTCCCGTAGCACCAGGACTGAAACATGGTTGCTAGAGTTTCTAGCTGACGTCTTGCTGGTAACAGGCCATTACTAACTGATTTGTCTTCCTTTAACAAACCCATTCATCTCAATGGCAGTTGCTTGACTTAGCATATGCAAGACCAGACGTACGCAACCTGGATGCTGCCATCTTTACTTTGTGACCGCTTATTTTGTGAGCCTGAACTATAAATGCCATGTGACTTTGTAACTTTGGAACCACTGGAAAATAACATCAGCCATTACCACAAATACTGCTGATCAGCTGAGAGTACCACAAAAATGTGTGAAGTCCAAAAAACAGAAATCACTCAATTCTATGTCATGTCTTGCCTGCACTCGAGACTGGTGATGTGTGACCTTCACTGACAGTGTTCACTCCTATTGGTTGACACTCCCAAAAATCATCCTTTGTTTGAAGTTAATTTCTCAACATTGCCGTGTCACTGGACATGGCTTCACCCTGTTGCCAAGGGTCACTGCCGCTTGTGTGACTAAAAGTTACCAGCTCTCCATTTAAAATCAATGAGATCATGTCACAAGATGAGAAGAAGAAGGAAGAAAAAAGCAACCATCCACAACCCCCTAGAACAGGGGTAGGCAAGTTCGGTCCTATAGACCCGCTCTCCTGCAGAATTTAGCTCCAACCCTAATCAAACACACCTGAACAAGCTATTCAATGTCTTCAAGATTACTAAGGCTGTGGGCATGTGAGTTTTTTTTCAGGGTTGGAGCAAGATTCTGCAGGACAGCCGCTCTCTAGGACCGAACTTGCCAACCCCTGCCCTAGAATCATGGCAATGAGTTTTGCATGGGCAAGCACCACTCACATTTTCTTCAGATAATGTAGGGTGACCATACGTCCTCTTTTTCCCGGACATGTCCTCTTTTTGGACCTAAAAAAAAATGCGTCCGGCCGGGATTTCAAGATTGCCCAAAATGTCCGGGATTTGGCTTTTGCTTTCTACAGTCGCCATTCATTGTGTACATTTTTGCATTGCTTTAGGTCCCGCCTTCTCGCACGCCACCACTGGTCGGTCTGTCATGTACGTAACGCAAACATTGGTCAAACTGCTTCTCAATCATTACCCTCAGCACCACGGCAAAAGCCACGAGACAGAGCAGTGCTTGCTTGGCTGTTGATGTGTGAGGTAACTTGTGACCTTTTGACTGTAAACACTCAAGTCTCGCTTCCTTGAGTAACTTCAGAATGGCTCCATCCTGCCTGGCAACAGTGGCAGACAGACCATAGAAATGGATTTTATCTTCTAAATCAAACCACTCTTTTGACCCAGACAGCCAGACAAGAGGATCAAACCTCACAATCTGGCTGGTCATTATGAGTAACAAGAGATTAAAATCAAAACAGCAGCTGTCAAACAGCAAACCGTCACCACAGGCAGAGGTCAGTCTCTGTTAAAACATTAAATTAATAAGTAAATTGGTAAATATTTCTATTGCTTATGAATATAGAATAGAATATAGTAAACAAACAAAATAATCCATGTGCAAAACAAACTGAGTGGAATGTAAAGACATTCTGAACAGTCTGCCTGTTATCTTATTTTTGTTATACATTTAAAGGTACAATATGTAAGATTTTTGTATTAAAATATACAAAAAACACTTATATATACTTATATATAAACGTCTTATATATTTCTTTCAATTATGTACTTACATTATCCAAAATGTTTCCAAGAATTTGTAAATTCAGAGAAAATAACGATTTTAAATAGTGCCCGACACTTGTCACATGTCGCCTGTCAATGACGTAATATCTGGGTTATCCCTGGTTTCCGCTTGTTCTGCCATAGTAACAAAGGCAACATATGTGGACAACTGCGTAATGTCTATAGCGGCATGCTGTTGTTGTTTCGTTCAAACGTTATGGACCGTGGCAAGCAGACTTTGGGACAAAATGAGAAATAAAACGAGGATCAGTATCTGCGTGGAGTTTTCAAGATGCTGAGAGCTTCGCGGCAAACAACGTCACTCTTGCATGTGCTTAATTAGATTGATGAGCAAATGTACATAAAACAAATTAATGTTAAATAGCTCAACATGATGAAATGTTAGAATATGATCAGTATCATATGATATTCTAATATTGATCTAGCTTACTGCTAGTCTCATACAGCCAACAAACTAACATTATAACTTTCAACACACTCAAATGCAGTTTAGTATGATAGTGTAGACCAAGTGAAACAGCACTGCATTACCTCACAATTTTAATTCGTCAAATAAACTGACCTGTATGAGTAGTAATTAAAAGTAACATAAAATTATTTCATTAATAAAGCTGTTTGTAAAGCTGTTTGTAATCATGTCGGATGTAATCAAACTATTTCTATCTGAATTATCACAATTACATTGACCTAATGTAATTTTCCTTAAAATCAAACTTAACTGTATTACATTGACCTAATGTAATTTTCCTTAAAATCAAACTTAACTGTATTACATTGACCTAATGTAATTTTTTTGAAAATTAAACTTAACTGTATTACATTGACCTAATGTAATTTTCCTTGAAAGTCATTACATTGAACTAATGTAATTTTTCCAGAGTAAAATGTAACTTATGCATTACACTGACCAATGTTTTTTTCTACAGGTCTAACAAAATGTCACAATGTAATGCATTTCACTATAGTTCGGTAGAATTAAATGTCCTCATTCCTTTATATCCACCGGGACTTGCGTGTGGCGCTGATATCTGTCTCTCATTAGCAATCGCGTCCTGCTTCATACCAAGGTAATGTAAAAAAAACATGAATGTATTCACCATTAACATTATTTCCCCATAAACATTATTAGATCCATCGGCATGACTACAAGTTCCATGATTCCACCCTCATTCACTGTGTCATCAATCTACGCCTTTGTTATTGTTTTGAAGAGGTTAGCGACCCCTAGTGGTGAAAAAATACGTATTATACCTTTAAAATTATGAGTATTATCTTTGTTTTACAACTTAGAGTTAATTTAGTCATGATGGAACAAAACTTAATCACCGCACAAATGGGGTGAGAGGTGGGATAGGGTTGGGTTCCCCTCAGCTGAAATCGCAGGGGCCCCACTAAATTCTGGAGGCCCCTAAATTATCACCACCTCTCGCCCTGCTAGTGACGGCCCTGACCACCTTGTATACTGTTGGTCCTCCGCGTGCTGCCGAAACAACACCATCCCACCAAGGCATGGACTCTACAAGACCTCTGAAGTTGTCCTGTGGCATCTGACACCAAGATGTTAGCAGTAGATAATTCAAGTCCTGTAGGTTGCGAGTTGGTGCCTCTGTGGATCGAACTTGTTGGTACAGCACATCCCAGAAATGCTCAATTGGACTGAGATATGGGGAATAGCTTTGTTGCTCTCATGCATCGGTGAGCCTTGGGCACCCAACACCCTGTCGCTAGTTTGTGATTTGTCCCTCCCAGGACCACTATCGGTAAATTCTCACAACTACTGGACGGGAGCAACCCACAAGCCGTTTCAGAGATGCTCTAACCCAGGCACCTTGCCATAACAATTTGGCCCTTGTCAAAGTCGCTTTATTCCTGCCCATTTCTCCTGCATCCAACACTATGATTACGAGAACTGATTGTTTGCTTACCTTCTAATCTAACCAGACCTTAATATGTGGCCTTGTTGGGAGATGGTCAACGATATTCACTTCACCTGTGACTGGTCATAATGTTTTGGCTCATCACAGTATAATTTATAAAATACAGTGTAGGCTATTATAAGGTATTTTAATAGAAACTGTCATTTCAGTAAAGGACTGGGTCTAATAGGCTGTGCAGGACAGTAACATTAGAAGAATAACATGGCGAATAGTGGCTTGTTAGCTCTCCACTGAGATGAGTAAGGGCTGCCCACAGGTGGCTCCATTAAACTGTCTCAACAATAATGACAACACATCTAATAAACAGTGGCACCTCAGTGAGCATCTATAGCCAGAGATTACACATTCTCTCACTGTGTGCCCAGTGAAGGATGCTCTAAATCAGTTCAATTAAATGAATAGAAAGCTATATTGATATGATAACAGTACAGTATGTATGCATGCAACTGTGCATGTTTGTGTGTTTGTATCTTATTTGTCCTACTATAGGCACTCCATTTAACGCTCTGTGGGGTGGGCCTTTTCATGTGATATTTCAAAAGCTTATGACTCAGAAAGCAGGTGGTTTAGATGTTTGGGTAATTTTTTTAGCAATCATGGCATTGTTAGTTCATCAAATAATGGATAAAAGCATTGTACTCTGCCATATATCCACCTTCACCATTTTCTTGGCCTGCAAAATTATGAATTGCACCATGCAAATTGTTTTTTGGATGTGCCCCATGCATGTGCTTTATCTTTAAGGAGAATTTAAAAATGATTCACACTGCTCTTAGGCCCCTGTCATCATAGATCAGAGAGGGTCAATACTAAGAGGGCTTTTGCCACAAAAATAACCCCCAAAACATTATCATTAGCATAGAGGCTGCAGAGTGAGAATGCTGAAAATGCTGGATTAGAGAGAAGGGCTTCTAATTGTGACTAGAAGTTGCTGACTTCAACTTCTAACATCTTTGACAATAGGTGTGAAAATAAAAGGAAAACATAATTGTTTTACTGCAAAATAAATAACTAAATAAATCAATGTGGTAAACCTCCCTGTTGACCAGATGGTGACCACGTGACATCTCATTCACATTCTACAGCACAAGGTATGTCTGGGAAAGTGAAGTGTGTCCCTGTTAAAAACCTTTCGAATTGATTTTTCCTTTGACGGTCCTGTTTTGTGCCATAACCAACATTTTGAGTCAGAATGTCGTTCAGGTCTGTGTTGTGTGAAATATATATCAAGCAAAATAGGAAGGTTTTCGTACAATAGCATCCCTGTGAGGATTTTTTTACAGATGAAAATGTAGCATTGCAGGAGGACAGGTCTTAAGAACTAACACTCTTTACAACCCCCAAACACATAGACACAAAAATACCAGCAGAGGACGAAAGGTTGGGCATACAGCTGGATATGAACGATAAAGTGTTCTCTCACCTTCTTTCATACATCCTTAATCCAGCCTGAATTGACTGATAGATGAGGGCGGTGGTGTCTGACCAATCCAATGACTGGGTGAGATACAGGTACAGAGTGTGAATGGACATTTAACTGTACTTACTGCTCTGTTGGTAGTGATTACATGATAATAGTGATGATGGTGAGATGACAATGGTGGTGATGGTAATGATGGCAGTAAATATAATGATGTGATGCTGATGATGGTGAGATGACAATAATGATAGTGATGATAACGATGATTATGATGTAATGATGAAGATGATAATTATGTAATAATGAAGATGGTGAAATGACAATAATGATAGTGAAGTAATGATGACAATGATTATGATGCTGGAAGCAGTGATGGTGATGTAATGATGAAGATGTTGGTAATTATGATGGAATGGAATGTGATATGATGGTAATGATGAGGATGATTCTAAATGCTAATGCTATTAATGATGATGATGTAAGGATGAAGATGATGGTGAGATTATAGTGAAAGTGATGGTAATTATGAGGATGATGAAGATGATGATGTAAAGATGGTGAGATGAAAACAATAATAGTGATTGTAATGATGACAATGATTATGAAGCAGTGATGTTGATGTAATGATGAAGATGATGGTAATGATGAGGATGACGCTAAATGCTAACACTATTAACAATGATGATGATGATGTATTGATGACAATAATAACGATGATGATGTAGCAATGATAGTGATGTAATGATGAAGATGATGATAATTATGATAATGAGATGACGAAAATAGTTTGTAATGATGACGATGATGATATAATAATGATTGTGATGTTATGAAGTTGTAGATGATGGTAATTAAGATGATGATGATGCTAAATGCTAATGCTATTAACAATGATGACGATGATGTAATGATGAAGATGATGGTGAGATGGTAAAAGAATATAGTGATGTAATGATGACAATTTTAACAATGATGATGTAGCACTAATGGTGAAGATTATAATTATGATAATGAAAAATAGTTTGTTATGATGAGGATGATGTTAATGATGATAATGGTAACAATGATGGTGATGTTATGAAGATGATGGTAATTAAGATGATGTGATGATGATATGACAATGATAGTGGTGGTAATGCTGATGCTGTTAATAATGATGGTGACGTAACGATAAAGAAAAGGACGAACATGATTAGCAATTATAATAGGGATGATGAAGACAATTATGACAACACTGTGATGATGGTGCTAGTGATGTTGATGTGATGTACTGCTGAAGTGCTGCAGAAATAAGAGTATTGCATAAAAAATGTACAACTCCTCCATGATGGCATTGATGCCCGTAGGTGCTCACATGGCTGTGAAAGCATAGTTCTAGTTGTATTGTCAGTCCTGTGCAATGAGACTCGTTATGGATATAAATATTAGTTCCCTTCAGCCCTTCTGACAAGCACAACAAGCTCAAGTTTATGGCTGTGCTCCTCGTCGAACTTCAAGTCGTGTGAGGGCTTCTTCTTACGATTCATTCTTTCACTCTCTCTGTAATAGCCACCTCATTCACACCTCATCTCATTAATATCATTATAATACAATGCTCTAATATCAATCTGCATGACTCGGTTTTAAATTTAGACTGGGAACATAATGACTTTCTGTATATGCATAGGCATGTGATATTTTATTTTTATTACATCAAATAAAATTAAGATTCTCATTCCCAATGTATTGTTTCTTCCTCCATTCTCACAGACTTCCTCTCGCTTTCTCTGATGGATTTGAACAATTTCTTTGGCATTTCTAATATGTGGCTGCTCTCTCCCATCGCGCCGTGTGCTGTACACTAAATCCACATGGCGTCTGACTTATTAGCCTCTTTGGTTTCTTATGAGCTCTACATTTCACTGCAGCTCACCGTCGGCACATTTATTAAGGTCTACGCAGCGCGCTGGCACCGCATGCCACTGAGGGGGAGGAAGGATTAACAGCAATGGAGCTACAGGTCTTAATTTGAGGGCGGACTATCTTTATGTTCACCCAGCGTGCACGCCTGAGAACACGAATGTGGCATTGTATGTGTGGAAAGCAGAGAAAGAGACCCTAGAGCGGCATCCCTGTTTAGTTGTCCATTAGTGAGGGCAAATCCGCATGTAGCCCGCTGTAATGGCAACTGACTCGCAGATTGATGAAACAGAGCAGTTGCTTTTTAAATATTTATATGTGCAAGCCAAAGAGGGCTGGTACATGACTGTGGTAAATAAAAGGGCAGAGAGAGAGGAGACAGCAGACTTTTCTCAGGCCGGTCAGGATGGCGGGAATAATTCACCGTTCCGGCGTGTCAGTTCTTCAGCTCTGTCGCTTCCAGCGTCTCCACCCCCCTTTCTCCTCACTCCTTACATGGTGTGCTCTCTCAAAGGGATTTTCATGTTCATGGAAGCGCTGCTATGGATGCCTGGAACAAAAGATAAAGGATCACCTCCTCTTCATAAAACAGATTTTCAAGACTTTTGAGGAAGCCAAAAGAGGGACTTTTTCATGTGTTTTGTTTAGTGCGGCCTAGTTCACAGTTCCCAAAGACACACCCTGCACATAAGGCCAGACAGAAAGCCCCAGCTGCTCTCTCTCCTTTCCTCTCCTTCTTGTCCTTCCCAGCCTGCCAACGCACCTGCCCTTTTCATACCATCCGCTAACCACCATTCTTTGCAGCTGGCCTGATCAAAAAAGGGTCCTGCCTTACATTAAAAGCACGGTTCCGACAGAATGCTTTGTGGTCTTTCCATGTGCCTGTCTTTGAACAGTGATTTGACCAACTGACTTGATAGGACTCGTGCTGCCAGAAGACATGTTTGTGATTTTGAGGTAATTTGTTTCCCATGGAAAATCGCTGAGGCCAGTGGACATACTTTTTCAAAAGAATGATGTTCAAGAAAATTCCTCCAACATTTCAGCCCTTTGTTCGTCCTGATGTGAAGTCCACTAGGATGTGCCAGACTGGGCATAATACCCAAGATTAGGACCCGCACAGGGGGGTCTGCTTTTCTCCTGGTCAGACTGGATCTAATGGAGGTGTTTCAGTTGCTCGCAGATGGTCAGGGTGAGATTAGGGACAGACCCCAGAGGTGAATCTAGGATTGGAGCATCCACACTCCTGGAAAATGAGAAGGGATTTGGCTCATGTGTTGGGATCATATTGAATTTTCTAACACTGCATAGAGGGATTTAAGAGAATTGTTTCTCACTGGAGTATAAAACTATTGTCAAGGAATGTGTGATTTATCCTAAAGACATTTTTTTCTGATCACTACAAACACCCCCATGATAGTTCTGACCACATGACATCCTGTTTATCATACAATATGCAACACAAACATGTCACCCTCGAGGGACTTGACTAATTGTTTGGATGGTGTTCATGTGTGAAACTCAACTTCTTGCCACGTCTGGCAGCTCTGCAAAACACTCAACTGGGACTCTGCAGTCAAGCTCCACAGAAACCACCAATGAAAATAAGCACAATCCCATACTTCCTCCAACAACTGCATTCAGCACAACACTGCGACACCAGGATGCAAACGCAACAAAATCTGCTAGTAATTTTCTACATTTAAAAAAAAGTTTGTGTATCAGAATAATACATGTTATGCTTAAAAATTGGCAGCTCTTTGGATTATTAATAAAGCCTATTATGCTTGAGCTAGTTTTATGGTAGTACACTGTAAAAAGTGATCGGTTGATTTAACTTTTTTTTTTAAAAGTGAGGAAACCGATTGCCTTAAATTATTAAGTAAATAAACTGTGTAACTGAAAAAGTGTAACTGCAATTGTCAAGTTTACATAACTTAATTTTTTCAATTAGTTTATTTACTTTTTAAGGCAATAGGTTTCCTAACTTCCTCACAAGTTTTTACAGTGTAGGGTGAATGACATGAGTGATTGTGACAGGCAATCAGATTCATTGTTGCATTGTGACAGACAGTGAAATAGAACTCTTCTACCTGTATGATGATCATGTTTCTGAATTCAATTTTTTTTTTTTTTTTTTTTTTTAGAGGCATAAAGTAAAAATATCTGGGGGTTTTGATAGCATAATAAAAAAAGAAAATATTAAAAGCATTACATTTAATGTTTTATTTTTACTTATAAAAAAGACTGTCAATGTTATAGTCACTTAAAATATCAGATAATAGGACCTTTTTATGACATGAAAAAACTTTGCGATACTAATGAATAAATAATTATAGCCTGGTAATACCAAACTTCGCTTTGCTTCGTAGACAGAGTCTGGAATGGCGTAATTGAAAGGGGGGGGGGGGGGGCGCTTGTCTGAAGTTTAAAATCATTGGTTACCCGTAAGCCAATCACATAACGTTTGGTTATGGCAGGTGTTATGCGCATGCTCAGCCGCATCTAACTTCCACTGTAAACACATGTATGATGCAAAAACAAAACCATCGAGCGAAATACCGGAGTGAACATGGCTGTGAACGACTTTTGCAGATTATGTGAAGTAAATCTACGCATCCACGGTACAATCAGCGTCTACATCACGGCTCTCAGCCCGCCCTCTGTTCGTTGATTGGCCGGCTGTTTTGAGGCCGGAGGTCGCTATCTCAGACTGATGCTGTGTTCTATTATTTATCCGTGTCGGAGTTCCGACTAGGAAGACAGACGTTGCCTGGCAACACGCACCAACACGCCCCCTTTCCTCGGATTTTGCCGCTCGGAAGTTTGGACAACCGTGAGGACACCGAGCAAGAATTCCGATATGGAATCCAAGATGGCTGCGCCCTGTGTTACTTGTTTTGATTGTTTTTGTACCGCTTTGGTTGTTTAAATGACGTTGTTTAAATTTTAATCACTCGTCGTATTACTGCAATACCTTACTGCGTCCGTATCACTGCCTGTGGGTATGGGAATCGGTCTTGTTGTGAGTGCAATATTGAATGAAGCCTTGTTTCAAACGGGTGTTACTAACGTGGCTAGCGTTGCTAACAGAAGGTAAACTAGTAAGCACATACTTATTTTGGAGCACCTGGTACTCGGCCAGTGCTACCATAGCAACAGCTTTCCGGGTTTTTCTCCGACTCGGACGCGCAAAACATACCAGAACGCTTGAAGTGTGGAAGTGACGTCATATCCGAGGTCCGAGTCGGTTTGTTGACAATAATAGAATGCACCATGAGTACAGAAGCGAACTGAAATTGAGCGGAAGTACGAAGTCTGACGTTGTCAGGCTAAAATAATGATATTTGTAACAAAAAGTACTTTAAACATTTTTTTTTAAATCTTTTAAAAAAAACATATGAATGATTACAATATAAAAAATCTGTAAAGAAAATGTAACTCTTTGTAACCCTTACATGACATTTTGGACTAAAAATGTCTCTCTTAGCAAAAATCCTGCTTTTCATTCCAAGATCAATTCAGGGAAAGTTCAACGAAAGTCTGCTTACAAGTGAGACAGGTCAATAAGCGTGTCCATGGGGGGCTTATCTAATTTAAAATTAATCAGTTTTTGACTACATGCTGTGCACCTGAGGAAAAATGACATTAGAGATATAGAGGTTAGAGATCTGCCTTCCTCACTGCAGTCAGGTGGCTTTATTATGGAATATGGATATTGTTAAAGCCGGTTAATCCTTGCCTGAGGAAAGGCAAGCAGACAGAAGGGATTTTTCTCAGTCTGTCATATTTCTCTCAACCTTTTTTCATTTTTAGTGCACTTAAATCTCATTTGTGGCCACGCATGGTCTCAGCTTTTTTATAAGTAACCCTGGCCGCGGGTGACACCGACCATAATATCACCCACAAAACTTATTTTGACGGTTTCAAGACGAAGAGTTCTCTCTTTTATTCAGTTGTATTACACTAATATCTCTGGGGGGATGAAATACTGTATGGCCACCAAAAAGCACCACAAAAAAGGGGTCCTGTAAAATTCCAGCAAAGATTCAGATTGTTTAAGCTTATGGGTCATATTATGGGAAAGTTGGTGTTGCATCATGATGAACATGCATGATCGAGTCTTTTGAGGTGTTCTTAGCTGTGTCACCTACTCTAAACTGTTGAATTGTCCTGCAAAAAGGCTGCAGCTCCTCTCATCTCTGTGTCTTTTAGGTAATCGACACTCAGTAACGGTTGTTATGGAAACAGAAGCCGGTAACCACTTTGTCACAGATGAAGAGTATACCAGGAAAAAGCATGGTGTGGGTAGAAGCTGTCCTTTTGTTGTACATTGATCTGAGAGCACTTTTTGATGTTTTTCCTCATACGGATCGGATTTGAATGTATATGTGGGGAGCTCATCCTGGATCTGTGTAATGCAAGAACCCTCTGCTTGGAGCCAAAACACTTTTTATGGCAAATTGAAAAATCTTAAGAAATCGTGTCACATCAAATTTGTTAGAAATATGCTGAAGGAGGATGTGAGCGAGCCAAACACAAATAAGAAGAATGGTGAACGCTTGTCTCCAAAGCAGCAGCATGCTGGGAACTATCTTTAACACAATAGAAACGTCAGCACAGCCACTGTCCTGCTGTTAGCACCTCATGGGCGGTTAGAACGGCAGTTAAGTCTGAATGAAATCCTGTCTGTCTCATGCAAAGTTTGTCTGTTTTTGTGGCTCAAACGCAGCTGTAGGCTTACAGTATGGTGCTGAGAGACACGGACATCATTCGAGCGCTGTAGGAATATCCTCTCTTCTGGCTCTCTGATCTAAAGATAGGCCTGAGAAAAAAAAACTCAGATTGATCGGACTTTAGGTGAATAGCTTCCTTTTGTTTTGTGTATTACATGCAAGGAATGAGTCATAAAGGAAGAAAGATAAGAGTTTTTAATGTTTTTGAAAGCAGTTTTAAAAACAGTAGTTTTGTGACATATTATTAATTTTAAAATAACTGTTTTCTGTTTGAATATATTTTAAAATGTAATTTATTCCTGTGACGGCAAATCTGAAATTTTCAGCAGCCATTACTCCAGTCTTCAGTGTCACATGATCCTTCAGAAATCACAATGTTCCCGCTTAGCAACTTGGCCGATGACATTTTGTAAGCTTTATATTCTAATTGCTGAATGCAGACAGACATTTGGCAGAGTTCTTGTGTCCTTGCATAATTCAACCTAAAGGTGACACACTAATGTTGATTGACAGGCTTTAACTACACATGACACACACATAACTTTATCTTAAAATTGACTTAATGTAGTATTTATTGCCTCGGAATGTTATTTTAGAATGTTAGAAGTTGAGGATTTCCAGTAAGGAAAAGTAAGTGTCTATTCTCAGAACAAACATAAAACAATCACAACTTTATTAAGGCTATTCACAAGAGCACATTTAAACTAAAGGATTTATATTTTTATTAATTTGATACGCTACTCCACATAGGAAGAACAGACAGACCTGATGCAGACTAATATACACACAGCTGAAGCGGATTGATATCATCTTGGTCTGGTGCGAAGTTTACGTAAAGTAACGTGAAAATAAGCGGGCAGTCTGAAATTTGCCCAGAGCGCGCTGTAGTTCCATTTTTCACCACATATTTACATTGGAAAACTGTGGGGCGCTGTAGAGCTGGGCAGGGCTCAAGAACCCGCTGCCACGCTTATCATAATAGAGTGGTGCAGGTATGACGTCACTTTGTAGGCCAATGAGTAAGCAGGATATTTCCATCTTTTGGATTATCGCATAAAACAAGCTCTGTGATCAACAAAAGTTTGTAAATACTTCCACGTTTTATCCATCAAGATAATTTTCACAGTGGGGCACAACTTTTAATAGTTTATAAGAGCACAATTATAAGCATAACGAGGGTGTAAAAGCAGACTGGGTTTACCTGTTCGGTGTGATGACGTTTAATGTCCCCAGACTGCCTCTGTAGTCCCATTTAGCCACTTTTTTAGCAACTACCTTTTTCAAGACATGTAGGCTAACCGCTTAAAAAAACACAACTGGGGTAATACCAGTGGCGTAGCCACGAGGGGGCCTGGGTGGGCCTAGGCCCCCTCATTTACATGTCCGGCCCCCTCATATTTCTGATTGCTTAAAATAAAATAATAAAAATAAGAAATTGTTGATGTGTTAGTCTAATTGATAGATTGACCAATCAAAATACTGCGCGGTAAAATGCGGCTGTTTTCAAACTTGATTTGACGTGTTGTGCGTAACCTATGCCGTCATCTTCGCGTGAAGATTATCGAGAGTTCATGCGGTGAATGGCAGCGTTGTGCAAAGTGCAATATTACGCACGAAAAGATGAGCGAGAAGGAGAAAATAAGCCATCTACATCTGAGTTTGCTTCAGCTTACTACAAGACGACAGCGAGTGAAGCGGCTAGGAGACAGAAACGTATATTTCATCACAGGAATAGCGGTGAGACTTCGACTCAGATCGGCACAATGGGCAATGACTTGTTTGCAATTGATGAACCGCCTTCACAACCAGTGATGACCACACATTTAAATCCATTATGATTAATTTGAGTAATAATGTGTTTTCTTTACCAAGAGAGTGGAAAGATGAAAACCACTATTTTTTGTTTCAAACTTTCACATAGCATATTTAGGTTATAAAAATAATAAAAAAAAACCATTTAAATCCATATTTGATTTTCAAATATTCTAAAATATAATAAAGGATTAGTTTCCCCTCAAAATGCAATAAATTCATGACACTTTTTTTTTCCAAAATGCAATTAATCCATTGAATCAATACACAAATTATTTTTCATATTTTAACTGTTGAAATACACAACAAAGTAAGTTGATCCACATATGACAGCCTCGGAACTTGGTCAATACTAATCTTATACAGGCACTGGACTAAAAATAGCCGACATTAAATCACCATCCCTAAGAAATACCTCCTGAACTTTTTTTTACAGCGATCAGCTGTAAAATGGCTTGGTCCTGCTTGGTTTTTCGTTGACTTTGAGTAAAACAATTGAAAGTTTTTCAAAAGATCCCCTGGGGTCAAAATTTCAGCGTGACAGAGGTTTGATGCTGTCGTGTGAGAACCATTTTTTTTACAGTCTATGGTGAGAACAAGCAACAGTCGAGATTTTGTCCTCCTCCCGCGTGCCTCATCTTCTTAATCTCCTCAAGTAGCCTAAATTATTAGATTTCGATCATGGCTACGTTTCTCCCCCACCGCAGAAACCACCATAGGGTCACCAGTGCCGTCAAAATTATTATTATTAGGCTATTATTATTATTATTATTATTATTATTATTATTTCGTGGATTACAAAGTAGAAGGGAAACTAGGATGCCGGGTTTTTTCAAAGCGCCGCCGTTACGGGTTACAAAGCGTGGAATGGTGCGCTGACTGCACGGATATCGCATTTTACGAAAAATTAAAAATGGACTTTAACACCGACCAGATAGCCTACAATACAGATTTTTGCGGGAACTATATATATATATATATATATATATATATATATATATATATATATATATATATATATATATATATATATATATAGCCTATATATAGCATATATATATAGGCCTATAAATATATATAGGCTATATATTTAATTTTGGAACCAAACTCTTTATATATTTGCTGAGTAAGATGACATGATTGACACTTTATAATCGCCCTCGTAGGCTACTTCACGTTAAAGATAATAATCGCCGAGCTATGTCGCTAGCCTAGGCTATATTTATATATAGCCTATATATATATATATATATATATATATATATATATATATATATATATATATATATATATATATATATATAGGCCTATATATATATATATATATATATATATAGGCCTATATATTTAAATATATTAGTTGCCCCCTCATTTTAAGATTGGCCCCCCCAAAAATAAAATTCTGGCTACGCCCCTGGGTAATACTGATGTATTTTATGTTGTAGCCTACAATAAATTATGAAAGTGTCTTGAGCTTGTGTTCACCACAGACCTTTTTTCAGACATCCTATTTAAAAAAAACACTGACTGCGGGGCGATGGAACCGGAAGTGCTAAGTCGTTTCTGCATTTTGGCCTACAAAGTGATGTCATTCCTCCACCACTATAGGCTATGCCTGCCAACACCATATTAAATTAGAATATCCCAATCCCTGTGAGATTTAAAATAATCTAGAAAATCCGAAAAATATTTGTTGCAGAATGCTGAACACATTTATAATTTATTATTGATTCAATTTATATAGAGGTCTATGTTTTGGATGCACATTTTGAGCCTTAACTGGGCTTAACAGGTTTGTGGAAATCATAATAATTTTTCTCAGGATTCTTTTATGAATAGAACTTTCAAAAGAAAAGCATTTATTTGAAACATAAAACCTTTTGTAACAGTGTGTAAGTCTGTCATTTTCGATCAATTTATGTGTCGTGGCTGAATACAATTATTTCTTTAAATACAATTTTTAATACAAATTTGTGTACAAATTTGTGATCAGTAGAGTGCTTTACATTTACCGTTTTATTATGTTTAAACCCATTCCACAGGTTTTCCACCATAATTAGGCCCAGAGAAAAGCTGCACATAAAAGCGCTGTCCCTATGCGAGAAAATTCAGTACAGAGACAGTAATGAAGACTGACATGAAGCTCAAAGGGCCAATCTGTCTCAGGGTTGTCATGGCGAAGTTATGGCTATTGACATATTGAAATGTGCTCCTCGGATGTCACCTTGGACAGTCAACTGAAAGATATCCACGAATAAATAAACAAATCAACAAGATGGGGAAATGCGGATGAGTTGGCCCACTGTGTATTGCATTGTTGTTATTAACGGGCGGGATTCAATAGCATCGTCATCATGGCGGGCGGAGTGACAGCACAGAAGAGCGGGAAGGGCGCGCGCACCGGCAGCAAACAGCAGCACGCCAGTTTTATCACCATCAGCCATGCGGGCACTGCCAATCAGCGTCGCGCGTGGGGATCGGCTGTCACTCACGCAGACTGACAGAGAGCTGCGCCGAGTTGCGGTGGTGGCAGCTGGAGGCTCGCGATGGCGTTTGAAAGGAGTGTCTGCTCCTCAGAGTCCAGCGCGGTGGTGGCCAAACCTGACGTAGCCTACCGGTGACACATGAATGAAGCGGCTTCTAGAGTCTGTCCTGTGGGAGAGCGCTGCCAGTTCGTGTGGAAGCAAAGCATTGAGCTTCTTTTCAGCACGTCGTGTTACCTGTACTGTAAATAATGTGACCGTTTAATCTTGTGAGCGAAAAAAAAAAAAACCTTTCAAAGTGGCGTGCTCAATTACAAGAGGGATGAATGTCTGCCTTATTTCAAACCGGTAAATACTACACTCATTTACTGACAGGAGCGTCTGACCTCAAACACGTTATTTCCACTCCAGTGCATTTTTTTTCTTCTAGAATGCCATGCTAAATGATTACCATATTCATGTGCCATGAAATTTACATGGTAGCCTACTGTTCTTATACACTAGAAGAATGCCATCCCTGTTGGAAAATCCAAATTAGTAGTTAGATGACTGGTCTAAACTGGTGATTGACCTAGCCTATCTAAGTAGGTATCTTGAATCAGGAACAAAGTAAGTCATACCAGCTTAAAATGGCCAAGCTTGTTTTTGGAATATGGTGGATGATCAGTCAGCTAATAACTAGCATAAAACTAGATGTAGCCAGCAACCATGTTTCAAAACACAGCTAGCCTACTAGATTTTCCACCAGCGATGGTACAACTATGAGTGTTAGCATCATACCATGTTCAAAACACATAGTAGGCCTACTATAGCATTTTTTGTGAACTTTATCCATGGTCACTTTCATTTATACATAATGCAAATGTGGGAGACAGGAAACACAAGCTCATGCGAATTTCCTTGCGTTCCAATGTTCAGGTTTGGTGAACTCTGACCTACGAATTTATATCACGTGAAGATGTGATATTTATGTCATGGCTTGACCTAGCTGAGTTTAAAAAAAAACACAAATGTTAGTCACCATGAAATCAAAATGGACAATTCTTGTTTTTGTTTTTTTGTTTTATGGAATATTGCAGTATTTATTATAAGTGATTTATCTGTGCACATTATTCAAATCATTATTATATTTTTTAATTCATGTGCAATCAAAATCTTTAACCAAAATAACTTTCCCTCCTTCTTTGACATCTCATCTCTGATGACGTGTTCACTGGCGTGATCAACCTGTCACTCACATGAGATCACAGCAGTATAGCAAACCACAACCATCCAGTGATCCAGTCAATTCACGATGTGCAAAATAAAGTCCCGTCTTACATTTTTTCTTGTTCAAAAAGCTATTTCTCTTGGATATACGTCACAATAGGGAAGAAAAGGCAATCCCAATTTGAATTTTTATGGGTTTTTTATAATTTATTTGTTGAATTTAGGTTTTAAAAAAGACAGCACAGTGTGTCCAAGGAAATGTTACATTCTCAAAGTCTAGTGACCACCCTAACTGCTGAATTGTCAAGGTGTAGTACCATTAAAGTTAGCGAAATTCAGTTACATTTTTGTGAGCAAAACAAGACCTGTTGTCCATTTTCAGTCGTGTAGCGATGTATGAAGCACAGTTCACACAGTCCCTTTCAAGCCAAGTGCTGATCAACATGTAACCAACTTGAACCCACTGCAAAATCTTTGTAGGGAACTTTTTCACCCGAAACTCCTTATTGCATCCCTGAAATGACTGGATTTCGCCAGTGAAAGTTGCTGAGCAACAGTAAATGTTACTGCACATTTGTTTTCTTTCTCTTCTCTTCTTTGTTGAATGCTTATGAAAACTATCTGCTCTTCCAGAAGTGATTAGAAAGGAGCCGATTGAAACAGCTCCCAATCTGAGCTGCTGTCTGCTGGGCAGAATAACTCATTAATTGAACTGAAAGTCCCTTACAAATAAACAAACACATCACAGTTCTCCTCCACCATCTCCAGGCGGTTGTTCTTTGCCTTTGCTACAAAATTTTCCAGCCTTAACTTAGGCAGAGGTCTGAAGAGAGTCAAATGGCTCACTTGAGATCAAGGACACACTCATGATGAATGAGTATAGAGTTAATTTGAATGCTTTCTTTCCATTAATTACCTCCAAGCATTTCTCTGTCTCCAGCTCCTCAGAGAAGCATTTGATTCACAAACAGTCATTATGGCTGTAATCAGCAATTTTCCCTCAAAAAACACTCATTGTTTTAAGATGTTGTGGTTAATATCAGCAGACAAAGTTTTTCCTTTGTCATTAAAGCAATCCTGAAGCAAGTATAATTCATGAATGAATATGTTCCAAGAGAGTGCTTACCATTTTCCCCAGCTTACCATGAGCTCTTTGTGATTTCTGCTGAACCTCAAAGTCATACAGTCTTGCAAACAGTGTCATCCACAGACTTAGACTGCCCCCCAGTGACTCACACATGCACTTCTATTCTAATGAATGAACATCTGCTCTTGGCAGTGTCAGGAACAACTTAGTATACAGCCTCCTGATTAGATTTTTTAAACTCTCGCATTACTGTTCAAAAGTTATTAAATTAATTAACACTTTTATTTAGCAAGGATAGGCTACATTAAATTGATCAACTGTATTTTGTAAAATCAATATTTGTTTGCTTTTCAAATAAATGCTGTACTTTTTAACTTTCTATTCATCAAAGAATCCTGAAAATATGTAGCCTATCACATTTTCCACAAAAATATTAAAGGGGGGGTGAAATGCTAGTTCATGCATACTGAGTTTTTTACACTGTTAAAGAGTTGGATTCCCATGCTAAACATGGACAAAGTTTCATAAATTTAATTGCACGTTTGAAGGAGTATTTCTGTGCCAAAAATTGTCCTTCCGGTTTATCACAAGTTTCGGAAAGTTTTTTTCGAGTATGGGTATGTGTGACGTCAGATGTAACGGAATTTCCTTATATGGGTCCTAAGGGCACTTCTCCGGTAAGATCGCGCGCGCGCGCAACCGTAGACCAGAGAAAGAGAGCGAAAGCAGTTCGCCATCAAAGCGCCCTGCCCGGCTTTTGGGAAGCCAATGTCACCAAAGAAGTGTGTTTTTGGTTGCCAGGGCAAGACAACCCTGCACAGATTCCCAAAGAACCCGGCGTTAAGGCGCCAGTGGATGGAGTTTGTTTTTCCTGAGCATAAACGGAGTTGTGTAGACTGTTTGTTCCCTGCATTTCGACGATGATTGTTTTATAAACAAAGCCCAGATCGATGGATTTGCAGATCGTCTAATGCTTAAGGATCGAGCAGTCACAATGATAAAGGTTCGGTGAGTAAAACTGCTTCTAATCTATTGTGTTGTTAGCTCGGCGCGTTAGCACAGCTTTAGCTTCGCCCACACGGCCCGCCTCCAGCCGCTCGTTTTTTTCCGGAAAGACTCGGTACATCCAATCTTTCTTAATATAATATAATAAAACTAAAGACTTTTTGGAGATATGAAGGGTGCATATCTCCATATCTGCATATCTCCCCCCCCCCCCTTTAAGCAGCATTGATGATAATAAGAAATGTTTCTTGAGCACCAAATCAGATTTCTGAAGCATCATATGACACTGAAGACTGGATGGCTGCCATCAGAGAAATTCATTACACTTAAAAAATATTGTAAAACATAGATGATGGTAATAAAGACCCCTTCAGCATGGCCAACATTCAACCCTTTCCAGAGAAAATGCTCTTGGTCCATGGAATGACCTTTTTAACAACTCTTGTAAAGGTGGTTTACTTTTTATCACCTAATGTGATCTGAGATTGGACATCTGTGCTGCCATTTTCTGTTTTATACAATGACAATTGCACTGTAGATCTACGATTGCAATCTCAGCAAATGGCCATTTGACAGATAGATGCATTTCCTTTCTCCATTCGGAGGCAGTTTAAATTGAATGTGTTAATAATAAGAGATCGTATCTGCTTGTATTGCGCACGGACGTGTAAGACGGTTCGCGGACTCCTGACAGGAAGGCCCATTGTGTTTGGCCACACCACAAGATGTGATGAGATCGTATCCAGTTCGTGTTCAGCGCTGGTGAACTCTGAATGGGTGTCAGGAGTGTGTTCTGTGTTATCTGTGACAGACTACTGTTTCTACAGGATGAGGATGTGAGGTAAGGTGTATGTGTAAGAACAGAAGAGGTGAACAAACATCTGAGCTGACTGTCGTCTTTATGCGAGGGGATATGGATTTGATCTTGACAGACTACATGTTCATGTCTTTTTCGGTTAGACCACAGAGGATAAAAGATAATAAGACAGGGAACCAGGGCAGACAGGGATGCTTTCACTTTTTCTGGCTGGGTTTATTGATCATTGGACATCATGCAGAGCTCAACATCTTAGGCTGTTTATAGAGCGGCCTTTCTGAGAGGGGGCAAAGTTGGGCTTTCTGCTTATACAAACCACAAATGCTCCTGCTGGACTCCCCAATGCCAAGCTCTGTCTAGATCAAGGCTGTACACACATTCTTTCATCCTGTTATAAGACCACAGACCTTTCTATTAGATGTCCATCTTCTCAAAGGAACATAGGTGCGTTCACACCATGTTGGAATTGCCATTATTACGTTCTCGTTCTTTTAATCTCGTAATGTTTCTGCTTAATATTTCCTAAAATTGACTATTATTAATAATGTGAGATTAATCTGAAAATAAAGACATTCAATGCAGTGTAATGTATAGCACAGAGTAGAATAATTAGCCTTAGAAATACAAAATTCTGAATCTGAGGATGTGAACAGCTTTGAGTAGAACGTTTGGTTTTCATCTAGTAATTACGGTAATGAACATGTACCACGTTTATCTGTTCACGTTTCGGTTGTAAAATAAATAGGATGTAATCGCAGCAGTCTAGTTGTATAAACAGAACTCTGAATATTAGAAACAGAACAACCACATAAACTACAACGGAGAACAGACAACTGAACAAAGGTAACTGAGGTCTACACAGAAGTGAACGAAGGAACTAAATAAACAACAGGTGAACTTAGTGATTAATTGGTACACACGAGGAAACTAGATCAACATGTACATGCAGGGAACACAGGCAAGTGGGAACAGGGAAAACGGAACATACACATTACAGTATGCCCCCCTCCGGGAAGGCCAGGAGCCTCGCGCCGTAACAGTCCAACTGAGGAGGGAGGGCAGGGGCTCTGGAGGAGGACAAGCAGCAGGCAAAGGGCAGGAAATAAGAGGAGATGGTAGTGGGAGAAACCAGGGTGGCGATGACGGTGGGAAGAGCCAGGAGCAGGAGTAGCCAGGCGGGGATCCAGAGTGCAGCCAGAATGATGGCCTACGGTGGAGTCGAGGGAGGGAGGAGCCATGGTAGAGGCTTGTCTGATGAAACCAGGGGGACGATGGATGAAGATAGAGTCGTGGGAGGTGGAGCCCTAGGCGAAGATGGAGCCGCAGTGATGAGCGCTGGAGCTGGTGCCAGAGAATGGAGTTGGAGCCGGTGGGACTGAGGACCGAGGTGTAGCCGAAGGGAAGGCAGAAACAGACGGAGCTGAAGGGGTGGAGAGATGGAGGACGGCTCGGAAGTCCGTGGCGCAGGCAGAGCGAGCAAGAGGGACAAGAGAGCCCGGTGAAGTCGTAAGGACGATGGTCTCTGGTGGAGCCGAGGGAGGGAGGAGCCAAGACGGAGCTGGAGACCAGAAAACCCAAAGCAAATCCACACAATGGAGTGGTGTCCGAGGAGGAGCCGAGGGGCTGAAGGGAAACAGCGGATGCGGGGCCGAGGAACTGGATGATTTAGGAAGAGGCGGGAGAGGAAGGCTGGGTGGGAGCTCTGGAGTCACAGAAGACTTTGAGCTGGGTGTGACCAGCGGAGAAACAGGAGACTTGGAGCTAATTTATCAATTAGTAGCCATAATGTGAAAATAATAATTTGCTTATCAGTATGAGCCAGAATTTTGATATTGTAAATTACTAACACATTAATCATATGACCATATATTAAATCAATGGCTTCTCTTCTCTGTTCAGGCACACCTGTATGTGCCGTGGTTGGGTGCAGGCCAACAGGTGGCTGTTAGACAGCTGAACATGTTCCCAGAATAAGTTCCCAGAATAAAAACAGTCCATGAAAGACTCTGTTGTACCAATGACTGTGGATGAGGTAAGAATTTGAGATAATATATGCAGTACAGGCGTGAAGGAAAGAAAGAAAAAATTGTTTTCGGAATAGATGGAGTGATTGAGATCAAATAAACCTGGTCCCCTTTTGTGTCCTGCACAGAATCGAAAATATCAATCATTTCTCTGGGTGGCACGAGTCATTCTCCCCGCCGGACTCCCTTGGATTAAATTGATTTTTACCTCCTTTTTTTCTCCCTCCCTTCTCCTTAAAATTGCAATTTGCTGGTTCAGATGGATTACAAAGAGGAAAATCACCACTGGAGAGAGACAGGATCCACGCTTTCCCACTAGGCCCCGCAATAAGAACTGGAGCGCACAACAAAGAGAGAAGTGAAATGAGCTGCGTGATGGACAGCACATGCCCGCTCAATGGGACAAAAGGCTTCATAATGACCAGTTGACAGGCAGACGGCCATTACCACACACACAAAGCCACAATAAGATAAAACAGATCTGTAACTGTCCTGTCATAGAAACCAGCCCATTGTGGGCTGGAAATGATAAGATTTCTTCTCCCGCTACTCTCCACTCATCCTCACCCTCAACACCCACAGTTTTTCTTTTTCCCCTCTGTTATTCACCCCTCTTTTGTGTGGCTTGGGAAAGGCAGCTGCTTTTCTTTTTTCATTCCTCCCATGTGGGAAAAGAATGAGCGAAGATTGAAATAGCGCACAACAGAGATGGGCCTTAAACTGCTTTTGTAAAAAGAGACAAAGCCGAAAGCATGTCTGTTCATTCGTTATTCGTTAAGATTACAGTATAATTGAAGAATTACTGAGCATCTCCCACCTTGCCACATTTTTTCTTGTTTCATCCTCGTTTGTGCTCACTCACTGTCACACTAACATTAAAACATACCAACAGTGTCATTTCTCCACATTAATGTGGTTGTCAGAATGCTGTTGGCATCTTTGAGTACTGAACTGAGTATTCCAAAAAGACTCTATACAGAGAATAAAAAGCCCATCTGGACACACATAATCGTCCAAGAGCGACAGGCGGTCTATGTCCGCCGTCTTGGAAAGGTTCAACCGCATATGCCTTCAGACTTCCACTGTCAAACCCTTGGACTGACCAACATTCGATTAGTCACCCACTGGCTCATTAACCGGCTTCCACTCTTCACCCACATGGGCCTGAAATGTGTCTGCATCAATAGGCTACTTTATGGCAGCAGAGGAATTGAATTCAACCTTAAATATATCTCCATTGCAAGATATGTAGCCAGATACTCTGTCCACAAAGCGTCTACAGGCTGCATTCTCCTTTCAGGTCTGAATGAAGACAGGTGACATGTTAAAGACCTTTTCAGCCGATTCGGTATGGCACATTGCTTTTCTTTGTATGCAAAACAGTTAACTTTAACTGTGCTAAATTTTATGCATAATTTTCACTTCACTTTTGTGGCTATAATCAAATGCAGGATCCATGATCGTTTATGGCAAGGAGGAGGTGGAGGTTGAGGAACAAAATACCATTACCAATACCATTATCATTCACCAATGAAAATATTTCCTGAGCTGAACTTTTTCATTTTGTATAAAAGCCAATTCCCACCGCACCGCCATCAACAGATGCCGACAATCAGGCGGCAACAGGCACTTCGTCAGGTTTTGTTGAATCAGTGTGTTACCCCTGTCGTAGTCTGTTGGCATCTGCCGAACCTTATTTTCACAGATTGAACATGCTGAACTGGAATTTGAAAGTCTGTGGAGTGACGTGCCGTAATCTGGTGATTGTCGGCATAGGTCTGCGTCTGTCTGTGAAGTGTGAATTGGCCTTAAAACTCATCTTGGAGACGTTATAAAGCTCTTATGCAGAGTATTCTGTGTTTTCTTTTGTTTGCTGGTCCCCCTCTATCTGAAAATCCTGGAGTGGATGAAGCCTATAGTCTCATAAACAGCAGACCAGGTGGAAGGCACAGAACATTATAAGGTAGCTCACATGTTCACCTCCACCAATTCTAACTGATTCCTCATATAAACCAACATCAGAATACTGTGCATTGCTTTTCGGCTGTTTTTAATTGGACTATTTAATTACTTTCTGATTACTGATATTATTACTCCCAGCTGTTTGCATACCTAGTCATTCTATAATAACTACATAAATTCAACAAATAATATGTCCAACTAAAAAAAAGTGAGTACCCAGGATGGCAGAAGATTTAGCTGCATTAATGACTAGTATCCACAAGGAGGTGCTACAAACTATGAAATAAGCACATCATCGGCATCTAAAAGAAACAGAATAATGGCAGAATTAAATTTGATGTGAAATGTGACCCTGGATCACAAAACCAGTCTTATGTTGCACGGGTATATTTGTGGCAATAGCCAACAAAACATTGTATGGGTCAAAATTATCGATTTTTCTTTTATGCCAAACATCATTAGGATATTAAGTAAAGATCATGTTCAATGAAGATATTTTGTAAATTTCCCACCTTAAATATATAAAACATTTATTTTTGTGAATGGATGCAGCACTATCGCCAATAGAAATGGACATCTTTAAAGGCAATTTTCTCAATGTTTCGATTTTTCTGTACCCTCAGATTCCAGATTTTCAAATAGTTGTATCTCGGCCAAAGATTGTCCTATCCTAACAAACCATACATCTATGGAAAGATTATGTATTAAGCTTTCAGATGATGTATAAATCTCAATTTAAAAAAAATTACACATAAGACTGGTTTTGTGGTCCAGGGTCACAAATATGTGAGTCAGTAAAACTGACTCTCAAACTCTTATTAGTCTGATAACGTGTAAGCTAAAACAATCTGCCATAACATGTAAGAGTTAAACAAGTTGCAGTTAAAACTATGTTCTTTTCTCTTTATGCCCAAACACAGTCCGCGCATCAGTAAGATGATCAAATCAGCTTGGTCTGTTCCAGTCTCACTGGCCTGGCTTTAGGCCTCTAGCCTGGTCATGGAGCTGCTAGTGTCATTGTGTTGTTACATTCAGTGATCACGGGCTGATGTTTTTAGGGTGTTCTCTAAGATCGAAAACAGTGTAAAAGAAACCACTGAAGAGATTATGTTTGGAATAATTTACAGGAAATGACATGATCTCACATTATTGTTGCTCTCAAATAGAGCTTTTGGACCGAAATGGTTGATTTGAATATTATGGGAAAAAACTGTCATGTAGGACAGTGTTATGAATTTATACTGCTATTGTATGTTTTAAAAAACAGTATTGAGTCTAAAGCTCCAGTCTAGTGCTTTCTAAAGTGTATTTCTCTGTCCTAGATGGCTCTTCTGTCACTCAGTAGCAGCCGTTGACATCGGTAATGACAGGTAAGTGATGCTCTACACTGTTAGATGTTTTCCTCACTGATGATTTATACACAGATGGACAAGTATCCTCTTCTAAATTCTTTGACAGCCTATTCATTTTTTGGTTGTCAAGTCAAAAAATGTGATGCAGGTTGATATAATGTTCAAAACTGTGTGTTGAATCCAGTGTTTGTGATTCAAAGTCAGACCACTGCTTAAACTCACCTTCACTCACAGAGCAAACAGAATAATATCTTGCCTTTTGTCTTGCTGTATAACCATATATTAAAATTATACTTTTTTATTATAATAAATTATTAAATATTATTATTATTGTTGTTTTTTCTGTATTTATGTGATTGTGTCTGAGTTTAGATGTGATTTATTTCATATTTATCACACATATCGAGCATTTAAGAAATATAATATAACAAAATTAGCAGTCCTCTAATTTGATTTGCCGAATGCTGTTACAAAAATGCTGAAGAAAGAATGCAGCCTTTGCTAATATTAAACTGTTTTACCTTGTTCTGTTCGATCGGTTGCTTCCATCGATCCATCAATGACTTCCACCAAAGACTATAGAATATAGGGAATTTGCTTCCACACATAATCAGTTTGAATTTTCTTCCATTCAGGTACCGCTGATGTTGTCGTTGTAACAAGACAGTGATCTTCTGCTGGAAACATCAGGTCAATCTTCTGCTGTCCAGAATCAAGTGCTTTGTCTTCGTCTGGCATCTCAGCTGAGCTCTGTCCTCTATGGGTAAAGCAACAAGCTAACAACCACGCAAAAAACCTTGGCAAACCCCAAGGGGGTAATCCAGCACCCAGAAAGCGTACCTTCCCTGGGGGCCGCCATTGGTTAGCAAGCCATCACCTGCTGTTAGCATGCCATTGACTCCCATTCAATTTGGTGTCACTTTGACAGCGAATAACTTTACATCTGAGGCATTTTAAGACTCAATTTATCCATTGTTTATTTCTAAAGAAACATGGCAATGTATAAAAGGCTCCATTACCATGTATCTTACGTTATGGCCCCGTAGAAGCAGTTTTTGTAAAAATAGGCTAACGATTGCGTCATAACCACGTGACTCTCTGTCGCTCAGTAGAGATATAGACAGAGGAGAAGCTCTCAGGCAATCAGGGGGACGTGGAGGCATAAAGTCTGATAAAGTCAAGGGAGAAGCCCATAGAGAGTCATAAAGTTGCTCCTGCTCCTAGCTCATGGACAGCTCCTACTCACGCTCTCCATCTCTGCAAGATTCGGAAGGGAATGATTCAGATTTCTCTTGGCACAGCTACTAGAAGACTTACAACTGTCAGACAGGAGGTTGCTCACGTCACATCTACGTCGTCAAGCTCAGTTTAAGGCTGCGTTGTACACAGTAAGTGAGTGCTTCTAATTGACTTCACTTTTCTCTGTTGAAATCTATGGGGTCGCTGTGTCTATTTCTTATACTGTCTATGTGGCAAACACATACCAACACATAGGAAACCATCCAAAACATCCCAACAACCGCGTAGCAAAGCGCTAAAAACCACTTAGAACAGGGATGGGCAACTTCAGTCCTGGAGGGCCACTGTCCTGCAGAGTTTAGCTCCAACCCTACTCAAACACACCTGAACAAGCTAATCAGCGTCTTAGGATAATTAGAAAGCTACAGGCAGGTGAGTTTTGTCAGGGTTGGAGCTAAACCCTGCAGGACAGTGGCCCTCCAGGACTGAAGTTGCCCATCCTTGACAACCTAACCGCATATCAACGCATTGGCAATTACTAAAAACTTTCTAACAACCTCACAACAATTGTGCAAAAAACTTACTCTACAAAAATAAAACTTACTCATAAAACTCTAAACTTACTCTAGAAAATAAAACTAACTCATAAAACTATAAATTTACTCTATAACTACAGTATTTACATAGAGGTCCTGCTGTGTGATACTCCAGGCTCCATGTGACACAGTGATGACTCAGTGTCTGGGCTTCTCTCTTCGGGGTTCCTCAGGCAGGGGCTCTTCACTGATGTCCTCGTGGATTCGAGGAGCGAAGCTTCTGCTGGTTGTGGAGAAGCTCTCAGTGATCCGGACACGTCCATCAGGATGCTCCGTCTCCACCAGTGAAGGGCGGTTGAGTGCTTCCCACAGTCGCTGCTTGATCTTCAGTCCTAGTTTAACCCTCTGAGGTCGGCAAACGCGCCAACATTATAAATGTCCTTACTGACACTTTTGATAATTTTAATGTATCCTTTCTGGAAAAATAATAATAATAATAATAACATTAACATAAAAAACATTATACTAAGCATCTCATTTTGTGTTTTACCTTGTTAAAATAGCGTCTCTTTCTCTCTTCGTTCCACAGCCCTCACCGCTGACATCAGGTAAAGTTTACATGCTTTGCAGAAAGTAATGTAGAAACTCCATGTAAAACTTAACAATAATTATTTACAAGAGAAGGGATTTCATGCAAATTTAAATTAAATTTGAAATTCAAATCAAATCAAATTTGAATTTAAATTATAAATGCAGCAAACTCAAAGCATATTTGTTTGGCGTTGTTCTTCTTGTCAGTGGACACAATGGAGGACCAGGTGGACAGGCTTCTGAGATTAGTCGAGGTACTGTAGTAAATGTCCAATACAACATCATTTTTGATCTCTGTTTTTATCTTATACTAAAAAAAAATTCATCTCTTTTTCTTAGATCAGAGTCAGCATTTGGAATTCAGCTCAAATTTGTCCTTGACTGAAAATACAGAGGTAAGATCATCTTTATTCTATTTTCAATACATGTTAAGCTTAATCAGACACATTAGTTCACCTAAAGATTAAAATTCTGTCAGTAATTACTCACCCTCGTGTTTTTCCAACCCCGTAAGACCTTCGTTCATCTTCGGAACACAAATTAAGATATTTTGTATTAAATCTGAGAGCTGGCTCACTCCTCCATAGGCTGCTTGGTAATTTCATCTGCCGGTCCAGAAAAGTTAGTAAAGACATCGTTAAAATAGTCCAAGTGACTAGCTCAACCTTAAGTTTATCAAGCGACGAGAATATTTTTTGTGCGTAAAAAAACAAACAAAAATAGTGACTTTATTCAACTATTCATTTTCTTCTGTGTGGGTCTCTGAGTGAGTTGTAATGAATTTGGTTGACCATATTGACTGGAAAAAGTATATACTCTGCCTTTGAAATACATAATAACTAACAAGGCTAGAGAAATTTCATTCAAATTATTACACAAATTTTACCCTGCTAAAGCTATTTTGAAAAGGTTTAAGTCAGATATAGACACAAGTTGTTCTTTCTGTGGCGCCCCTGATGAAACTGCTCCTCATATCTTCTGGGATTGTCCTCATACAACTATTTTGGGACGAATTTTCTCATTTTATTAACTGCAATGTGCTTCCGGGTTTCTCTTTGTTTTTTAAGGATGTCATGTTTTGCTTCTTTAATATACAAAAAGCTAAAACTAACGAATACTTAATTATTAATCTATTATTGCTCCTTGCAAATGAGCTATAAATTGCTATATGAAACCTGTATGTATGGGCCCATGTATATATGTATAAATTATGGATTTTATTATCATTTAATTGTATGTAACTTTTACATTTTTGCTATGTACTTGTATTTTTGATACCTTGGCATTAAAAAATACAAAATACAAAATAAGGTGGTTAGAGGACCTGCCCCTCCTGAAGAATACAGAATTGTTTCCATATAAAGATAAAAGTGTTTGGAAAATGCTGAGGTGCAATAGGTGATTGTCTACAAAACAGTAATTGTGTTATGCTAGTTGAAAGTCTCCTCATATCCTGATGGCAATCACAATGTTAAGCGGTCTAACACACATAACATTTCTCAAAATCAGGTACGCCAATATTGTTTATATAAAATATGATTTATTTTATTACAATAAAATTAATATAAAATGTATATACAATAATAGTTAATGAACAATAACAGCCATTATTCACAAATATACAAAGATGGTGTTCTCTGGAGATCCTTCGGAGAGGGCCGTGGCAGAAGAAGCTTTCACAGGAACTTCTGGGGCGGCTAAGAGAGGAATCCTGACGTTGCTCTTCATGTCTTATTCTGTGACCTGAAACAAACAAACAAAAAATGTTACAGTCATAGATTACAATTAGAAGAAAACATTTTTAAAATCTTTCAAATGAAAAGTGAATATAATCTTCAAAATCATTTGCAGCTGATCTTAGGCTCATTACCTTAAACCATTCATGTCGAAGGATTTTCCTCAAATAAATCCGTCGTCTTGGGCTTTCCTTCAGGAGGGATCGAATCAGGAGGCAGCATTCTGTGCAGAACGATAGAAGCGAGTCAGATTATTACCTTCAACTTTACACCTGCTGTCTTTGTATTAAGCTGTAAGATTCGACTATTCTATAAAGTACGGTCAGAAAATCTGAAAAATGCTTGTATTATCCAATATCTCTCTTCTGTACAGCCACTTGGCTCAGGTGTTACTTTTTCGTACTTTCTTTGTTTTGTATGAATTAAATTACAGTTGGTCTTCTTTGTTGTGATGAATGCCATCTTACCGTTTGACAAGCCAGGATCAGACCAGATGTCTTCGTCAATCATTTGTCTGTCTCTTGGCTCTGGAAAGCGTCCACACACCAACAGGAATAAGAGCACTCCCAGAGACCACACCGTAGCTGGTTTCCCGTGGTACTTGCCCTCGGCGCAGGACTCAGGTGGGCGGTAGCGTAGAGTGCCTGCAGATAAAAAGATTGGTCTGGTGGGTAAAGTACCATAGCATGTGATAAAAACATCTGGTGTTTTTAATTTAAAAAAATGCCGCCTCAAATGTGAGATATGGTTTATATGATACCAATTGAACTAGTCACTAGAACTGAAGTCCCAAACTACAGGTTTGATTCATAATTCATACCACAGAATCTTTCATAGCCCGATTCCTGCAGGAGATCCCCGCACCCGAAGTCGATCAGTTTGACCTCGAGCGTTTCTGTGTTGACCAGCAGGTTCTCCAGCTTAACGTCCCGGTGAAACACTCCACGGCGACAGCACATATGAGCAGCCGGTGTTGCCTGCGCCATGATGAACCGCGCTGTGTCCTCATCTAGGACGCCTTCGTGACGATTACAAAAATGCCACAGATCTTCACAGGGTGAGGGACGCTCCATGACCATGATATATTGGTCAGGCTGGTCCTGCCAGTCCAGCAACTCAATGATCTCTGAAACTTTGGGGCCCCTATTAGCCAGGATTAATAGGCCGACCTCTAATGGGAAGGGTGCGGGATGACCAGGCTGGAAGAAAGATCATTATTATATGAGGGTGTTGTCATTATGTTTACATATTTTAATTTGAAAACAACATAGTGAGTGTAGGCTACTTACAATGTAGATGTATTTCAGGTTCTGCGGCTTTCTGGCAATTTTCACTGCCACCTGATCAACCCCCCCAAAAAAAAACATTGTTACATTTCTAACATGTCAAATGCAGTAAATAGTGGAAAAATATACACAAAAAGACTTGAAATGGATGTAGTGAGACAAAATAATTTGCTGGCTAAATATTGTAAGAAAATGACGATACCTCAAGGCCATCCTCCAAGCGTTTCCCTTCATAAACGGAGCCGAACGATCCCTCACCAAGCATTCTGCCCATCTCATACCGGCTCAGAATGTTGTCTGCAAAAAGATGATTCAATTTAGTTGCATGGACGGCAGTGAGTTTAATGTTTGAGGTCATGGTCGTAAACTCACCGTCAGTTGTCTCGTCCGCTCTGTTGTTGTGACCTGGTGCTGGACTGACTGGACTGTGATGGACTGGAGCTGGAGGGGTTTGAACCTGATGATCTTCAAGACCACCGGATAGAGCAGGGAATATCAAACAAAAGCATGTTTAAATGCAATCAAAAAATATTAAACACTGCATAGTCATATTATGGTGATTCTTCAGTTACTACATGAATTATAAAAAAAAAGTTCTGTTTAAATATTTAAGACATGTCCTGGAAAAAATCATAACTTTGATCAAACTTTGGGATTTTGATATAGGTGTGAATTTGTAACATATGGTAATTAATGGCACTTCATCCAAGGGAACAGACAAATTCCCTTAATTAATGAAGTTCCTGTGAATGACACGTTTCCATGAATGGATACTCATATCTAGCTGAAACTGATGTACACTTTATGATGTCCAGAGCACTAATAAACAGAGCATTTACACATTGTCAACTGGTCACTGGATTTACCCTCAGCGTGTCTCTCACTAATGGTTGCAGTGGTCTGATCCTCCACTTTCTGACCCTGACCTGAGCCACTGCTGAGAAGAGAGAGATGCTCTCCAGAACTCCAGTGAAGAGTGATCAGATCTACAGACCTACTCTTCTTCCTCTGACTCTCCTGACTATCACTTTCCTCACTGCTAACAGGCTGATGATATACATAGAGCACATAAAAGAGATTTGACCCTGATTTCTTTCCATATCACAATAAACAAACAACATTTAAAACAAATGCACAAAAAAGTGTCAAAATCATCCAAATATTAATATATATTCAAATTCATTTGTAGCTTATTGGGGCCAATACCTCAAACCAGTTCCGGAAAAGTGCTGGACTGTGGTGGACTGGAGCTGGAGGGGTTTGAACCTGCTGATCTGCAGGAGGAAGAACATCAAACATTATATTTTGATATAATGTGTGGTCAAATATGGTAATTAATGACACTCCAGTGATATTCTCCAATGGTCATTTGTTTTACCCTCAGACTTACCCCTCCTCCTCCTCTTCCTCATTGGCATCTCATTTTCAGCGCTCTGATGGGAGTCGTACAGCTGTCTCTTCAGGGCCTGACCTCTGCCAGAGTGTTTGGAGGAAGTGGACGGACGTCCATCATCTGGGCTCTGCTCCCTGTGGGCACAGAAACATTTGGGCCTGGCATCCTTCAAACTGCAATAAAAACAATACAAATGCAATATAAAATACAATACAATGCTCCTCAGAAATACCCCTCCCAAAAAAAAAAAAAAAAAAAAAATTAAATAAAACCCCAAACTCCCTCTAAAATAAGAAAAGAACAATCAAATTAAATGGTCCTCAGAAATAATATGAATTTTTAAAAAATACAACGATGTAAATTGGGATATATTATCCGATCTCCTTGTAGAATGAAAGTCTCCTCTCTGAAATCCTCCGATCAGCTTCAAAATCTCAAGATCAGCGCAGAAAATATTCAGCAAAAGTCTCTGAATCCGACTCGTCTAGTCTCAAGGTCTCAACCAACAGACAGCGATCAAAGTGTTGATATTTGCAGTCCGAATTCATAACACGCGTCCCCGTCGCCATAACAAATTAAATTCGAATCATCACTCATATGCACGCACGCGCACCCGAAGTCGCGTGCGTGAGCAGAGCGCGTGAGCGCACATCGAATCTGCAAACAAACCGAATCTGTTCATGCAGATTATTAAATAACCATTTAACAAATGATATTATGATGTATAATTACTGATTAGCTACAAAATGAAAGTTTAAAATTCAACTGTTAAAGCATGAAATAAGGTAGGCTACCATGAATCAGTGAATTTAAGTTTGATGTGGCTATATTATCAGTAATAAAATAATCATTAAAAAATGTAATCGTTAAATTTTTTTTCAGACATTTATGTCAATTCGATTCAGAGATGAATACTAATGTTGTCCATCAGAGGGAGCCACAGGATAGCAAATCCTTTTAGAGTTAATAATAATTAAGTTATAATGCTAACTTTGTTTTAAATGGTTGATATAATTTTTTTTAGATTGTTAGATTTATTCAGATATACAGAAAAAGAAATGTACATATAATGAATATGTAATATAGTGTCTAATGTAATTGTCTAATGAGTTTATTGAATGACTTTTATGAGGTAAATGTAACATTGCTCTCAAGCTTTCTTAGTTTTAGTGATTACATGAGACATGATTAGTTTATTCATGATAGTTTATTTAGAAATTAGTAAAAAGGTAGAAATGGTATTCAGTTAAGAACCGCTTAACTACAACACGCAGCATTAAAAATGTCAAAATGGTATTTATTGTTTAATTGTTTTATTTGATAATATTATTGACATAATTTGAAATCTGAAACTTTATAACAAAGCACAAAAGAAAATTGCATTTTATTGGATAGGTGCACTACAATGTTCTGCTCGTTCATCAACTAAAAATGACTGACTAAAAGTTTGATTCTTCGAATTTAAGAATTGATATTCCTTCATAAAAATAAGCAAATAAAAATGAGAATTAGTTATTTTTACCCAGCCCTATTTTGAATCAATAATCATATGGATCACGCAAAACAAAAACTCAGAATGGATCAATTATATTTTCTATAATCAGCAGAGATTTATTGTGATGCTTTATCTGAAGTAGAATGACTTGTTTGGAGATCAGTTGAACTTTTACCAAATAATACAGCACAGGGGGGAACACTAATTATGAATGTTTTTTGGAGTTGCAATATTGAAAGGGGGTTATTATTCTGTTGTGTACTTCCCATATTAAGATCACTAGTTGTCAAAACCACAGTTAAACAAATGGAAATGCTGAAGACTGTAGGGACGCTGTGTGTCTTCATCATGGGCTCCACCACAGAGCGGTAGATGTCCTGGTAGGCCTGTACGCTGTAGCCGTGGATGGAGACAGGCTCATCCTGCTGACGCACGTCCACTGAAGAGACTGAGACTGCTGGACGGATGTCAGGAAGGACAGCAGCGTTCTTCAAGTAGCGTTCTTCCAAACCTGTGGGTCTTCGAGCTCTGGCAGAGATACAGCTGTAAGTGTGATCTAACCTGACCAACGTTACAGCCGCCAGCTGTGGAAGCTCACAGGCGTCCGGACTGGAAGAGACGTCCTCCACCAAGAATCCCCCCAGGCGCGTGGGAAGAGCCCTGGTTCTTCTCGGGCGACGCTGCTCCATGATGTTGACTGGAAAAACCCTTTCCAAACTGGACAAATTGATGAAACTTATCAAATTGTATGTAAAGAGCTTAGCATGTGTGAACGTATCAAGGCTTCAGAAACATAAAATTACTTATTTACTTTTTTACTTATTTACAGTTACTTTGTAATTTTACTAAATATAATATTACTTATTATGATCAAAGTCTATATCTAATCTTATCTATAATATAATACAAGGCACGCGACCCTGCACTCTCATGTGATACTTGTTACGTTTCTCGGCGCTGTTAAGGATGGACCAATCACTGTCCTTTCCAATTAATTGGTAACTCATTTTTGCACATCATTTTATAGTAATTGCTATGGTGCGTTTCATTTTACATCTCAGTTACCAATCCGTGGAATTATATAATTTAAAATATTATACATTGTAGATTACACACAACTTTATTAAACCAAAAAAGCCGTATGATTTGATTGAGAGTCTGCCTTTATGAGCCGCATAGCGCCCTCTAGAGGAACATTATTTTAGAAATTGCAAGCAAAGCAACATTTGCTGCTCGAGACGAAAACTATTCTTTTCTAACACCTAAGAGAGGAGAACAGTCTTTTCGGTGGTTAAAAGCGTCAGCGTTTTCATTTAACACATGAGGCACATGACCACAAGTCTATCGGTCATGTGAATTGTGAAAGTTGCCCATATGACAGAGCGTTTCCCGTTCAGCTGAATACACACGGTCAGTACAGAAAACAGTACACGCGCACACATGCACTTTAAATCCGAATGTTTGCACAAATCCTTTGACTGAATACACTCGATGGAATAATGCATTCAGACTGTATTTGTGAGAGCTTGATTGTTTATACGAAGTCAAACAATGGCAAACAAGTACTCTAAACGACGAACGAAACAAAATGCACTGGGAAATGAAACGGAGCAAGAAGCATCATTTGCCCTGACCGTAGAGGTAAGAGTCTGCCGCTTTTTTAAACCCTTGTGCATCAATTTAAAAATGTTACTCTGAGGTAACGTTACTTCGAGGACAAAAATGTCCATGTCAAAAAACAGTCATAATATTTTGAAGCTTTGGAGCACATACTTGTTTGGTCTAATTTTAAGGAAGACTCTTTGGTTGAGTTTTGTTGAAGTAAAAAACAGAAGTTAAAAAAGTGAAACAAATAAAAACTTATAAAGGTTTACGTTTATGAAAATTATTTATGAACATTTTTATATAAAATATATGATTAATAAAACATGTTAAACTCAAAAACTGCTTGTAAATCCAAGCTATAAATCTAAACAAGCTGTGTTCCAAATTTGAGGTTTATATCTCGAAAAAAAATTAGCTTTCAGTAAGATTTTGTTTGTGTGCAGTTCCAATTTCCCCCATTGGATGCCAGCATATGGGGGTATTATTGTTGCAATATTCCAAATAAATAGATTAATATTCACAAATAAATGTAAAGAGATTCACAAAAAAATATCGAATTCACAAATAAATAGATTAAGATCCACAAATAAATGTAAAGAGTTTCACAAAAAAATATAAAATACACAAATAAATAAAATGAGATTTGCAAATAAATAAAATATTTACAAATGTTTTATTATTTTACAAACACAACTCTGTCTTGCATTTATTTGTGAACCGCTTTCTGTGCATTTGTAAATCGCTGCACACATTTGTGAATCGGTTCCTGTGCATTTGTGAATCCCCTCACGCATTTGTGGATTTTGAAACACTTCTAGCGTTGATGTGCAGACAGATCCACAAATAAGTAGACTCCACCCACCGCCTACTCAAGCCAATCAGATAACGGCCACATCGAGCTGGCCAATCGTAGCATGTTCTCGCTTCAACCAATCACGTTTGGCTTTACACTCGGGGCGGGAACTGATTCTTGCATCCTTGAAAGGAGCAGTAGTAGCGCTGAACTGTTTGTGTGGTAAAAACACTCTGTTTTCAAAAGATTGTTGGAGTTTATATTATATTTCCCTTTATATTTCCATCAGGATACACTCAGAGAATTATGATAATCAGAGATCCCGAGCATCATGAACAGTCTCTACACCGGCAAGAGGCGCGACACAGCGCGTCAAAAGCAAATAGGCACTATCTATTCACTGCTGCCGTAGCAGTTTCAAATAATGTAAAACTAGCATGTTTGAAACGTTAACACATATTCCCTATGTGACGTCTGCTTAGCTGCAGACATGTCTGCATGATCGTACTCTTACGGCTCTGATCGTAGCCTACTTATTTACTAGTGCTGTTTACTTGAAAAATCATATTTCGTGATAGTGTCCTGGACGCGGGGCATTCATTGATAGTAAACGGATCCCCGCATTTCTAGATAGATAGAAGATAGATTAGATTAGAAGATAGATAGATTCTTCTAGACGGATAGACTCGCACGGGGTAGACACGATGCAAGAAATTACAGGACATACGATTTTGCCTTTTAAAGCACAATTGCGGTGACAAATAGCAATAGGACATAAATAAATGTCATGTAGAATACCAAATATGAGCCCAAATGACCACCCAATATGGAACGGTACGAGCCTCAACATCAGCGTGTAGTAGCAAATAAAAATCTTGCAATGCAAATTAAAAACTCGTGTAGCTATTTATGGGTTGAACCCAGTTAGTCAGCTACTTGATGCTTTTCTGTTCTATCTTGAATAACGTGACGCGTCCATAATGCGCTGTTCCCGAGATGTAAAGGGCTGTTGCTCTGGCTTTTTTCAAGGCTCATACAAATTGTGGCTTGGCTTGACAAGCAGTCTAATGGTGTAATTCTAACAAAATCCAAATTTTAAACATATTTTATGGGCCTTTACGAGTACTTTTTGAAATGCAGATGAATGATGAATTAGCACAGAGCAAGATCGCCCAGTGTAAAGCCAAACGTGATTGGTTGAAGCGAGAACGTGCTACGATTGGCCAGCTCGATGAGGCCGTTATCTGATTGGCTTGAGTAGGCGGTGGGTGGAGTCTACTTATTTGTGGATCTGTCTGCACATCAACGCTAGAAGTGTTTCAAAATCCACAAATGCGTGAGGGGATTCACAAATGCACAGGAACCGATTCACAAATGTGTGCAGCGATTTACAAATGCACAGAAAGCGGTTCACAAATAAATGCAAGACAGAGTTGTGTTTGTAAAATAATAAAACATTTGTAAATATTTTATTTATTTGCAAATCTCATTTTATTTATTTGTGTATTTTATATTTTTTGTGAAACTCTTTACATTTATTTGTGGATCTTAATCTATTTATTTGTGAATTCGATAATTTTTTGTGAATCTCTTTACATTTATTTGCGAATATTAATCTATTTATTTGGAATATTGCAACAATAATACCCCCATACCAGCAAAGCTCCACTGGTACACACAGTGGTTGGTTTTGTGAATTGCAGTACAGTAGAGTTTTTCTCTCTTAAATATTACACGCACACACACACAATTTTTTTATTTCACGCACACAAACCACATTCTGACATCCATACCAACACACCCACACAATTATAGCTACATAATTTATCCAATTGGCTCTATTATACGCAGAAGCAGAAAACAGGAAAAAGCAAGTATTTGGTTTACAGGTGTGATGGATTTTTTAATTTATCAAAACTAAAATGTATTTTTCTTGCAGGAACAACATTTATATGCTTTTGAATCTTAAATGTTTCCAAACCCTTTGGCCGAAAATTCGTGACTTTGAGTGTGTGAGTGTAAAAATAACAAATATGGGAAATGAAATTAGACAGATGTCTAGGTTTGAAACTTGTGATTAACAATGAAGTAATCAAGAAAACAGAGTTTGCTTCTACCTAGTGCCAGAAGGGTTTGCCTATGAAGAACCAATCAAATTGTAGGGAAATTATGTAATGTATCATGTCACTTTTGCTATGCTCCTGTTCTATAAAAACTGTTGAATTCGTTTTGCGGGTGGGATTTGGGGTGAGATCTTCCGGCCGTGATTAAAGCATATTCGAAGGCATTGTCTGAAGTCTGTTTAGTTATTGCAAGTTAGACAGTGGAACAAGTTACAGGTAAGACACTAAAGGCCTTATTCCCGAGTGAATAATAGTGTCAATAGGGGCCGAGACGTCATTCGACTCTTTGTGAGACTCTTAGGCGGGGTTATATTGTGGTCAGGTACCTCTAATTCTTGGGCATTTTATTTATGCGGTAAGAATAGCTACGCTTAGGCGTCAACCCGCGCGTTCAGAGGCAACTCAACTGAGTATAATATGTTCAGGTGTCAAGGACACTCGGTTCAACCTAAGTCAGATGTGTAGATTACCACACAGGCCAAACCTGAGAAAATGGCACCATCTGGTAAAAAAGAATAATTTTTTTAAGCCTTGCCAACAGAATGAAAGCCTATTAACAAAGACTCTATCATTTTATAGTTAAATGGCCCTGGGATTAAAATTTGCCGTTTTAATGGTTTTCAAAGTGTAATTATTCTGTGTACCTAGTGTAAAATAGATTTATTAAAGGAAATGGGGGTGAAATAGTAAAATCCCAATAAAAATACACACTTGTGCCAAAATTTATGCAGTTGACATTAACACAGGCAAAAATGTCCATAAGGACGCCCAAGGGTTAATGGTATTTTATTTTATTCTTTTGTTTTAAATTCTTTTACTCTTCAACAGAAGCCTCAAAGACAAGGCCCTGTGGAGGTGATCTCTAGCTCAGCATGGCAGGACTTCAGGAGGAAAGTGTGTCTGCTGGTGCCATTCATGTGGCCCAGAGGAAGTGTGCAGCTGCAGGCTCTGGTGATTCTGTGTGTTGGGCTGCTTGGTCTCGAGCGCGTCATCAATGTGTTCGTACCCATTTACAGCAGGAACATCGGTGAGACTAGACTCTTCAGCTATGCATTTAGAATTCAATCAAATGTCTGTATTAATTTAACCATCATTCCACAGCAGGGACAAAAATGCCCCACCTTAAAGCAGACCTTGAATGAATCTATTTTTTTTCCCCATGATATTCTCTTCTTTGTCTATATTAGTTAAGGGTTTAAAATACAGTAAAAACAATAATATTGTACAGTGAGGAATATAAGTATTTGAACACCCTGCTATTTTGCAAGTTCTCCCACTTAGAAATCATGGAGGGGTCTGAAATTGTCATTGTAGGTGCATGTCCACTGTGAGAGACATAATCTAAAAAAAAAAATCCAGAAATCACAATGTATGATTTTTTTTAACTATTTATTTGTATGATACAGCTGCAAATAAGTATTTGAACACCTGAGAAAATCAATGTTAATATTTGGTACAGTAGCCTTTGTTTGCAATTACAGAGGTCAAATGTTTCCTGTAGTTTTTCACCAGGTTTGCACACACTGCAGGAGGGATTTTGGCCCACTCCTCCACACAGATCTTCTCTAGATCAGTCAGGTTTCTGGGCTGTCGCTGAGAAAAACGGAGTTTGAGCTCCCTCCAAAGATTCTCTATTGGGTTTAGGTCTGGAGACTGGCTAGGCCACGCCAGAACCTTGATATGCTTCTTACAGAGCCACTCCTTGGTTATCCTGGCTGTGTGCTTCGGGTCATTGTCATGTTGGAAGACCCAGCCTCGACCCATCTTCAATGCTCTAACTGAGGGAAGGAGGTTGTTCCCCAAAATCTCGCAATACATGGCCCCGGTCATCCTCTCCTTAATACAGTGCAGTCGCCCTGTCCCATGTGCAGATAAACACCCCCAAAGCATGATGCTACCACCCCCATGCTTCACAGTAGGGATGGTACTCATCATTCTTCTTCCTCCAAACACGTTTAGTGGAATTATGACCAAAAAGTTCTATTTTGGTCTCATCTGACCACATGACTTTCTCCCATGACTCCTCTGGATCATCCAAATGGTCATTGGCAAACTTAAGACGGGCCTTGACATGTGCTGGTTTAAGCAGGGGAACCTTCCGTGCCATGCATGATTTCAAACCATGACGTCTTAGTGTATTACCAACAGTAACCTTGGAAACGGTGGTCCCAGCTCTTTTCAGGTCATTGACCAGCTCCTCCCGTGTAGTTCTGGGCTGATTTCTCACCTTTTTTAGGATCATTGAGACCCCACGAGGTGAGATCTTGCATGGAGCCCCAGTCCGAGGGAGATTGACAGTCATGTTTAGCTTCTTCCATTTTCTAATGATTGCTCCAACAGTGGACCTTATAAATAGTGAACTATTTCCCCGTAGCCCTTTCCAGCCTTGTGGAGGTGTACAATTTTGTCTCTAGTGTCTTTGGACAGCTCTTTGGTCTTGGCCATGTTAGTAGTTGGATTCTTACTGATTGTATGGGGTGGACAGGTGTCTTTATGCAGCTAACGACCTCAAACAGGTGCATCTAATTTAGGATAATAAATGGAGTGGAGGTGGACATTTTAAAGGCAGACTAACAGGTCTTTGAGGGTCAGAATTCTAGCTGATAGACAGGTGTTCAAATACTTATTTGCAGCTGTATCATACAAATAAATAGTTAAAAAATCATATATTGTGATATCTGGATTTTTTTTTTAGATTATGTCTCTCACAGTGGACATGCACCTACGATGACAATTTCAGACCCCTCCATGATTTCCAAGTGGGAGAACTTGCAAAATAGCAGGGTGTTCAAATACTTATTTTCCTCACTGTAAAATGATTTTGCAATTTAAATAAATATATTTTATTTTAAATGTACTTTATTCCTGTGATGGCAAAGCTGAATTTTCAGCATCATTACTCCAGTCTTCAGTGTCACACAATTGTGTTCTTTAATGAAAAGAAAGTTCAAAAGATTCACTTACTGGCTAGGCTAATTATTGAAAATGTTGTTCTGTCTTGCGTTATTTACAGCTACTTTTATATTTGTATTTTGTATATTGTTTTAACAACAAAGCCAGTTGGTTCAATTGACACAAATGGATGAAATACTGTATACTTGAAGAAAAAAAAGTCCACATAAAGATAATAAAAAATACTCTTGAAAATAATTTATATGGGGCAAATATTAATAATGAAAAATTATTATTAAAAAAATGAAGACATTGCCCAGATATTACTGTTGTTGTTTTACAATTGCTACGATGCACTTTTCAAAACTTCTCACTTTTTCAAAACTCTTCACACAGTTCCCCTAAACAACTCGGCACGGCAGTTCATTTCACATCCAAAATGCACTAAAACTACAAAAACACTTTATTTATGTCTGCAATCAGCAAATGTGCTTTGTCGCTCATAAAACACTAACTGTCACTACCTAACACACACAACCTAAAAACACTACCAGGTAGCAATACACAGGGTTTTCTTTTGTAAAACTTCTTATCTCTCTGCTGTTTATAACTCACTGCTGTATGTTACATGGTCAATGTTTACATTCAAGAACAACATTTTTCCTAAGTTTTCCCCAAGGTGTTAAGCTACATCTAATTGTTTTAATAGTATTTCAAAGGTTTTTTTTTAGATTCAGAATATATTTCAGTATGTTGTTGTGTGAAGAGTTTTGAAAATTGACCTAAGTATTGAGAAATGCGTCCTAGCAAATGTAAACAAAAATACAACAACAGCTGAAATCTAGAAATCGATCCTAGGAATTGTAAAAAAACCTGTAAAGCTAAAGACCCTTTCACTTTTTGTTGCATTACCACACGTGACCAGTAGAGGACAGCATCTTTTAGCATTTGCCCTGTTACCTGGGAAAGTGCTCAACATGGGGCGCTCAGTAGTTTTTTGTGCATTAATGAATAAATGATTTCACTTGTTTGCAGAAATAATTGGAAAGGCATGCAACTGTGCTGAGGCCATTTTAGTTTAGAAAAAGGGTATAACAGATGCATAATTAAAATGTTACATGTATAAAATAGCTAAAAACGGAGATAATGGTTGATGAAGTACTATATGTAAAGACAGCTTTGAAGCAAGTCAAGAATGTATATGCGGGAGCATGCTTGTGAAGTCAGATTGCCCCTCCTTTGCCAGTTTTCTCAGCCCCTTGTTGTTGTGGGCCAGCTGGATGGGTGAGCAGCCCCCAAAACCTCCCAGAGAAGTCAAAGCCTTTGGTTCACATAAGCCGAGAAGTATCGAACTTCCACAAAAGAAACGTGGGACAAAACCCAACTATGCTAAACTCTTCTGTGGCTCAAGACTTTGTTTCCACCCTTCATTCTGTCTCTTTTTCTTCTTTCTTTCGCCCCCATTTTTGAAATTCCCTGTCTCGATTCATTTATTCATTCTCTCTTATCATCCTCGTTCTTTAAGTGTACGCTGTTCATTTGATCTCTTCCTGAAGTCGGTGGTGTGTGTGTGCTTCATTATCAGGGACGAGTAACAGCTTTGCATTTGGAGGCACATGAAAGCCACGCTGGGAGAAAAGTGAGCTTTTGTGTGGCAGAGAGAGATTGAGAGGGGTAATAGGGGAGGTCACCAACCCTGCCAGTCACGATTAGGGGGCATTAGGGGCTTTTAGCCGAGTTAACACGCTGGTACAAGGGCCTTTTTGTCCGCAGCTCTTTCTGCCCCTATGCCAAGGATAAAAATCAGCTCTCTCACCATCCAGTTCTACTCCCCCAGCTCAAGAGAGAGGAAGAGAGTTTTTGCTTTTGCCCTGGGCATTTTCTTTTATTGTTTTGATTTTCTTTTTCTTCAACCCTCCACCTTTTCTTTCCTCATTTGGTTCCGAGCGCACGATCAAAACGGCCATGAATGTAAATTAATCGCATTGAGAATCTTTCTCAGCTCCCAGGACAGACCAATGTGTTCGCTCTTTAGATGCACTATGCTGTGGCTCCTGGCTCAGGACGGCATCCTTTTGGATGTTTTGTTGTGGATTCACGTAAAAGTCAGTGAGTTAGCGGTTTTGGGCAGTTGTTAAATTTTGGTGTGTTGAACTGAAGTCATGTAGTTATGCATGACTCAGGATGTTAAAGTTTTATTGTCCGTGTGTGATTAAAGGGAAGATGTTCTGCACACACTCATTATTAATAGGAAAACACAGCGAAATGTGTTCTCAGTATGTGCTTCCTATAGAGAGCCTTGGGGATATTGATGCAGTTAAAGGGATAGTTCAGCAAAAATCTTACTGTTCAAAAGTTTGGGGTCAGTAAGTGGTTTTTATAAAGAAATTAATACTTTTATTCAGCTGGGATGCATTAAATCGATCAAAAGTGACAGTGGAGACATTTATAACATTTGTATGTACCAGTATTTCTTTTTCAAATGCTGTTTCTGTTCATCAAAGATTCCTGAAAAAAATGTATCAAGGTTTCTTTAAACGTAACCAGCACAATGGTTTTCAACATTGATAATAATAAGAGATGTTTCTTGAGCAGCAAATCAGCATATTAGAATGATTTCTGAAGGATCGTGTGACACTGAAGACTAGAGTAATGATGCTGAAAATTCAGCTATGCATCACAGTAATAAATGACATTTTAAAATATTAAAATAGAAAACTACTTAGAGTTAATATTTCATAATATTACTATTTTTACGATCAAATAAATGCAGCTTTGGTGAGTGTAAAATAATTATAAATAATTATATATATATATATATATATATATATATATATAATTATTTTTTTTTTTATTTTTTTTTAAGCTAATCCTGACTCAAAACAAGAACATTTACCAGATGAGCCAGCAAAAGTGTTAATGCACTCACATCTCCTCTGTGTTTCTGCATTTTTAATATTCCAGTGAACCAGCTGTCAGCATTGGAGAGCTGGAGACCCCTGGCCATCACGGTCTGTGTTTACGTCCTCCTTAAGTTCTTGCAGGGCGGAGGGGTAGGTGAGGGTTGACATTCATATTGATATTGCAAGGAAGAGGCATATGACGCTGGTTTTAAACAATACAACTCTGAAGCAACTATTAACTGTCTCTCTCCGCTCAGGAACGTCAGGGTTTGTCAGTAACTTGCGCAGCTTCCTGTGGACACGTGTCCAGCAGTACACCAGCCGTGTGGTGCAGGTCCGTCTCTTCGGTCACCTGCATGGGCTCTCTCTGCGCTGGCACCTGGGCCGCCGCACCGGAGATGTCCTGCGCAGCATTGACCGTGGGACCTCCTCCGTCAACAACTTGTTAAGGTCTGATGATTTGCTCTTTTAAACAACTTGGTTAGTTAGACATGCTATCCATTAAAATGCTCAAACTCTGTTTTTATTTTTTTATCTTAATTTGTGTTACAGCTATATTGTGTTTAGCATTGTACCCACTATTGCTGACATCGTCATTGCCATCATCTATTTTGTGACGTACTTCAGTGCCTGGTTCGGCCTCATTGTCTTCATTTGCATGTTCCTCTACCTCAGTAAGTGCAGTACTTATATTTGTGCTGTCAGCACCACACTTCATATTGTAAGAACTGACATTCAACAGGCACATTTTGATGTCTAGTTCAATTTGACATTTGTTTTCAGCTCTCACCATCATCATCACTGAATGGAGAACCAAGTACAGGCGGGAAATGAACACACAGGACAACAATGCCAAGTCAAAAGCAGTGGACTCACTTCTCAACTTTGAAACTGTAAGTGACCAAATGCCATGACAAAGTTTCCCTAGGTTGGCCATGGAGTGTTAAGCTTGCAAGGTTTACAAAATGTGTCATACCATTTAGGTGAAGTACTATAATTCAGAAGGTTTTGAAGTGAGGCGCTTTGAGGATGCTATCCTGAAATATCAGGTAATGCGATCACTTAAACTTTGACTTCATAAGCAGTTGACTGGAGAGACACTGAGTTGGATTCTCTTTCTGCTCAGGCATGTGAATGGACGACCAATGCTTCCCTGGCCCTCCTGAACCAAACCCAGAACCTGATTATTGGATTGGGGCTGTTGGCCGGATCGCTGCTTTGTGCATACTATGTTACAGTGGACAAGTTTCAAGTACAGTAATCTCTACTCATAAAATTTAGAAATCTAGTTCTTATTGATCTTGAGCGTAACTTTTGTTGTTCATGCGCTGTTGTTGCTCTCATAGGTTGGTGACTATGTTCTCTTTGGAACATATATTATCCAGCTCTACACTCCACTCAACTGGTTTGGTACATATTATAGGTAAGATTAGAAAAGGAGGACCTGGGGTGCTCGCTATATTACTAAATGTATAAAATTTTTCACACCAACAGAAACATATACCGGGATAACCTGGCTTTTCTTGAGATTCCCTTGCTTCACGGCATAGTAATGATATGCTAAAGCCCGTCCGCATGTTAATGTGATTGGTTACAAGGTAGTTTGTGACGTAAGGAACTCCAGTGGTTTCAAAACATGTATTTTTTTCACTGAAGTTTTAAGGAGAAAATACTCTGCAATGGTGTTGACTTATGAATTTGCACATGGTTTGGCTTAAAGCATATTGAAAACACCACATAGACATATAAACAACATTAAAAACTTGATTTTCACCACATGGGAACTTTAAGAAGAAAATTATAGGCTTTGGTGATCTTTGGTTGTATGGCAGTTCTTGCCAAAGAATCTAGTGTGAGAATATATCTGCTGAATGCAGCCAAAAATAGTTTTTTTAACGATATGTTTGTAAATTTGTTTCTGAATTTTAAATTCAGCAAAAAGTTACGCCTCACATACTCATGAACAATCATTGTTATTAGTCGTTAGTCATTAGTGTCACTTCAGATTGCTCATGCACATCCCTAGTAATATGTATTATATACTGTATTTTGCTAGTGTTATGTTGTAATGCTTAATATTTGAAACAACCCAACAAATTCATTAAACATTATCTTTAGGAATTTTACGTAAGTTGGAGGTTATCATAACTTTAAGAGATTATTTACAATGATTTTTAAGAACATTCTTTTCAGAAATTCTTTTTAAGTTTTGTCTTTAAACCAACAATCTTAAGAAATGTTTTGGTAATACAAAATATTCTTTACTTTATTATTAAGTAATAAATGAAAATGGAAATGAAAACAAATTTTATCCTTATGAATGTTTTGTGAATCCGACCCTTTGAATCTTAGGATGTGTTCACACTTGGCAGTTTTAGTTTGATTAAAATGAACTCTGGTGCGGTTTATTTGAATAAGTGTGAATGCTGCCATTGTAAACCCTGGTGTGCACCAAACAAGCGGACCAGACCGCTGGTCTCGGTCTGCTTCCAAACAAACTCTGGTGTGGTTCAACTGAAATATGAATGCAACACGGACCAACGACATCTAAACGAACAAAAAACAGGACAGGTGTCACAAGATGCGACCAAAAAGGGACATAATGTTGAAGCATACCTGGTTCTTCTCATCATAATGTTGCCCATTACTGTTCAGTACAGGTGTTGGAAATACAGGCTCCTTGTTTGTGTGTAACGGAGGAATTCCTGGTGCTATTTTGACTTCTTTACACATTTTATAAGCTCTTTGTGAAGTTCACAGCTGCTAAAATACTATCATATGTAGGCTACGCACATCCGTTCCAAAACGTTTTTTTTATCATTAGGTTTGAACCGGGACTAAATGTTTCATTTTCTTTATTTGATCTGGACCAAGAGAACCGCACTACAAGTGAACACACCCTAAGATTTAATTTATTTTCTTGCTTATATATTTACAATTCAGGCAGTTACCAAACTTTTCATTTCCTTGACTTATTTCATTGCGCTGTTGTGTTTGCACAGAATGATCCAAAGTGCATTTGTTGACATGGAGAGCATGTTTGATCTACTAACAGAGGAAAAAGAGGTGAGTAGTCACTAAAGATCGACGTTTGGAGTCGTTTTGCTGTCATGTCAAAGGTAAATCACTTCCAAATAGTATTTTTACTAGTCAACTACAGTAGTCAACATTTGAAGTGGATCAAAAAAGTTCATCAAAGTTGTCCTAAGACAAGAACGTGTATTGTTCAAAATTCATGTAGAACTTTGATGAAAGGTTTTGATACACTTCAAATGTTGACTACTGTAGTTTGTACAGCACAAATACCCATCTAATCGATTCCCAAAAGCCGCATTGCGGCGCGTCTGTACATGCAAGTGTTGGTCTTGTGGGCCAGTGAGTGTTGATTTATTGTCATGACCTCCTGCACTGACTCAAGTTACCCCCATCCTTTGGGAACCCTCTCCCCAAAGTCACGCAACCAACAGCCAGCCGTTCCAGACACTCCCAGTGTCTTTAGATTCCATTCATATGCAAATACTCTGACTAAAACCCTTATTTGATCTTCACGTGTCTTTCTATTTATTCCCAAAAGCTGTCGCAGCAAATTTGCAAACTGATTTTTGAACTTGACCAGAAAGTGGCTTCAACGTTTTTGGCAATAAATCAGTTTTAATGCATTCTTCAGGTTTGCTTAATTCACTGCCAACCCAGTGCCCTCCTTGTCTCCTGTGATATATGCCCAGATTGCTTTTTCTAACTTCCAGATTCCTCTCTACTGTAGGTAAAGGATGATGTGAATGCAGGAGACCTGTCGTTCACAGAAGGAAGGGTTGATTTCCAGAACGTGTGTTTTAGTTACACTGCTGGGTGAGTCATGCTAATATTGATAAAGGCAGATGTTTTGGTAGAGCTTTTTTTTTTTCTTGTAGTATCCATATGTTTTTACATCTGAATTGTTTTATTTCCTGACAGAAAAGAGATTCTCAGTGAAGTCTCGTTCACAGTGATGCCTGGTCAGACAGTTGCACTGGTAAAATGTTATCAGAATTCTACATTTGTGAATATAGTGCACTAAAACTTTTACAGAATAAGAAAGTGTGTAAAGGTGCAAGATGTTCACCTCCGCTAATATCTTATTTAACAGGTTGGTCCGTCCGGATCAGGAAAAAGCACCATCATCCGCCTGCTTTTCCGTTTTTATGACGTGCAAGGAGGCTGTATCCTCATCGATGGTCAGGACATCTCAAAGGTCAGGAAACGGTACAACAGACATTTTTATGGTCAGGTGAAAAAGCTTCTATCCACCTTATTTTTCACATAAGAGTGGAGTGCGGCCATTTGTAAATTTAATGTGTCTGGCTTCCGGTATCATTCACTTCCTGTAAAATGTAGCTGTGTAAAACAGCTTGTTATGCTGCTTGATATTGCAAACTGGTATTTCTTACCGTATTATTTTAATGTATAGTTGTAATTATAAACACACTGTTTTGTAGCACAAATAGTTTTACAGTTTACTGCATTATTCCTCTAGTTATTTACCCATAGTGGCTAATGAATTGGAAGTCTCGCACATTCACATAAAATAGCTTACTTCTGCATTGCAAAATAAGGTGGATAGAATGATTTGTACAATTACCATAACAGGATCTGTAAGATTTTAGAGAATGGTTAGATTTAAGGTTAAAGGGTTACTTCATCCAAAAATAAAAATTGTCAACATTTACATTTACCTCATGTCATTCCAATCCAATAAGACTTATTGTCAAAGCACAAATGAAGAAATTATTAATATTCTCCTCATTTTTGCCCATCCATTGATTGAAAGTCTATGTAATCAACATTTTCAAGCTTTAAAGGATAATAAAAACATCATAAACGTAATCAGTATGAATTTACCCTTCTGCATATTCATTAATCTTTATAGCAAACCAGACTGGTGTAAATTTAAGTTCACCTGTGCGTCCAGCTCACATGGTCGCCTACATTTCTCTTCATATTTCATGCACAAGAGTAGCCGCATAGTTTATATAAATGTCTAGACTGTAGCTATAAAAAAACATTTTAAAATTATCCCAGAAATCTTCCTCGACCCCGCCTGCATCTCTGCTGACCTCTAATGTAAGGTTTGAATAGTGACAGGGCTGGTGTTAGAAGATAAGAGTCTCTTACTGACTGAAGAGGACAAAGAACTTGCATTAAAATGTGAAAAATTAATTTCCTACCAAGCTTGCTTCAGACTGTCTGCTTGAGAAGAGATTGTTCCTTAGTTATTCTAGTCACAATTCAATGTCAAAGTGTTTTTCGTAGTGCAGTGCTAGCTTTGATAATGTTGTTACTAGTGTCTCACACATAAACTGTGAAGTCTTTTCAAGCACAGAGTGAGACTTTTATCTTTTTATATCTATATCTGTGAGACTTTAGGTGCTCTACTCTCAAACATTTCCATTGCTTACACATACCTGACTGTTCAGTATACCCTATCTGAATAGCCCTGGGAATACAAATTCTTAGTGGTTGTACAACGCAGAACAGTGTGTAACAGGAGCCTGATTGAGGCGATGTTATACCAGACCGTACAAGCTGTCTCACTGTTAACTACAATGCAGTGACACCAGTGATGTAAGATGCGACCATAGATCATATAACCTCCACTACACATGACAATGTTCTGGGGATATGATTTACGGTTCCCTCTTATTTCCAAGTAAACCTGCCCCCTGTGAATTAATCATAGTGAGAGAGACGTAAATAATGAATATGGAGCTGTAAGCTGCTTTTACTCCAGTGTCCTGAGGGAGACGGTGGCCTCTTGCACAGAGCTGGTCTCTGCTCACAACTGCTAGATTCACTTCTGGACTGCTGGTCTGATCCAGACCAGGACAGAAGGTTGCGTTACCTTTACTCATGCAGCATGACATGATATAGCAAATATTTATAATATAGAAGGGAGGGGGAGGGGGAACGGTAACGAGTAGTTGTTTATAATGAGATGCATTCATAAACTGTTTACATGCAACCTGGTAATCCAATCTGATCATCCAATATTAGTGTTCTTTTAATTTATATTTAGGTTATTTGTGTTAACATTCACCTAACACTCTAGGACCTAATCAGTCTTTACTGGTCGTTTAATAACACTGTTAAATGTAATCTGTAGCAAATCTGAAAGTTAATATCAGTTTTCATGGGCCAAAATTCAGTTTTAGCATTTAAAAAAGTTGATTTTGGCCGTTTATTTTGAATTTATAGAATATAATTTTAATGTCAGAAATGTTTTAGTAACTGGCCATTACATGACAGTAATTTTCTGTAACAATCTATTTATTTATTTAATGTACTTGCATGAACATTACCATTCATTGATTGATTTTTTTTTAAATGATTTTTGAAAGAAGTCTCTTATACTCACCAAGACTGCATTTACTGTAACTCTTTTCTATTTTTAACATATTTTAATTTATTCCTGTAATGGCAAAGCTGAATTTTCAGCAGCAATTACTCCAGTCTTCAGAAATCATTTGGAAATGGAAGCTGTGGTTTGGCATTTACATGGAGGAAGTACTGCCGACAAGTAAATCTCTCTCGTCCTCTCCTACACACGCATTCACAGCCTCTCCAGTATCATGTCAAATCCATGAACCACAACCCAGCATTCAAACAACCGCCTTCACACTTGCGCACGATGGCCAAACATTCCTGCTGCGTTAATGTGTTTGGAGCGCAGCAAGAAGCATGAGGTAGATCAGCGTGCCAGTACTCTCATAGGGAGTGAGCGCTTTCTCACAGTACAGGCATGAGGGGAGATTTACTTTTATAGAGCAGCTGTCATCAGTTCAGCATCTCATCCCTCTCACTACTGGCCAGATCCAACTCATTAAACTCACTGGAACATTAGCATTTGGACTCCTAAAGCATGAGCTGGCAAATGAATAGATCTTTCGCCAAGTACTGTACTGTGAAACTAACTATTAGATATGTTTTTTTGACTGAGATGCACTCTTTGGCTCTTGGGACTTGTTCAGACATGCATCAAAAATCAATATTGTTTTTTTAGGTGCTTTGAAAATGTTCGTCTCAGTCTGAACGATTATATCATATTTGATGTCCGTTTTTTTGTGCGATGGGTTGTTAGGTCAGGTGTCGAAACAAGAAGATCTAATAAACGAAGAGTGGGAAAAACATTTATTGATGAAGTCTCACGCATAGTGAACCTACATAAGTTTGCATTGCTACTATGACAGCCAAAGTTTGATGAAAATGCCTTAAAATGGCCTGTTGGTCAGCGAAAGACAATGCTAAATAAAAATAACATTTCACTAACTAAAGATTAGATGAATCAGACAGTTCTTTTGGAGAAATGAATGACTTGTGGGACTCCAGCAAAATATACATTTGTCTAAAAATGTAAGAAAAGTTACAAAATAATTTAAGGTAACGAATGTTATCCGTCTATTGTGCGACAAAGAACTAATAATTTACAGGCGCAGAGTTGGTTGTTCTCAATATTTTGAGAACATCCAAATGTTTTTGCTGTTTGCGACAGTGACTAAAAAAGCATTCCTTGAGCCTTCTGTGACAAATGCAACAAGGCACTAACATACAAAATGTTGCTTGTGTGGGAATTTAATAAAATAGCCTATGAACAAGACAAATCTAACAGGACTTGGCTCGTGATATCCACGTAGACTACAGGCTTTTGTGCAGGGACAAAAAGGGTTTCACTTTATTTTGATGGTCCCTTTAACACATTCTGTTGTCTAGAAGTAACATTGCACCTACATGTCTAACTCTCATTAGAGTATTAGTAGAGTATTAGTAGACTGGTAGGGTTAGGGTTAGAATAAGTTGACATGTAGTTGCAAAGTTACTTATAGTCAGTATAGTGTCTGTTGGAGGACCATCACAATAAAGAGTTATCAGATATTAAGCAGACAGTCTACTAATACTCTAATGAGAGTTAGTTGACATGTAGTTGCAAAGTTACATAGTCAGCAGAATGTTCAAAAGGGACCATCAAAATAACGTGTTACCACAAAAAGTTATAAATTGAATAAATTATAACAATTAATTTAGACTTGTCCTCTTTAAAATGCAGGAGAAACTCTTAAAGTTATGGGTTTTATATAAGGTAGTATTTCATAGAGTCCCTGTAACTTTAGAAGTGAAAATACAAGTAGTTGTCATCATGACCAAGCAGTTGTGCAACAAATCTTGTTATATTCTACAGATCAGTCACAGGATACAGACACGCACACTCTTAGCAAGAAACATCTGTTGGTCATTCTTCATGCACATTTTCTCAGGTAAGCACTTTGATGGAAATAATAGAATCCCAAGGCCTTTGATGGAGTGGATTCCTCAAGGCTGTTCATTCTGGTGCTTGTCACTGATTCCACCTTCTCCGTGCAGCATTGACTCCCTCGTGTCTGTGAAAGCTGCATGTGAGACGTGAATTCATCTGTCAGATGACGGGGGGAAAATATGACTCAGAAATATCAGAGCTATTCCTCATCGACTTCACAGCTGAATGAGTGTTGCTTTATGAATGTTGTCATTGAAATAAATGCACAAGTGCATTCCTTCTCTCTGAGTTTCCTGACTCGTAAAACAAACAAACGGCTCAAACGCAAGCAAGATTGAGAGAACAAATGAAGTGGTCGGGCGTAAGGCAGGGGGAACGGAAAAGATTGTAGTGCGCTAATAACGACTCGCATGAAAGCTTTGTCAAAATGCGGAACTTTTCCGAATAAGAATCTTTGAGGGTCGTAACTGTTTCTTTTCAAAGGAATTAGAATTGGCTTTTGATGGTAGGAAATGTAAGTTGTTTGCCAGCGTGTTTTAGGGAGGGTGGAGTGGGGGGCGCCCGCTGGGGCTCATTGATCTTGTAAGCGATGGGAGCAGAGAAACACAGACACCACACTGACAGCTGACGGGCCACATGTTCTGTTGCGCTCGCACACACACACACACATACGTCATGCACCTGACAGACAGCACTGCTCGTGATTAACCTGTTTCTGTCATGCCAACAGCGTGCTTGAAGAAGAAGGTGGTTAATTGCCGTAGGTTATGTTCTAGCACTTTATAAGAGCACCTTGTGAGAAGACATCCTTTAGTTCTTTTGATATTAATCCATTGGGTGTTTTGTATAGGTTATTAGAGTTAGACTACCATTCAAAAGGCCAGGAAGATTTTTGTTTAAAGAAATTACTACTTTTATTCAGCAAGGATGCATTCAATTTATCAAAACTAATAGTAAATATATTTATGTTAAACATATTTCCATTTTATATTAGTGCTGTTCTTTTGAACCTTCTAATCATCAAAGAATCTTGACAAAAATCAGTTTCCTGTCTTCAGTATCGATAATATTAAGAAATGTTTCTTCAGCAGCAAATCAGCATATTTGAATGATTTCTGAAGGATTATGTGACACTGAAGACTGGAGTAATTATGCTGAAAATTCAGCTTTGCCATCACAAGAATAAATTACATTTTAAAATATATTCAAATAGAAAACAGTTATATTAAATTGTAATATTATTTCACAATTTTACTGCTTTTACTGTGTTTTTGAGCAAATAAATAATCCCTTGTTGAGCATAAGAGACTTCTTTCAAAAACATTTAAAAAAAATCTTACCAACCCAACCTTTTTGGTATAAATATATATTTTTTAAAGTGTTGTAAGAGAATTTGGTAATATGTATTCTTGGTTGTTTGTCGAGCTCATGGTGCTCATATGGATGATATGGGTTTGAGTTCAGCCTGCAACATGTTCTTCTACCATTCTTTTTCTCCGTCACCAATAATTTCCGGTTCACTTTCCAGTGCACTCATTAAATTTGAATTTTTTGGGGGGTTTTCACTGGCACTTGTTCCTCTCAGAAAACTTTTGCTGACACTTCTGGCCTATATACATGAAATGTGTTTTCGGCTGTCTATCTTTTTTAGCACAATTTTCCACCGGACAAAATTGCGCTTGTTAACTCATGATTTCTGTTCTGTCTGTGCGCACCAATCTTGCACTTCTATCTACTCCTCAACCAGACCACCTAGAGACTTCGGGTTTTCGGCATTATGTTAAGGAAGGTCTAATCTCGGGAACGCACAAAATCCAGGAAAAGATTTACTATCTCTTAGTGTTGTGATCCAATGAGGTGAGAAAATTGCACTAAAACACTCACTGAGTTTTTATTACTTGTTTGTCATTTCATTTGTTCTTTCCATCTCATACAATATACATTCATATTATGGATATTTTTGGGTTCAATTGAAGTGTATTGTTTTGGTTTTTTGGTCATGCTGGTTTGCGTCTGGTTGCTTTTCTTGATCTGTGGCAGAGGAGCTTCAAGTCGTTGTGGTTAGCAAAACATGCAAACCTAGTGAAGCGATAATGCAAAGCTATACTTTTATGTATATGGTTTGTGCTTAATTAAGTGAATATATTATTATTATTGTTATTAGTAGTAGTAGTAACTGTAAATTGAATAGCACGACTGGTCAAGTGATTTCAACATGGCGTCTCCCAGAGCATCCCGCTCTGTTTAGAATAAAACTACTTTGTACATCATTGTAAACATATATTCCTCAGAAATACTATTTATACCTTTAAAGTGTAAAAGTTTAATTAGCAAAAACAATTTTAAAATGTTGTTTTAGAGTACTAGAATCCAGCCTTATTGATTGAAAACCATTCGATTTTTACAGCTGGAGCAGTAAAACTTTGATGACTCTTCATGCTGTGATCCAGCTGTCCTTCTGTCATACTTCACTATATGGAACACTTCATAAAAGTAGGTTATTGATTCTGTTGTAGTTGATAACTGAAGGCAAGAGGTCGCCAGAGACATTTCCAGTTTCAGCAGTCTGTACATTTTTCTGTCTGTGGCATTGTCTTCTTTGCACGTAACATTATAACATTTAACTGGAGTAAGAAACAGAAGACTGAAAGGAGACTGAAAGGCTGAAAAGGAGACTGAAAGAGAACGACCCCTTGCCCCCGCTGAACCTCTGTATTTCTGAGGCAGTGTGCTTCATTGATGTTGCGTCTGACTTAGTGGATTGCAGAGGAGAAGAGACTGGAGTCTATAACAATCCTGTGAAGTGTTAAACAGAGCAGCATGTGGAGGTTCGTGTAAACAAGATGTTTTGCGTACATTTGGTCCAGGTTAGGAGCACATGGGTAGTTCCCTCCCAGCCTTTTTTTTGTGCCTTTCAAGTAAACGGTTGCAGCCCTGATTTGTGCGCACATCTGGTCGGATATGCAGAACAATACTTGTGTCTGCTTCTCGGCAAGTGGATTCAATTGTAGCATGTTTTATGTTTTGCATATCACAGTTTTGCTTGGGTTTCTCTCATATTTGAGCATCTGATATGGCCTGTTTTTCCCGTCTGAGGGTCTAGACGTGCTGTGCCATGTGAAACACATAAGCAGTTTACTTTGTGTCACAAATAAACTAGAAAATTATGTTTCTAGCTACACATTAAGTAGTTGAACTATTATATATTTCATGGAATAAGAAATGGTGCACTGTAACTGCTTTTGACATGCACAGTAGTCAGAGGTTCACACTAATATGTGCCTCATTTTTCTTATTTTGTACAACTCTAATAAAAGGCAACATCTAAACAATGTGCAATTTAAAGAATTAGTACCATTTAGTGACTTGAAATGTACAGTGCCCTCCACAATTATTGAACCCCCTGGTAAATATGATCAAAATTGGCTGTAAAAAATAAATCTGCATCGATTATCCTTGTGATCTTTCATTCAAAAAATGTGCAAAATTTTAACCTTTCATTGAAGTAAAAGAATTGAAAGTGGGGGGAAATCACATTATGAAATAAATGTTTTTCTCCAAAACATGTTGGCCACAATTATTGAAACCCCTAGAATTTTTTACGAGTAAAATATCTCTGAAGTATATTCCCATTAATATTTACCTTTTTTAGTACACCAGGGTGACTAGGAAAATGAAACTGTCCAGCTATGACTTCGTGTTTCACAGGAGTTTAAATATGAGGAAACACAAAGGCCAAATCCCCTTAATCATCCATCACAATGAGTAAAACCACAGAATACAGTTCTGATGCGTAGCAAAAGATTGTTGAGCATCACAAACTAGAAAGTGGCTGTAAGACAATAGCTAAAGAATTGAACATCCCCATTTTGACCATCAGGGCAATAATTAAGAAGTTATAACCAACTAAAGATGTTATGAATCTGCCAGGAAGAGGACGTGTGTCTATACTGTCTTAATGCACGGCGAGTATGAAAGTTTGAGTGGCCAAAGACTCTCCAAGGATCACAGATGGAGAATTGCAGAGATTAGTTGAGTCTAAGGGTCAGAAAGCCTAAAAAAAAATTATCAAACAACCCCTACATCCCCACATGTTTTTTGGGAGGGTTTAAAAAAAAAACCTCCTCGCTCCTCCAAAAACAAATTCCAGCAAATTTAATTGTCAGACACCACTGGATCTTCAAACAACACATGGTTCTGTGGTCAGATGAGACTAAAACAGAGCTTTTTGGCAGCAAACACACTAGATGGGTTTGGTGAACACAAGGATAAAAAGTACCCCATGTGTACAATTTAATATACCATTGGATCTTTAATGTTGTGGGCATATTTTTCTGCTGGAGGTCCTGGACTTCTTGTTCAGATACATGGCATTGTGGATTCTATCAAATATCAACAGATAAAAAATCAAAACCTGATGCCTTCTGCTAGAAATCTTATAATGGGCCGTGGTTGGATCTTCCATCAGGACAACGATCCAAAACAAACATCAAAATCAAAACAAAAATTTGTTGCGGAACACAAAATGAAGCTTCTGCCATGACCGTCCCAGTCCCCTGACCTGATGAGTGGGCTGAACTGAAGAGGAGAAGCACCAACATGGATCTGGGAATCTGAAGGATCTGGAGAGATTCTGTGTGGAGGAATGGTCTCTGATCTCTTGTCAGTTATTCTCCAAACTCATCAGGCATTATAGGAGAAGACTCAGAGCTGTTATCTTGGCAAAAGGAGATTGCAAAAAGTATTTAATAAAAGGTTTTCAATAATTGTGGCCAACGTGTTTTGGAGAAAAACATTTATTTCATAATGTGATTTCCCCCCACTTTCAATTCTTTTACTTCAATGAAAGGTTAGAATTTTGCACATTTTTTGAATGAAAGATCACAAGGATAATCGATGCAGATTTATTTTTTACAGCCAATTTTGATCATATTTACCAGGGGGTTCAATAATTGTGGAGGGCACTGTAGGTCCTGGTGTATTAGGGCCTGCATGAATACTCATTTTTACTAGTCGACAAATAAAAATATTATTTATCTTATATAAATGATACACTTTGCAGCTTTAGCATGGTGGGCAACTATAGAAGAGTGTGTCCTGTGTAATGGAAACTTGCGTATTGCCATTGATTGTCATAAATGGTACAAAACAAATGTCTTACTCGCTTTTATTTTCTATGAGCCTCTGGGCGGCATTTAGAGGCCCCAGGGTCTCTGAGCAGTTTGCAACAGTTTTGGCTTGTATGTTTTAAAAGTTCCCTTAAAAGTGTAGTTTGCTTACATGCTATATTGGGAGCGCAAATCACTCTCATTTTCACTTGATGTAATTCCAAATATATTGGACTTTTACACTCAGAACACACAAATATACCAGCACACCTTATCTCCTGTCAGCATATAGAACAAGTGCAACTGAATTTACAGTATGTGATCTGTGACTAGTGGTAGAATCACTTGACTAGTCACTCACTACTGTTGTATTTTACTGAGTCTGTCTGAAGAGAGAGTATAATGTTCGTCCCTGATAGCAACCTGATTTTAACCTGAATCAGTTTCAAAAATGGCATTTATGATCGCAAGAAGGAAAAGATACTCAAATACAGTCAATATCTAAATGACAATGAAAATAAATGTCTTAATCATGCGTGAGAGGATGGACTTTCACTAAAAGTGCAGTTTTTCCAAAATATTGTAATGTATAATTGTGCCAATCTTGTCAAATCTTAGACTTTTTTATTTTCTTTTAACTTCAATGGCATAAACGTGCTGACTACTTTCACTTTTTTAAATTCTTTTTTCTCAAAATGATTGAGAATACTGTTGCAAATAGGACCGGAAACCAGAGCGAAAGTGCCGTCTCTTAGGATGAAAGTTGTATTGTGAGGGGACAGATGCTACTCTCCCATAAAGACCTGGGAAACAATTTGTGTTTCACATGGCTGCAGTAAGCCCTCTCTCACCCGGCCCAGTCTGATGTTAATTAGTTCATAAATTAAGGACATTGACTTTTTTTAAGAGCCAAATGAATGGGAAGAAGGAATGGAAAGATGGCGAATTAAGCGCACTAAAAAAACAGGCGAAAAATAAACAAAAGAAAAAAACAAAAAAGCAAACTTCAAAGGGAGATCTAATTCGTCAGGCGTTTGAAGTGAAAACACTGAGGCTGGTTCCACTCGCCACATGGATTAATGGTCGACTGAACAGCCAGAGCACCACACGCTCTGCTCTCTCTCTCGCTCTCTCTCGCTCTCTCTCGCTCTGTTATTATCAGCGCTTTGAGACGGGGGCTTTTCTTTAATGTGATCTAAGAATAATTTTGTGTTTCCCCTGTTGTGGGTAAGATTACGGTCAGTTTTTCTTACAGCAGTTCGTTCGATTCTGTTTGTACATTTATTGAGTTTTTTTGGGGTCGTTTTTCTGAGCTGAGTTCAAAAGAAAAAAACTTTTCTCTAAGCTGCACAGACTAAATCTGAAGCTGAAGTGTGTAATTTTAAAATGTTAAATTATTTTCCTATCCCAGCTTAATATGCATACACAAATATAGACTATAAAAAAGCCATTCAAAGGCTGATTTATGCACATTGGGTCTTAGAAAAATTGGCTTAGTTTAGGGTAAACTACAGCAGACACTAGTGTTAGAGTTGGGTTGGGTGGTCTTTTTTCAGACTTAATTGCTTGTTGTCTAAAAGTCTGAACTCTCCCTCCTCCACTTGTATGCATTCACATTGTCATGGTATTATGGTGAATCAAAGTACATTTCCCAAATGATTTAATAATCATCTGAAACATCTTTGATCATTGATTCACTAAACAGCTTTAGTTAATTGCAGTATAACAGCCAAGGCTCTTGTGGGACATTAGGACACAGAGAACATATTAGATGTTATCACAAGTTCATAACTATCAAGCTGAGACAATCATTGGTTTGGTGATACCTGTGCTATGACCTCATTGCCACAAGATCTAATCTGTATGGATAATCTCCCTTAATTGAATATTGATTTGTAGAGACTTTATGTCTGCATTTTTCTGTTTATTCTTCAGATAAGATGCCTTGACATTCCCTCTGATAGTTACGGCTTCAAAGCCCCATTTTCTTGCTTTTGCATTTGAATATTTTTGGAGAGAAATTCTCAGACACCCCAACGCTTTGGCACCAACATCCTCATCCTGGATGACTATTTTGAACACTCCGGATTTTTCTTTTTCAAAGTACTGCTGCTGTCCACATGGAATTTTATAGCTGACTCCGGACCTCCGCTGGGATAGAAAATAGAGAGACTAGACCTTTGGAAACTTATATTGAACAACCCTGATTTAATATATAATCAGCATTCGTTCTTCTGCAATGCAAAATGTGGATGGGTATGATCAGACCAGTCACGATATAGATGTGTATTTGCCCTTGACACAAGCTTTAAAAGTGGCCTGCTTTTGACTGAAAACGCTAGATTTAGCACAGTGTATCGATAATGATTTCTGGGCTGAGCTTTAAGAGTTAAAGGATTTAATATATATATTGGTATTAATCAAAGTATGAAACATTATTTGGATGATCTGATTTAGTGTGTGTTCACTCTTAAAACGAACCCTGGTGCGATTGTTATGTTAGTGCGGCTCATTTGAATTAGTGTGAACGCTACCATCTGAACCCTGGTGCGAACCAAACAAGCAGACTGATACCGCTAAAAAGATGGGTCTCGGTTCACTTCTGAACTGCTGAACGCATTACTGAACGCAACACGGACCAAGGACATATAAATTAACCGAAAACAGGACATGATGTTACAAGATGGAACCCTAAAAAGGACAGAATGCTCATGCATACCTGTTTTTTCTCATCATATTTGCAATGTTGCCCATCACAGTTCGGTACAGGCATCCAAACCGCTTCTCCTCGCAGCAGATCTTCATGTGTGTGTGACGGAGGGATTCCTGCTGCTGTTTTGACTCCTTCACACATTTTATAAGCTCTTCACGAGTTTTCAGATGGCCAAAACACCATTATATGTACATACATTGAGCACATTTAGCCCGGTACACAGCATTGTTTTGGATATTCGGTAAGTTCCGTCGCGAAATATACTTAATAACATGCGACCAATCAGGTTGTGAACATATCGTTATGCCTTGAGGTTTGGAATAAAAAATTCCAATGTGAACGCTTTTTTTTATTTTTTTTTTGGTCCGAACCGAACTACAAGTGTGAACACACCCTTATAAAAAGTGGTGAAAAGTTTGAGAACCATACAAGAGGAAGATCATTTCTAATCTGGCTTTGTGTTGCTTCTTCCTTTTTAATCATTTTTGCAAATTATGGTTGTAAATTTGTTAGGATATAAAATGTCAACATTGTCAAACAGTGCCGCTGCCAGTATATTTTACTTACTCTAAAGCAGAAACATATCAAAATGTTATTCAGATGGAAACGACGTAGACCGTCTCCGCATTGGGACTCTTGATATATTGCTGAAAGGGAGTCAGCTTAGCGCTTCCTTAAAATTTGTGCCCATTCCAGACCTACTTTGTCTTGTCTCTGCTCCTCTTTATTCTGTTCGAAACCCTTGATGTCAGCTGGCACTGCCTCACAGAGTTTGCCAGGCTTTGGATCTCGGCAGGGGTCTATCGCCGCACCCCTCCCAATAACAGGCAGCATGTGAAGATTGTCACCCTGCTTTATAATTGGGGTTTCAGATCTTCAGAGCTTGGGACCCCTTCATAGCCCATCAGCACCTGGCTCCTTAACTTTCAAAGGCAGTGGAGACCTCCAAACCCTCAGGTGGTGAAATACTTTAAAGTTCGAGCCCCACCTATCCACGATTCACCTGTTGTTACAATGTAGGTCTGCGTAAAGCTAGAGATGGTCTTTGTGTGAAGATGATAACTAGAAAACTACATGCAAATATCTAAACAAAATGCCTCAATCACTTGCATATGCAAGTGTAATAACTCAGAATTTCTAGTTGATTAACAAGTACTTTATTTGAATGACTTATACCTTTCTTGGCTTGTTCATCTTCATACATGCAGGTGAGACAGAACTCCCTCCGATCCTACATTGGTGTAGTTCCTCAGGACACCGTCCTTTTCAATGACAACATCCGTGAAAACATTCGCTACGGACGCATCTCTGCAAGTGACCAGGAAGTGGAAGAGGCTGCAGTGGCTGCTGATATCCACCATAAGATATTATCCCTTCCAGACGGTAGAGGACTGCTACATTTTCATAGCTAGATTTAGTCATTTATTTTGCTTGTTCACAGAATAGCAGCATTACATTGGAAATTGCTCAATTTTTTTGATGCAGCCAAAGCATAGGTACATCCTTGGAATGCATACACTGCCATTCAAAAGTTTTGGGTCAGTAAGATTTTTTAATGTTTTTGATGAATTGGTGCCCAAGAAACATTTCTTGTTATTATCAATGTTGAAAACCAGCTTAATATTTTTAATCTTAATTATTGTTATTTTTTTATCCAGGATTCCCTTAAAGAATCTATGTTCAGCACAGCAAGAACATAATTTATTTGAATTCGAAATCTTTTATAACACTATGAATGTCTTTACTGTCACTTTTGATCAATTTTATCCATCCTTGCTGAATAAAAGTATTCATCTTTCTGACCCCAAACATTTGAACGGTAGTGTACATAAATGATTGCAGTTTTGGAAGATTAAATCATATAGTATTGTAATAACTTGAGGGTGTGTAAATGATGACAAAATGTTATTTTTTCCCTGAACAATCCTTGGGTTATTATTGATAGGATATAATACTGAAGTGGGTGAAAGGGGTCTGAAGTTGAGTGGTGGAGAGAAACAGAGAGTGGCCATCGCTCGCACAATCCTGAAATCCCCTCGCATCATTTTGCTTGATGAAGTGAGTAAAGGCTCTCTTGAAGATTGACAATTTATGATGTTGGTATGTGCTCAATTCTGCTTCGCATATTTTACTTTCAGGCCACATCTGCTTTAGACAGTCAAACGGAGCGTAACATTCAGGCTTCTCTTGCTAAGGTGTGTGCCAACCACACCACTCTCGTCGTGGCACACAGGTAGGTCTAATTCTTTTTAATTTCCTCTATAACCTAAAGTTATTAAATTACTTTTAAAACCATTAAACTGTTTCATGGAGCTGTACATTTCTTTAATTTAATATTTTTACAAATAAGGGTGTAAAATACCACAGGGGCAACTTCTAGGGACTTGTTACATTCTTGTCAATGCAGTTAAGTTTCTTTGTTAGTTTTGGTTGGTTAAGGCCTGTTCACACCATGGATGATAACTATAATGATAATAATAAATATATAGTTCTAAAAATCATTCTGAATATAAAAGAATAGCAGAGTCCACACCACTACTATAACGATAGCGGCGCAGAAACTATCTAATTGAAATCACTTTTACAACTGATTAAAAACATTGGCAGCCAATCAGAATCCATCCTGCTTTAAGAGCTCAAGCATTTCAAGTGGCAGACGGCAAAACTGCAGTGCGCGCTTAGAATAAAGAAAAAATATCGTCCGCTGATGTGGATGCTAATATAGTTACTGTTATAGTTATTTTATTGGTTTATGTTTGGTTTGCTTTATAGTTATTTGTTCATCTTTACTCCCAGCGCTACCGATGGAAGTCATGTTTCTATCAGACAAAAGAAATAAGGTGCGGTCACATTTACCAATGTTCAGTGAATTTTTATTTAATTTCAGTAAGAATCTACGTGATCAGGAATTTGCATGAGGATGAAAAAGTTTCGCAAAAGGTTCAAGATGGTCACACGAACACGTTGACCAACAGAAGAGCTGCTTGGTTTGAAAGTGCTTTGCTACATGCATCGCTACACTAATGACAATGGAAAATTTGTAGACATTTCACTAATGTGACCACACCTTTATATCTGTCCTGATGCTCCACTATGTCCAGGCCCTGAAATATATTGTCTACTGCTCTGAATTCAAGGCTGTATCCCTCAGATAACATCATGTATTGATAAAAGCTTTTGTTGGGCCATCTGGGCCACATCTCTAGCATTAATTAAATTGATCTATTTGTCCTTAAACCCAGTGTCTTCAGAATAACACCCTAGCCCAAAGAAATGAAAGGTGTATGAAGGATAATCCAAACAATAGCAAGCAGCTGTTTCCCAAATGAAATAAAGCTGTTCGTGACATACAAGCTGAGCTCATAGTTCACACCTATGTGTTTGTGGTGTGGTCAATGAAATGTGTTTTTAATATCTGCAAGCTTAAAAGAGAGGGTATATTGCATTTTTTTCTCTTGATTTTATGAAACATTTAACAGTACCGTTACTCTACACTCTACAGCAGTTCTCGGTTTTTTGCCACGACTTTGAAACCCAAAATATTTTGTGCACATTAACTTTTTTATTAAATGAAAGCAGCTTAATTGAAAAATAGTGAAGTTTATTAGATAAACTTCCGCACCTGTGTTGTACATCAGACTGCACGTTGATTTTAGACATACTGAAGAAGTTCTGCTTAGTCTTGTCAATGCAAATGTATACGCTTATCAAATTTTTCACTCAGCTGGTTGTCCTATAAAGCCGCACTTAGCCGGCAACATTTAAAACATCTGTTCAGAGCAGTGAATGGTTGACAGGTGAGCAGGCGGTCCTTCGCTGTCAATTAGTGTTTGCACCACAGATGTGATATTACATGTGTGTATGACCACCTTAGGATGTGGTTTCAGTGATCTGACCACAAAATCTCTTTACACTTGTATTTAGTGCTGTCATCCATCAAGATGTATGTTAGGGAGTTCACTTCACTTGACAAAATGCGTTTATTTGGAATGTCCTGCAACACTTTTATATTAATGGATATTAAGGAGTTATGACATAATGTACGTCTTCAAATACATTACCGTTCAAACGGTTGGGGTCAGTAAGATAAAAAAAAAATTACTACTTTTATTTAGCAAGGACACATTAAATTGACCAAAAGTGACAGCAAAGACATGATTAATTTTACAAAGAATCCTGAAAAAAAAAAAAAAAAAAATATATATATATATATTAAGCAGCACACCTGTTTTCAACATTGAAAATAATAGAAAAAAAAAAGATTTCTTCAGCAGCAAATCATCATATTAGAATTATTTCTGAAGGATCATGTGACACTGACTGAAGACTGGAGTAATGATGCTGAAAATTCAGTTTTGCCATCACAGGAATAAATTACATTTTAAAATATATTCATATGAAAAACGGCTATTTTGAATTGTACGGAGCCCCTGAGGGGACCTGTGTAAAAAAAAAAAAAAAATAGGACTTTCGCGTGCGCACGAGAAACTTTCGCGTGCGCACGAGAAACTATCGCGTGCGCACGAGAAACTTTCGCGTGCGCACGAGAAACTATCGCGTGCGCACGAGAAACTATCGCGTGGGCACGAGAAACTATCGCGTGCGCACGAGAAACTTTCGCGTGGGCGTGAGAAACTTTCGCGTGCGCACGCGATAGTTTCTCGTGCGCACGAGAAACTTTAGGTTTGCGTTATAGCGTCATTAATACAAATGTAGAAATATGGATGATGTATATATCATTTATGTTGTTGTTTGACATGTTTTGAAGTGTTTATTTTAGCAAAAATCTCAAGCAAGGTGCTATTAAAGACAAGACTTAGAGGCATATTTTAGTCACAATTCAAATAATTGTATTAACTTTGAATATACTTTGAATAAACTTTGTATTTGTATGTGTATTGATAAAAAATAAACAACAGGCTAATAATCTTCTGCTACTGAGATGAAGGAAACATTTTTTTAAAGAATTAAAGTTCACAAGATTGCTATTTATCTTGATCAAACTGTTCCGTCATCAGCTCTTCCTCAGTTCCGCACTGCAGAATAAAATAGTCATCCTCTGCTGCAGTTGTACGGATTCTTAACGCATTTATTGCAACCACATTTCATCTTTTTCTCATCAAACAACCAGATTAACGAATGCTTCGACACAACCCGTACCGAAGAGCCTAGACAGGTCTTTCTTCTGTATACTGTATACAGGGTGAATGACGACTGTTGGCCTACCATGGTCGCCCTCGTCAGTAAGTTTTAAATAATAATAATAATAATAATAATAATAAATTAAGATATAAATCAATATAATTGGTTGTATATTAAATATTTTAAACAATAGCTACAAAAAGGTAATTGACTGTATAGTCCTAACGTTCATGCATGAACTGTCATTCAGACTTACTGTCTAACAACCAGAGAACAGAGAACATCAGAGATATTAAAATACATACTCTTCTGAGTTTTATGATGTAGGCCTTTTTTATTAAAATGTATCGGCCTATAATTTATATCTCAAGGATGCGAGCTTGTGCGTGGCGCACTGTCATGTTGAGAGGGAAACACGCATTATATTATTAGGCTAGTCTATTCAGAAATAGTGTAAAAGACCTGTAAATAAAATACAACATTAACATTATAAACACTATTAATAACATATAGGCTATGCGTATTTTACTTCCCCATAGCCAAATCCTTAAATGAATGGAATCAGAAAACAACGAGAAATGAAAAATAACTAACCACTTATAATAATAATAATAATAATAATAATAATAAATACATAGTAGTCTATAAAAATAGCCCATTGTGCCCTTTATTACAAACAACTTTTAGCCTATTTTAAACGCCAAGCCTAAACAAATTTATTTGAATCGAAACTGAAACTATACCGCAAAGTTGGGTTTGCGCATCTTTCGTTCGGTCCAAAGTTTTTATACTGAACAGGGCCGGGTTTCCCGATAACGATGTATCTTAGCTCTTAAGAGCGCTTTCTACGTGCAAAGTTACGAACGCTCGCAGCAATTCCACGAGCGTTTCCCAAAAATGCACTTAACATGAACGCGCGAGAACGCGCTCTACGTGCTACTTAAGAGTCGCTGTCCATTCGCGAAGTGCTGAAATATAACCTTATATGGAATCGTATTCTGAACGTTTAACCTAATAATTGTCATCTGTTGTGGATTAGCAATCAAGACAAGTATATATAAAGCACCTACAGGCGGAGGCACTGACAAAATTGCTGAACACGAAAAGATACCTTTCAAAAAGATGAAATTAATGTCCTTTTAGAGGAGATAGAGCGAAACAAATATGTAATTTTTAACAGATTTAAAGGATTTCTTTTATATATTTATTTATTCATTCATTTAATTTTGATTAAAATGATTAGATTAAATTATTTCTATTTTTTTCTGACCTTTTTAATTATTTAATTTATACATTAATTTAACCAACAACAAAAAAGAGTAATAAAGTGTACAATAAAGTACAATCAAAACCTTATATTATAATCACATTGCATTTGAATAAAGTTAAAGGTGTAATCTGCCGGTTGTCCTGCAGGTGTCCTCATAAATCTGTCTTCTTACGATGCACTTGCGGACGTACGATTACTCCAGAGCACTCGTAGATCTACGAAGATTTTCAAGTGCTACTTATTAAGCTACGATGCTTTTGGGAAACAGACCGTAATATTAAGATCAGTCGTACGATCGTTTTTACGATCAACTTATGCCGAGTTCAGACTGCACGATTTTCAAAGTAGTCGGGTCACTGTTCTTTTCACACTGCATGACTATCCAGGGTAACATTCAGTTGCTGGTGTGTTCACACTGCACGATGCATCGGCGACAGGAGGTTTCACACTGCATGACTTTCAGGAGGAAGAATCGCCGACAACTACTGTCTGGCCCGCAAACTACGTTTCGCAACCAAACACACGCGAGAAGTGATAAGGAAATAACGCAAAATCCCGCGTGCGTAAGACCGCAGTTCTCACGCGAGTTTGAAAATGTTATTAAAAATGATAGCCTGCAAGAAGCTTGCGATCCAAATTGTCTGCGCACTGATTTGCAGCGAAATGGAGAAAAAGAAAAACATTATGCGTGAGGAAATGGATGGGAAGACAAGGGGAGCAAGGACTGTGTGTTCTGCAAAGAGAGTTTGGGGTAAATAAATAATTTTGCAATGTGCTGCTGTTGCTGCTGGTCAAGCAAATGTTTGTGCTTTGTTTCTGTTTGATATAATTGTAAATATATCTATTAAAATACTGATATTGTGGTCTATAACTCCTCCCCGAACTCCCCGCTGCTTTGTATCTTGCTCTCTCATTGGCTGTCGGTCATCGCCGATGTAGTTTTCAGTCAGAACACTTTCACACAGCAGGATTTGGAATCGCCGACAGGTCCAGATATTTAGCATGCCAAATATCTCACGAGCGTCGGCGACTCGTCGGTGATTCTCTCAGATCGCGTCTTTGCTCATTCACACTGCGTGATTGTCACTCGCATGAACGAGCACCGATTTGCCTGTGATTTCGGGCATTTGTCGGCGATTTCTCAAAACCTGTCGGCGAGCCAAAATCGGGGCTAAAATCATGCAGTCTGAACTCGGCATTAGGCTTACGATGCTTTTGGGAAACGCAGCCCTGGAATTAATTATCATTTAGTTTGTTCCTCAGTTGGGGAACAGTTGTTCCTAATTTGTTCCTTTGTTTCATACTCTGTCATTCGAAACAGTAAAATGTATATTTTTATTTGTGTACATTCAAAATGACTACAAAATGTCATGCCTTTGAAAAAGAAAGAAATTCAAGGAACAAATTCAAGTGATGGCGACGGCGAATCGCGATATTAACAACATCGGTTCACTTCTGCCATTAACTTGACATCACAGCCGGTTCATTATTAGCCTAAATGATTATTAATTCCTGTTCAGTATTAAACTTTGGACCGAACGAAAGATGCGCGAACCCAACTTTGCGGTAGCCTATAGTTTCAGTTTCGATTCAAATAAATTCGTTTAGGCTTGGCGTTTAAAATAGGCTAAAAGTTGTTTGTAATAAAGGACACAATGGGCTATTTTTATAGACTACTATGTATTTATTATTATTATTATTATAAGTGGTTACTTATTTTTCATTTCTTGTTGTTTTCTGATTCCATTCGTTTAAGGATTTGGCTATGGGGAAGTAAAATACGCATAGCCTATATGTTATTAATAGTGTTTATAATGTTAATGTTGTATTTTATTTACAGGTCTTTTACACTATTTCTGAATAGACTAGCCTAATTATATAATGCGTGTTTCCCTCTCAACATGACTGAGTGCGCCACGCACAAGCTCGCATCCTTGAGATATAAATTATAGGCCGATACATTTTAATAAAAAAAAGGCCTACATCATAAAACTCAGAAGAGTATGTATTTTAATATCTCTGATGTTCTCTGTTCTCTGGTTGTTAGACAGTAAGTCTGAATGACAGTTCATGCATGAACGTTAGGACTATACAGTCAATTATTACCTTTTTGTAGCTATTGTTTAAAATATTTAATTTACAACGAATCATATTGATTTATATCTTAATTTATTATTATTATTATTATTATTATTATTATTATTATTATTTAAAACTTACTGACGAGGGCGACCATGGTAGGCCAACAGTCGTCATTCACCCTGTATACAGTATACAGAAGAAAGACCTGTCTAGGCTCTTCGGTACGGGTTGTGTCGAAGCATTCGTTAATCTGGTTGTTTGATGAGAAAAAGATGAAATGTGGTTGCAATAAATGCGTTAAGAATCCGTACAACTGCAGCAGAGGATGACTATTTTATTCTGCAGTGCGGAACTGAGGAAGAGCTGATGACGGAACAGTTTGATCAAGATAAATAGCAATCTTGTGAACTTTAATTCTTTAAAAAAATGTTTCCTTCATCTCAGTAGCAGAAGATTATTAGCCTGTTGTTTATTTTTTATCAATACACATACAAATACAAAGTTTATTCAAAGTATATTCAAAGTTAATACAATTATTTGAATTGTGACTAAAATATGCCTCTAAGTCTTGTCTTTAATAGCACCTTGCTTGAGATTTTTGCTAAAATAAACACTTCAAAACATGTCAAACAACAACATAAATGATATATACATCATCCATATTTCCACATTTGTATTAATGACGCTATAATGCAAACCGAAAGTTTCTCGTGCGCACGCGAAAGTCCTATTTTTTTTTTTTTTTTCACAGGTCCCCTCAGGGGCTCCGTAGTATTGTAATGTTTCACAATATTATTATTTTTACTGTATTTTTACTTTGATCAAATAAAGGCAGCCTTGAGCATACTAGACTTCTTTCAAAAACATTTAAAACAAGTAATAAAAACTCAGTGAGTGTTTTAGCGCAATTTTCTCACGTCATGGGATCACAACACTAAGAGATAGTAAATCTTTTCCTGGATTTTTTTTGTGCGTTCCCGAGATTAGACCTTCCTTAACATAATGCCGAAAACCCGAAGTCTCTAGGTGGTCTGGTTGAGGAGTAGATAGAAGTGCAAGATTGGTGCGCACAGACAGAACAGAAATCATGAGTTAACAATCGCAATTTTGTCCGGTGGAAAATTGCGCTAAAAACCTTACAGACCCAATGTAATATAAATTAGCATATGTTCATTTAATATACACATGTATGTATTACATCCACATGTATTTATAGAAATATACATTTATTATTCATTTAATATAAGTCATCATATTTGAGAGCACTAAAGCTGTCATATTTTGTGCTATCTTTGTCAATGCGTACACAGTCCGGGTATACTCTGTTTTTGCATTTTTGTTTGTTGTCTAATTCATTCAATTCTACAGTGATTTTTTTTTTTTAAGAGGCATTGTTAGTCACCACAGTACAAATATGTGCCAAGCTATTTTTTTTTCCAGGAATTGTTTCACCTCTAGTCCACTCCACAGGATGGTGTTTAATAACTGTCAGATAGTGTCTGCTATGTCTGCAACAGAAAACATGTGTGCGCCTGATAGTTATTAGTGTGGAATTATTTTGTATAGGTGTTTTATGAGAAGAGCGAACACGTTTGACATTGATTCAAACACCCCACTCGCTTCCTCTCTGCTGGTCACCTTTTTTCCTTGTCTTTCTGTGTCACATTCCACCACTCTCATACTACTGCCGTCACTTTCGGAAAGTGTCTCTGCCCATCCGGCGTCTCTGTTTCCTTCTCTCTAATGTTTTTCCCTCTGTCTCTCATTGCTCTCCTCTTTAGAAAATTGTAAACACATCAGGATCAGAGTCTGCGAGCTTTGATCCTGTCCAGCCTCTGAGACAGTGGTGTCACTTTGATCTGTTTTGGGGTGGTGGTTCTGGGGTTAGCGATCAATAAAGAAGTCTCCGCTCCTTTGTTTGAAGATGAAGGGCAGCTGAGAGGATGACCTGCAGAAGGTTTCGGGTGTGAATTAAAGAAGCCGTGTGTGTGGATTAGATTAAGGGGGATCTAGTGCTTAAAGACGCTGCCGCTGCTGCTTTAAATTAGGGAATGCGTTTACAGTACAACGCCGGCTGAATCGCTCTGCTTTGTGAACAGGATGCAAACAAGGATTAACTTTTGATGTGATGCAGGAATAAAAGCAGGCTTTAATAGCAGAGTAAGTCATCTGCTTCCTGTCTGTACTCTTTAAAGTTGAGGTCTAACGTTTTTTTATGTTAAATACTTCTTCCTAGCTTACTAAAATTCTTAAAATACTTTCTCCTTTCTAACTTTATATGTTGACAGCTACTAGTAAGCTATTTTTAGATTGTAAATATTGTGGCTGAGCTCAATATTGTGGTGGCTCAGTTTTCTTTGAGCATTCCGACCAGAATGACACAGCATCACTGACTCAACCAATGACGTGAGTTTAAGGTGGGATTGTCCATTTGTTCCAACAAATGAAAAGGCAAAGCCACTAAATCAACATCAAAATCAAGCAGTCATCTGCATCTAGGCCTAAAAGTTGCTCTTGAACACACCGCCAAGACTACAGTCAGTGGCCAACTAACACATGTGTTCTGTGCCAGCATGAGAGGACGTAACTCTCCATACCAGCAGGTGGCAGTAAAAAAAAAAAAAAAAAAAAAGTGTCAGGAAATTAGCATGTAATTATGCAAAACTATCTCCTGTCTGATAAATGCTAAAGCTCAGTGCCCTTAATGCACTCTAAATCCACGTATGTAATGCCGCATTAAAGCAGTGTTTGAAGCTAAGCATATCTCATTATCAATCATGTTCAGGACAGGAACTCATGTGTTCTGTAATTGTAAAACTTTTCAGTGTACGCTAAAATTTAATTAGATATTACATATAATTTGGTGTTGCACATTTTATTGGTACAGATATGTGTATTTTGTAAAATGAATGCAACTGCTTTTTTTCGCTTAATTAGAAGCACCACAATTAAATTGTTGTCTGTTTTTTAGAAACTACTGAACAACAGACATTTAGAAGTTTATTTTAAAGTGCAAAGTAATAAAAGTCAAAATTTGTAAATAAAGTTCTGTAAAAACTTGACTTGCGTTTTTACAACACTATAAGTGTGGCCCATCGGGTAATCAAAAGTTTTACACACTTGCGGGCTTCACACCCACTTAAAATCTAGGGCCGAAGACCAGAAATATTTTATGTACAGGGGTTGGACAATGAAACTGAAACACTGGCCATTATAGTGTTGGAGGTTTCACGCCTATATGTGCAGCCTGGTGGCCAATCTTTACTGATTTTACATTCTGTCAGTAAGAGCAGAGTGTGAAGGTTGAATTAGCAGAGCAATAACACAGCTGTACATAAAATATTGCAAGTTATGGTTAGAGGTGGGCGATATATCGTTTAGACGATAATATCCAAATTGTTGTCTGGACGATATGCAAAATTGAGATATCGAATATTTCATAATTTGTACAATCCGACCCCCCAAACATGAAAAGAGCTGAAAGAAGTTAAAGAGAAAACAAATAACGCACACAATAACCTTCTAAACAATTATATGTAGCGATTTTTAATACTGTAGGGCAGTACTATTCGCGGAAGCAACCTCCAAGTGGCCCAGCCCATGGTCCCGCGTCGTCAAAAACGCATAAGTAAATTCGAAATAGTGCGCGCAGAAGCACATGCACAAAACCGTTTTTAAAATGATATATGAATTATTTTTATTTTATCATATGTCATTTTACAAAAGGACATTTTACAAACCGTTTGCGCATGTGCTCCTGCACGCCCTTTTTCGGTCAGAACACAGCAATCAGAGGACGCGCTGAAAACTGTAATGCTGTTCTCTTCCTTCATAACTCGTATTGAGAAGATTTGAGTTGCAGAGGAATTTGTGACTGTTTCACCGGTTCAACCACATCAAAGTTTCGTAATTAGTAAGTCCGTGCTTTTTCTCTTATTTTTTTCTTATGTGCTGAAGGGCCGCTGTGCCTTGGTGAAACGTTACGTGAAGAGCTCTTTTCCAAAACGCCATAAACCTAAAAAGCTGCCTCAAAGATCCACCAACAGTAACGATTATGAATATGTAAAATATTGCAATAAGACATTTTAAATTGTTTACTAATTTCTGTGTCGGCTGCAAAGATGAAGTTGACGATAGGCTATGACTCGCGATCTTCGCAGTAGGCTAGTGAATGCACCGGAGAAATGCACATTTATTAGGCTACATATTTTTATTTAGTTTTGGATGGTTTTGTTTAGAACCAGCTTTCTGTAAAAATATTTCACATTTTTTAGGCCTGCGAGGCGAGTAGGCTACGGTCCGGTTCATGATGATATAATCTCCAGTTCAAGCACCGGCGCCTTTAATTAATAATTTATATTTAATTTTAATGTATTAAATCCAGGAAATTGGTCAATGAAAAATTTATTAAAATTAAGATACAATTAATACAAAACGAAATTCGTTTTAAAGAAAGGCTTTGTGTTTTTTGTTTTGAGGTCTCTGTGAAAGTTTGAAAGTCTTTAGTCTTTTTGCCGCTTTCAGAGCACTCGCGTCCATAATGGAGAACTGACACGTAATATTGTTTTTTCCTTATAAATGCAAACACGAAAAATAAAAGACAAAAGACTTTTTTTAAAAGACAAACCGTCAATTTTTTTTGGGGGGGGGGGATGGATGGATTTATAGCGTTTTGGGGAAAAAATGGATGGATTTATAGCGTTTTGAAAATATTTAATAAAATATATTTGAATCTATCATCAACAATATTGTTGTTTGATTTAATAATCACTGTTGCAAAAGGTGCCTAGTTCCGTTTTTTTTTTTTTTTTGTAAGTGGAAAAAGATAGGGGCTTCCTCAGATTCTGTTTAGTTAGCTCCTTTATTGTTTCTTTTATAGCCTACATAGGTAAAATGCAGCAAGTCAAAAGACCAACTGGACCTTCTTTGCCAGTTTGCACACATTTCTTTGAAGGATGGCAAAAATATCGTCTGAATATCGATATCAAGATATTGGAAAAAAATATCGAGATATTCATTTTTGTCAATATCTCCCACCCCTAGTTATGGTGTGAGTTATGGTGTGGAGAAGCCCCAAAGAGGCTTAACACATGGACTGTTGCTACCCAGAGTGAAGCATGGGGGTGGATCAGTGATGGTTTGGGCTGCGATCTCATGGCATTCCCTTCTGTGCTTGATGGGTGCATCACTGCCAAGGACTACCAAACCATTCTGGAGGACCATGTGCACCTAATGGTTCAAACATTGGACCCTGAAGGGGGTGCCATGTATCAGTATGATAATGCACCAATCCACACAGCAAGTCTTTTTGATGAACGTGAAAGTGAAGTTTAACATCTCCCATGGCCTCCACAGTCACCAGATCTAAATATTTTTAGCCACTTCGGGGTATTTTGGAGGAGCAAGGCAGGAATTGTTTTCCTCCATCAGCATCTGGCCAGGGACCTGGCCACTGTTCTATGGCTCAGATTCCCTCTGGCTACTGTGAAGGACTTGTATCTGTCATTCCCAAGATGAATTGATGCTGTATTGGCCACAAAAGTAGGCTCTACTACATTATACTGATAAATTATTGTGGTCTATTGTGGTGTTTCAGTTTCATTGTCCAATCCCTGTAAGTAGATAAGTGGTCAAAGTGCTGAAAGTGTGGGTATTGGGACAGGCCCTTTTTCACACCAATCTTGCTCACCATTTGCTTTCGTCACTTCCGTTCTTCTTCTCGTGCACTAGTTAAGCTGAACAGCCTATCAGAGTGAACTCTCACTGACCAATTCATGCATGTGCCAGTGTCACTGGTGCAGAACACACCGCAGAACTAGTCTGACAACGATGGCCTTCTGTTGGCTTGGTGTGTTATGGCCTGAAGACCGTTTTCAGGAAATCTGATTGAAAACTATTTTTGCTATTCCTTTTGGTGATGCTAGTTCACCATTTGACTCCTCACTGTTAACTCTCAGCTCAATATGTTGTTTGCAACATGACACATTAATTAGGAATGTACTAATATTAACATTATGTTCGATACCAATAAGCTCGTATTTATTTTCAGATATAGGCTAATAACCGATAATCTGCCAGTATTACATTTCTATACTATTTTGTGTAAATATATATATATATATATATAAAAAATGTTTTAATTGATAACAGTGAATTTAGACATCACAACATTATGATGTACAGTATGGAAAAGTATGGAGGTTTGCGAAGATTGCACTTAACTGTTATTAGATTAGTGTTTTTAAGATTAGCATTGAGAGTGTTAGATTGATTTAGTATTCTTTATTTAATGCAGCAACATTAATTTGTATTTTCAGGTTATCCACCATCATCAGCTCCGATCAGATCCTCGTTCTTCAAGACGGGCAGATTGCAGAACGAGGAAGGTCAGTAGTGTGTGTGTGTGTCCCCTCCAGTATGTGTGCATTTGTCCTCCTGAGAGACAAACCTACTGTAAAAATTCAAACAACAGACTCTGCTTGGCCTTTTCCCAATCCGAACGGCCAGATCCCGGGCGGTATAAAAGAGGAAATGTGACACCCTCTCTGTCCTGATTGAGTGAAATTCCTTTGGCTCGGTGGAGAGTGAACCATAGAAGACGTGTTGGGACAGACAGGGTCTTCTTCATCCTTGGGAAACCTAAGATCTGTGTTTGAGTGTGTCCCAGAGGCGCTGTTCTTGTTATCAGTCAATCTGTAGTCTTAACCTGAGGGCCGTCTGAGTGCGTCCTCATCTTCCCAGAGACAGGATATAGTCTCTCAGTGTCCGAGCGGTCCACGCCCTGGCCGATCGCTGTGTCCTGTCTCGCTGCAGCCCCTCAGGTGGTACACGCACACATAGAGAGTTCTTCCTTTAAACCTGACGCACACACACAGAGCATCCCACTAATGGACTTCTCCATTCATCCTGGCCGTTCAGCCCCGATGTTAACCCTGTGCTCACTGTCCTTCACTTCTGCCCTTTGATATTTGAGCTACAGCCAACAGACCGGCCTCAAGACACACACAGCCGTCAGGGATGTAACTCCACACCTCGCACATTCAGCCCTGACTGACACTGCGATGTAAACATGACCCACACAGGCTTTTAACCCACAGGAACAGCGTATCAGAATACCCAGGTTCACAGGAACAGAGCGAGGTGGGAATGTCCATTCAGGGAGGTGAAGGGTTAATGCTTTTAGAATAGAGAAATTAATAGATACACCTTGTGCTGCCCCTTAACAGGCTGCTTCCTGAAACTGTTTGTGGTCTGGGAAATCTCTGGGAAAAGGTTTGACAAGGATGGTGGATGCTGGGTTCACATGGTCATTGAAAAGCTGGAAGTATCAGGGAATTTTTAAAGGGATTTTTGTTTTCAGCCCTTGAAATGTAATTATTTTAAAGACTATAATTCTTCTTTTGCTCAGCGAAGAAATATTCAGACATTTATTATATTTTAATATCAATATAATAATATATTCAATATATTATGTTTTAAGTGCAATATTTTTTTGACCAAAAGGTGTGGGGATCCTGAAGGATAAGAACTGGCCGTGTTATTAATTTATACAGGGAATAATCTGCTTTTCAGAATGCTTCCTGGTATCGGTTTAAAACTTCTGGTGTGACCTTCCATTATGATGAGAACATTTTCCACACTCATTCCCAGAGTTCAGTGCCCCATACTGTGTATGCTTCACTTTTGATGTCATACTTCCAAGTAATTGATGCCTCAACAAACTTGACCCTAGACCCACCCTCCTAACTCTGTTTTAGCAATCTGAGAAAAGAAAAGAAAGAGAATGGTAATGGTCCTGAGAGTTTCCTTGCCTTTAAGTGATTTCTGGAGCCAGAGGAAAGCTTTAATTTGGCTTCCCCGGCCCCCTGTGAAGTTAAACTGCTCTAAAGTCCTTTTTAGGTGAGCCAATCCACTTTGGCAGCCATCTTTGCAATGCCATGTGCTGCTGTTTTCTGTCTAGTTTACAGTCAAGCAAATCCCCTATTTTAATTGGCAATGTCAGAATTATCAAAAACTGTTGGCTGTGCTGAAGTTTAACTCCCATTTTTTTTAAATAAACACTGAAAGGTGTAGCTTCCAAGGTGTAAGGCCAATTCACATTCTACCGACCAACACTGACCAACAAGGACCATCACCAGATTACAGTACGTCACTTTTTAGAAATTCCACGACCTGACAAATGCAGATTCAACATGTTCAATTGCCAAAAACCAACAATGAAACCCAATGAAATGTCGCTGGTCGATGGTCGGTGCAGTGTGTTTTGGACTCTACAGCCACCATATTTAATGTTGCAATTTCTCTTGTGGTCTGTCTGCTAATGTCTCTGACTGCTCTCTGTCTGTAGGCATGAGGAGCTGCTGGCCATGGGGGGACTGTACGCAGCTATGTGGTTAAAACAGCAGCAAACCCCAGAGTCAGAGGTCTCCACAGAAGAACAACCGCAGGAGCCATAGCAGAGCGGCTGAAGCTGATGGAGCAGCGATGATGAATGATGATGGGTGAAATCAATCAGGAAAATGGTAAAAGAGCCCACTGAGCTCCAAACTTCATCTCAGACAGAGGGGCACCAGACTGCACTGAAGTAATGAACTAACAAGAGTGTTTCTCAGGGAACAATTACACAGGTCTGCTTAAAGATCAACCAATCATTGAGTACCTCTAGATATGTTAAAGGGTTAGTTCACCCTAAAAGAAATGTCTGTCGTCATTTACCCACCCTCATGTCATTCCAATCTGAATGACTTTATTTCTTCTGTGGAAAATGAAGACGATATTTTGAAGAATGATTGTAACTAGACTGTTTGGTCCTTATTGACTTTCATTGTATGGAGAAAAACAAACAAACACTGAGACAAAAGATTCTCCTTTTATTTCCCACAGAAGAAAGGTAAATGATAACAGATTTTTTTTTTTTTTTTTTTTTTTTTTTTGGTGTAGTATCCCTTTAATGTTTAGGAAACAGCAGTAGTATAAAAATACGGTCATGTGGTGACTATATTCAGTCATTTCTGTTACATTGTGTTTTTATATCACTTCCTTTGTTTACACTCTTATTCATCACAGTAGACAGAGGAGGAATGGAAGTATCTCTATTTTCATAAATATAGGAATTTCTAAATATGGGAACTGTAGGTAACATGCTCATGGTCAAAAACTTTCACCAAAGTGTGGATGCTTTACCAAACCAAATAAACAATGTATTCCTCTTTACACTTGATAAAGTCCAAAGCTCTATAATATCTCTGTTGTTCACATTTATAGTTTGAGATTCATTTTTTATATATTCCATTTTTTTTATGGAAAATACTCATCTACTGTACATTAAACCAGTATTTTAATATTAATGACATGCTGAACTTAAAGGGATATGTTTGACACGCAGTAAACTTTTCTTTTTGGTGTCTTTCCATATTATTTGGAAAACTTTCTTTTTTTGAAAGTATTGAATTTAATATAACTATTTTTAAACTGCTTTTCTAAAGGTGAAAGATATTTAAGGGGCTTACATGAACCATGGAAACGTTCAGGAACACAAAGAATAGTCTGACTCTGTAGCCTGACGATACCCTCTAATGATTTTGGCTGCTGCATTTCATGAAAACATTAACTGAATTTTGTAATGTGTTTTTCTTTTTCTTTTCTTTTTTCGTGTGGAATGTGCACAAGTTGGTCAAGTACTTCATTTTAAAACAAAAGTTTGTAAATAAATACAACCCTGACTATTTACAAAAGTTAATTTATTTAGAGTATTTACATCTTTTCACTCCAGCTACGGTTTAACACAAACAAGTACATGTATATTCCTTTAAGACAACTGACATTATAATTCATTCATTAAGTAGAACATGACAGAAATATTTACAGGATAACACATTTCTGAACTATACAAAAACAGATATTTATCTGTAATGATTTAGGCTTGGACGTAGAGTTAATGATTGACTACAATGCACTGAGGTGTCATGGGGCTTTGAACTGCTCACATCAATATAATGGGGAAAGCAAGAAGGAAGTTGTGGAAGTTGGTTGAAAAGTTTGGCGTTAGTACGTGTTTTTTTTTTTTTTTTTTAAGAAAGTACTAATTTTATTCAGTAAGGATACATATATTGATCAAAAGTTAGAGAAGAGGCATTTATAATGTGACTTCAAATGAATGCTGTTCTATTTAAACTGTTCTCAACATGAATAATGAATGTTTGTTGAGATTTCTGAAGGATGAAAATAAATTAAGAGATTTGTTTTTAAATTGTAATATTCAACAATTTAACCATTTATACTGTATATTTGATCAAATAAATGCAGCCTTGTTGAGCATAAGAGACTTCTTTCAAAAACATTTTTAAAAATCTTACCGACCCCAAACTTTTGAATGTTAGTGTATGTTTCTGAAGTGTGTAGATGCACTGCGGAAAAATGTCGTCCTACTGTATGTAATTTCTGAAGAATGTGTATGAATTCCCACAGGAGCTGGCGTGGAGCCTGAAATACCTTCTCATCACTGTCAACATTATCAGTGGTTGGCGTTTAAATGTTTGCGGCGATAAGGTAATACTGTGGACAGAGTGGTTAGTTCAGCGTGGAATAAGAGGTCTGACTTAAATACATGCTTGCAGAGCCCAGTGTCTGCTTGGGTCCAGACGTGGTGAGTGAACATTTCTCATTACTAAATCATGCTGGACCGCCCTGTCCCTAATTGAGCTGAAAGAGGGACAAGGAGATTTGTCCTGAAATGTTCAAGTGAGTGCGAGGTGTGTTTCAGAGTGGCCTTGTCACCATTGTTCAGTTCCAGGCGCGCCCTGTGCGATGACCCACGGAAGAGCACTCTGGTAAAGGAGCGCGGATGCCCCTCCGCTGAACCCCCGCGGCAGGCGGAGAGAGGAGAAGTTTGCATGGGACGCTCCCCACGGGACGCCTTCTACGGAGCGGCAAGCGGCGGAACTGGGGTTCACAGTGAGGACATGTCAGACGCTTTCTCTCTCTCTGTCCTGCATTACCATCTCTTCTTAAGCACACATTATGTAGTCTCCGTTCCTCAACAGCTTGTCAGGGTCTATGTGCATCATAGAGGTGAATTAAGTGCGCACACACAGGTAGATCTTGTGTGTGTGTTTGTGAGAGGAAAGGGCTGGTCATGGATTTGAAGTTTGTGCATTATACAAAATCATACTTCTAGGACTACTCGTTGGTACTTGTTTTCCATGGAAGTACTCCACTGGAGTGTCCGAATTACGTATTGGAAACAGTAGAGTTGTCAGGAAGCGTCCTGGAAGCGGTCAGTTGCTGTTGTCGTTCTTGGGCCGTTTTTGGTACCACAGAGCCGTAGGCAGGTTCTGGCAGCCCATGTACTCCTTCCTCATCTCGGCCTCGGTGAGGGGTGGGGTGGAGTTACACGGAGCGCCGGCCAAAGTCACGTTCACCAGACCCAGAGCAGCATCGCCCAGTCGGGACGTCACAGAACTCTAGTGATGGATTAAGGGAAGAGAGAACCAATTCATAAGATAGCTTTGTGTGGAAAACAGACAGAAATATGAGTTGTTATTCCAAATCTAAAAGTTGTATCGACTACAAGAATAACACATCGACGCCAAACCATTTGTCTTGTGACCATATTTCAGTTAGAAATGGCTTTTTTGGATTTGGGTCTGTTCCACAGAACATGTGTAATAAGACTTAGCAGAGTAAAGTACAAGAGTCGTAGGATGTAGGTTATAAACGTAGAACTACTTTCTCATCTTGGAGTTTGACAGTCTCTATCCCCTTTCACTTTTCACAAAGAAAAGAGCAGCTGTAGGAATTTCAGTAATGCGTTACAATAAGTTCCCATCAGTTAATGTTAATTCAACAGTGAGCCGTTGATTTAATATTAATCTTTATCGTTAGTTAATAAACATTGATATGTTCATTGTTTGATCATGTTAGCTCTTTCATTAACAGTGCAGTAAATTGTAAAACTACGATTATTAATAAATACTATATCAAGAAGCATACTGTTTTTGTACAGCTAAAATAACTGGATGCGGATGATTCTGGAAGAAAGACGCATCCAAGTTACAAATGGTCGCACCCGCTGTAAAAAAGTTTAAAACGGAGTGATCCGAACAGCCCAGATTCATAAGGTATGGTTGTGTAAAGGCTTTTAAAGTCTCACCTTACTGAGGTGGTCTATGAGGCAGTCAGATGGGTGCAGAGAGGACCAGAACTCAGCCGTTTGCACCCAGGGCAGCCCGTTGAGCAGCACGACATTGACGTGTTTGAGAGATCCCATCAGTCTCTTGCTGAGGGCTCCACTGTAGCTCTGCTCCACAAAGAGCAGCACCCGACTGGCCTTGCATCCGGCTAGATCTGCCAACAGTTCCCCCACGGAGTAACGCTCCTTCAGATCTGCCTGGAGAAAAAAAAAAACATATCATATAGAGCTTTCCTGTCATACATTATGATATGTTTTATAGATAGTTTCACTTATAATGCAATTCATTACAACATGAGGGTGAGTAAATAATGACAGAATTTTCCCTTTAAAGCTGCTTAATTATTTTTTCAGCATATTTTTATGAATACACATTTCAAAAGAACCGTATTTATTTGAAATAGCAATCTTTTGTATACATTAAACATTATATATTGTCTTCCATCCTTAATGGATCCTTTCCTTGTTGTATAAAAGTATTCATTTCTTACAATTCCTTAAAATATAGATTACTAACCCTAACAGTGTATATTACTATTCATAAAAAATTATATTAATAATTAATTAATTATGAGAGAATAATATTACTTTTATTATATATTTTCCCTCTTATCTTCATTTTTCTCTTAATTAGTTTTTCAGTTTTCTCACTAAAATGACTGTAAGGATCTTCAAGCGGGCATTCATTTGTCCTGACATTCATGCTAATGGCAGTTGTTGAAATGAACAGTTTGTCGAACTCTTTCTACTTTAAGAAGAAATGAGCAGCTTTCCTGTGGGAAGCCGAGCGTCTGGTGGCCCTGATCCTGTGTGGTCCTTGTCTCTCAAGCCCCCCTTTGTCACTACATCCCTGTCTGGGGATCAGGTTGTTGCCTTTGTCCCTAGAGAGTCTGTCCCCATTGTCATGGAAGGGTGGGCTTTACTGTGCAGTCTGCTCCCTTCTGTTTGCCCTGCTCTAAACATATGGCCGGGATTACTGACCACCTTTTTGCAAAGGATTGTGGGATTTTGGTGAGGCAACATGAGAGTACTTTATAAAAGCAATATAATTAAATGTGCGCACAGTTTCTGGAATGATTGTATTAATGATAGATGAAAGAGGCATGAGGTGCATGGCTGATCTATTGTGAGTCGATAAAAGGACCTGTCTGTGTTTAGTAATAAGATTGGGGACTTAAGATTGTGCCATATTTCTCTATGAAATTCGATCTAATCTCTCTCATCTTTCTTGTTAAGCGAGGAGTCTGCTCCGGGTTGTCCGTGTGCATTAAGGGAATACGGTTTGATAAAGCATCCCCTTCTTGGATGTTTGCTGCACAGGTGGCGTTCTCATTAGCAGAGAGAACCGCCAAAGTGCAGAGTGTCTACATATTCATCCCTTCCAAGAAATGAAACCAAATGAACAGATGAGAGTCAACCAGAAGTCATCTACCATTAGCGTAATACTTTTATCCTTTGGTTAGTGGGCGCTTTGAAGTGGTGGGCTTGGGGAAACACGTTGGATTCATTTACGGGAAGATAAGAGATTCCTAAACTCTTCTTATTCATCTGTCCTCTCCGTGCTTCCAGGAACCCCACATTTAAAACAAATCTACCTCAGCAGCACCTTCAGAATAACATAGTAGGCCTGACTGTGAAAATACAATCCTGTTACTAGAAATCCACCGAGCTAAGAATTTCTTTTTTTTTTAAAACAGAGTTTAAACCACTTCAGAGCTCAACAGTGCGGTTCTGAAAGTTAAAAATAAATAAACTAGACCATTAAAAACAGACCTACCATGATGTCCGAGATTAAGCTACAATGTATGCTTCTGTTGAAAGCCGTAAATCAGTGTGATTTCAATTTCCTTTTTAAACAGTTGTGTTAAATGGCTTAATTCTGAGTGAAGAACTACACTAATCGTAGTCATAAAGAAATCCTGCTGTTCCTGCAGACATGGAATTTGTGCCAAAAGTTCTCTTGCTTCCAAGCACTTTATCAAATGACACAACCTGATTTTTATCTCTTCAATCTACAATTTTATTTGATTTTTCATTTATTTTATTCCTTATTATTACATTATTCCTGTGATGTAAAGCTGAATTTTCAGCATCATTACTCCAGTCTTCAGTGTCACATGATCTTTCAGAAATCATTCTAATGCTGATTTGCTCCTCAAGAAACATTTCTTAAGAACAGCATTTATTTGAAATAGAGAAATTTTGTTACAATATAAATGAAAAAAAAACTCACTTTTGATCAATTTAGTGCATCCTTGCCAAATAAAAGTATTAATTTCTGTCAAAAAACTGAACTGTACTGTATTGTATATATCTGTGTATTTGAATAATTCTAAAGGTTTTTTTTTTTTTTTGATAATTTTTTTATTATATCATTGGGGTCATGGGATGAGTAGTTTGTTGCCTCATACACAATTCTTGTACATTTAGTCTTCTTTCAAATTTTTATATAACTTTGTTTCTAATAAAAAAAGTAATCGTTGACAATGAAAGAGAAAAATACTATTGGGAACCGAGGCCACTGTAAAAATTGGGCAAATATTGTTGTGTTCTGTAGTGATTCTTCATGTGTTTTTTTTTTTTTTTTTGGTGACACTAGAAGTTTGAACATT